>NC_139231.1:100772886-101287886 GCF_977018435.1 Lepisma saccharinum
TGTCAGGGATCTGTCCTCAATTTTGTTTTAGGTATGGTTTATCTCCGTATTGCGTGAAGGACAAAAAATAGCCTATGTGTTGATATGCCCATACTATAAAAATCAGTCAATCAATCTACCTCTTCGTTTTTCTTTTTATGTCTCTGACTTATCTCTCTCCTTTCCCTTTTTCTTTCTATCCCTCCCTCTCTGTATTTCTTCCTCAGTTTCTGTATTTTTCATTTCTTTTTCCTTTTCTACCTCTCTCTCTCGTCTCGCTCTCTTTTCCCTGTTTTTCTATCTTCCCCTCACATTATTTGTTTCTCAATTTCCTGTCAGTTATCACTAGGGAACGGAACTTTATGTGCTAAAAAACTCAGAAATATTTTTTTTTTATGTCTCATAAATGTTGAAAATATGTGATAAAAACAGGAAAATATGTGACAAAAATAAAAAAGAAATATTTGGTAACAAAAACAAATTATTACATGCATTTTAAACACCTGAAATCAGTTTCTAAATGCTTACCTCTTAGTGAGCTATTTTTTTGGAAGAGTTGCAGTGGATAACCATAGTTTATTCCAAATTCTCCATTGTAAATCTGTGACGATTATCTCTAAAAAGGATCTTATATTGTGAGAAAGATCGCTCCACGTCACAAGAAACAATTCTTGCATATTTGAAGCACGAGTGCCACTAACGCTGAAGTTTTCCAAAGCTTTCTTTTCTTCACCTCCTTCCAAAACACATGCAATTTGGCACAACGTTTGAAAATCTTGGTTTTTCCCAAAAATAGCTGTACATTTAGACATTAGCACTTGTGCGTTAGATCCAGTGGGGGTAATATTTTCCCCCAGTAGGATCGTAGGCGAGGCGCCAGAAGTCTGCCAGCGAGCGTGTTCAAAGACAAAATAAACCTAACACTCGCGATATGAAAAAGGTGCGGAGAATAAACCTTTTTTCTTTCGAGGATTTCGTGGTAGCTGAAGACAATGAGCGATTTTATGTATTTAAAATGAAAATTCGCAATATATGTATCTACATACGGAAAACTGGAAAAATATGTGTTTTTATGTAAAATAAAATTTGCGGTGTTGACAGATCAGAATTTTGGCAAAAACGAGGGTCTCCATCTTATCGCAGAAAAAAAAAAACATTTATTTACCTAAAGTTCCGTTCCCTAGTTATCACGTTTGTTTCTCTTTCTTGGCGTGACCTTCGCTGAAGGCACCCAATTGTCAACCTCTTTCCTACACAGTACACTCTGGACTGCATTTTGCAGGTGTTAATTTAACGTTTTTAAAAATGTCCTTCTCTTTGCTTGTGAACCGTTGTAATAATTTAAAAGGAAATTCGTATTGGAACGAATAAAAGCGGTGGGCAGTTTCCCCACCGGTCTCGCGTCCAGACGAGGGTGAGCGAGTAAATATTTGGACGTCCCCAAGCGCCGCAGAAGGGGTCGTGGCTTCCGGTGGCTCTGGTTACGTTCACCGGAAGGCAGAGATTCGTTCAAACACTTCGCGCAAGAGGTCGCCACCAGGCACTCGTCTCACTTTTAATCACACGGCCAATGGCTTGTAGAGGGGAACCTAATCCCCAGGTTGCATGTATGCTCTAGTTCGCTCCGTTTGAACGCAACGCAAGATTTCTTTTCCCAATGGAATCATGCTCGCATAAAGAGTTAAGCATGGGCAATCTGCGTATTGAGAGGATTAAGCATTTTGCTATTGACGGGCGGAGGACAGGGTTGCCAGCTTCCAGATTTTGAGGGGCAGTCAGTTATTTAAGGCGAAGAGTGGCAGTGTGCATTTATTTCAATATCGTCGGAATTGGCGCTACTACTAAGAAAACCTGTGGGCAAGAGAGAGTGAATTTCTCACAATGTTGCAAGTGGAAGTGTTTTTTAAAGTTGATTATTAATCTAGATGTTCGAAAAACATGATGAATAAGAATTTTCAGAATCCCATGTATTCCTCATGGAGAAAAAAACGCATCAACTTCAACTTCCGGCTATTCAAATGTAAGTTTTAACTCTTTCGTCTGCCAATCAAATATTTAACCTGCCCTCTTTCCTTTCATGTGTTTTTCTGTGCCATCCGAAGTTTGATATTCCCAATAGAACAAATAAAATTATACTCCCATAAGCGTAATGCTAATTTTTTCTGCCCCTCCTACTGACATCCAGCGCACAGACCTCTTTCCCCAACATGCCACGGGGATACGTCGGTGCCGGAGTATCAGTTTTGGCTCCTCGCATCTGGCTGGACATAAACTGTTCCTCCTGCCATTAAGAAATATGTCACGCATCCTGTGACATTATTTCAGGGGACGTCACTTGTCCCGCATTTGGAAATTTCCGCGTGTATTCTGAACGCGTAGATCATCAACTTTTTTTTCACCTGAGTAGAGCAGATATAAATTGCAGATCCGCTTCACCCCCCGTTTGTGACCGCTACCTCCTCTGAACTCTTTCTGCTTCCTTCATAGCTCGCGTGGATGACTGTTGTAAGTTCTGTTCCGGATGTGTGGTAAACCCAGTGGCGTACGCAAGGGGGGGGGGTTACGGGGTTTAAACCCCCCCCTTGAGCTTGTGAAATATTATGAAAAATGCTGTGGAAAAAATTTTAAATGGCCAATTTACCACAGTCAAAGATCTGGGACAATACTATTACTATTACTACATCTACTACAACTACTACTACCACTAATAATAATAATAATAATAATAATTTGAATTATTATTTCCATGTATCATGGAGAAAAGCACAGCATTCCAAGCACACGCGTCTTTCAGAGTGATGCCTTGAAAATAAGCACAAGTTCTTGAAAGTGAAATATGAGGGTAACTATGATTTAAAAGAGAAATAAAATGTTTTGTATTTCAGTTGCAACAATGTTCAATACTCTGGCGTACGCAGTTTTTTTTGGGGGGGAGGGGCCGGAATAGTAAATGTGGATAACACATGGCTTCGTTTTGGAGGGCAGGATGCATAATAAAATATTTCGTATTTTTGGAGCTTTTCAGTCTATTAAAATTATATTCAAAGACAAAATGGCAATCGGGACTCACTTTAAAAGAGGTTTCGTATTTACACATTTTGATTTTTTAAAGTTCTTAACGGATTTTTATTTGAAAATTCTGATTTTCTCAAAATTTTGGTTGCGGCTGTAGCATCATCGGTAGAGGCATGCATATTTCGTTTTTGACAAAAAGAAAACGAAATTTGAAATAACATATTGCAATGTTAATTTTTAAGGTTTCTGAAAGGTGTGAGGTGCATTTTCCTACCCTGTTTTGTCAGGAAATGATGCGAAATGAACTGCAAAATGCGAAATAGACTCTTAAACACGAAATTTACCGTTTATATACCGACGTGACACTTTCTGAAGTATCCTGTGTGTTATGCAATTCACGGAAAATTGATTAATTTTGCTGTAAATATTTGAAAAGCAAAAATGGACTCCACTATACAGGAATAAACTTAATATTCTGGTAATGATTTAATGTGTTATTAGAAGGGATATGTTTATTTTGTGTAATAGTGCAGTTTTTATCAAATTTGGGATTATATTCACATTTTTAAAACCAAAATGTAATTTTATATACCGCTTTTTCACTTTATTTACAGCTTTTGAACCTGAAATTGACTCTGTTTTTATACTGAAATTTTGCTTTTTTATTTACCAAAAGTATGTGCCTCTAACCATCGGCCATGGCTCTACGTACGCCAGTGTTCAACGAACATGTATTTTTTTGTGTGTGAACAATGAGAATTAACTAAAGAAAGTTCTTGGTTCGTTGTTAGAGGCTAATGTATAAACAAAGGCTAGGCGGACAAGAATACAGTCACCAGTCTGCCTTCCCATTGTATTATTTACCGCAGTACGTTTGAATTAGTGTTGCCCACGAGACGAGACTTTGGCCTGTCTCGTCTCGTGGAAATGCTGTCTCGTCTCGAAAATATTCGTTTGTCTCATGACACATGGTCAATCTCGTCTCGTCTCGAATTTTTAAAAGCCTGTCCCGTCTCGTCCCGTGGGCAACACTAGTTTGAATGTCTCTCTTTAAAAAGTCCCACCTTGTTGACTAGACAATTATTCACACGACAATAAGCTTAACTATTGGAAAATGTTTTGTTGGTAAGAACAGCGAGACAATCCAGATGTGAATTATCGGTAACATTTATGCGGGGAAGAAGCCGGAAAAATTCCGACCAATTTCGGGAATCGAATCCGGATCTCCCGCGTGATTGTCAGATGCTCTACCGACCAGACCACCGCAACTTCTTGGATGAGTTCCATACTTTAATTATTTCAGTTTATTTTAATATATTTTCTTGTTTTATGGATTTTCTTCACCCTTAAAATGTCTCACCTCGTTGACCAGACAAAAAACAAAAACAAAAACAAAAAAAATGCTCCCAGGATTTGATAAAAATTGAATGATTAGAAAGTAATTTGTTTCTATTGTTTTCATAAATGGTATATTTATGTAGATCTCTACTACATAGTAGTAGTGGTATTAGTAGTATTATTATTAGTAATTCAGCTAATTAATTAATTATAAGTATTATTAATTAATTGTGATTATTATTATTTAATTAAAGTATAATAAATCAAAGGTAATGTGAATTTGGAGAAAGTTTTAGAAATAACCCCCCCCTTGACGAAATCCTGCGTACGCTACTGGGTAAACCTAGAATCTTCCGATACGATTCAGACTGTGTATATTTTGCAACACTTTCGCTGGAGGAAGACAATTTTCACCTGTGGTTGAGGGATTCTGGTAATATATGCAAAGGAGGTTGTAAAGACTGCAACAAAGATTTTTCCATGGAAAATGGCGGTCGCAGTGATACAATGAGGAATGAAGCAGCTTCTATTGATAGTTATGTGTAAAACAAAAAAGAATCTTCTGAAGATGAAAAGGTAATAGAAATATTTATTAAGGTTATGTATTGCAGTTTTTTTACCTTTTGTCCCTTATTTCCAACTATTGATTGCGATTTCGTCCGATATTTTCATCTGTACAACCTGGCAACCCTGGCGGACGTGGACATTTTGCAAGGAATATCCTTCCTCTTGGGAATATTGCTGAAGGAGTACTTTCCTCGGAAGACTCAACGCAGTAATACTAAAAAGAAGAAGAAAAACTGCGACTATACATAGTTAACCATAATAGATTCATAAAAATTCCAATTTATATTCTTCTTCTTAATGCATCATTAACTAAAGAGCTTTGTACTGTATGCCTACATAACAACCAAGCTGTAGTGGCTCAGTCCATTGGGCGTCTGACTTGACGTCCATGCGGGGAGACTTCCGGGTCTGATTCCATTCACAGGGTGGGCGATTTGAGGGTTGCCCCCAGGTACCCATGTATTATAGCCTTGGTTAATTCCACAGTCATTCGTTTCTCCAGTTAACTTTTCACGGTGCAGTGCCTTTAACAAGTTTCACGAATCGGATGAATTGGTTCATTTCGCTGTCTGGATTTTCTGAATGTTGTAAACTTTCTCGTTCATCTCTGTTTACCCTAGGCATCTTGAGGTTGATCCCGGCAGAGTCTTGATACGAACGGGCGGGTTTAAAATGTCAGCATATCATTCGCGCCCGGAGGGATGGATGCTATAAAAACCAAATGCGCTCCGGCTTAGGGCTTGGAACCTCTTCCCCTCTCGCCCCCCCCTCCCCCCTCCGCATCTCCCTTCTTGACATCATGTCAATTGAACAGCTGGCGACACGCGTTCTGCTTATCATTTTCCAGCGATACGTTTGCTGAAGAGGAAGAGCGCGCAGGAATTGGAGCTGCGGCGGGGGGGGGGGGGGGGGGTTAGTAATATACATAAATAATGTGATGTGTTGTTGCTGTACTGAGTTAGTAATCTGTCCCTTGCCTCGATCTATCGCTATATATATATTGTATGTACGTGTGACATCAAATAAACTGTAGCATATAAGAGAACATTATTATTTCTGTTATTTCATATTTAATTATATTTCTTCTCTTTCTTTCAGGACGTCGCTGTTCATTATTATGAGTTTTATCTACGCCAAATTGCTGGTAGTAATTTGCATAGCCTATGTCATATCCGAGGTCGTAACCCACAACGTGCCTCTTCACTACTATGAGGTTAGTGGTCCACTTTAGAATTACTATGGATGGATATGTATTTCCTTTGTGTACTAACAATATAGAGATGCATTTTATGTATTTATTATTTATTAACGTCTTGTTTTAAATGTTTTAATAGTTTTTCTTGTATGTGCGCATTGCTTGCATTGTACAATTATTTCTCTTGTAGTTTACGGTTCTTGTGTTCTCCTGAAACGTCACAACGAAAAACTGTGTTCTTATGCTTGTCATAACGGTAAACTACAAGAGAAATAATTGTTTTAAATGATGGAGCTAAGGCTGTATAAAGCATTTTCTTCCACCAACCATATACATAAAATTATACATTTTTATTAAACACGGAAGTGTGTGTGTGTGTATATATATACACAGGGTGTCATTTTAATGGCGCCCACGGACCACAGATTCGTATAGAGGACATCAAAACAAACAACTTTTCCCAGTAACATTTTTCTCGTTGGTGCATCGATTCGACGCTACAGCTGTTCAAAAAAGACCGTTTTGCCGTCTGGATGCTGGCAACGCAACACAACATTTTATCGTACCTGTGACGTCATATCCTGCGGCGAAACAGCGCACGGCAGGGTTGCAAGGAACACACAAATTTTGTGAAAAATGACAAACTACCAACCACATTATTAGCTGTAAAACAAAGCGAGAAACGCGTCCAGAAGACCGAACATCATAGCCTACCAGCCAGAATATCAGTAGTCATCTCTGGGGAAAGGGGAAGAGAACCAACGATATGAGAAATGGTAAAAAACTTATTCAAAATGAAATGTCAATGTCGGATTTTGTCTCAGCCTACATCTAAAATATCAACAACAATACATTTTATTGGACTTACAGCTTACACGTGGCTGTTTACGCCCAGCTACATGTCAAATATTTGCAAATCTCGTTGCAAGGTTGATATCTACAGGTTTGTGTCCAGATGCCATGCGGTACTTTTGTGCTGATAACGGAAGTATCCGAGGTTCACGTTGTTACATTACGGCTAAAACACGTACAACCACAGTAACAACGTACTGATGAATCAGTAACGAATATATTGCCCTGTTCACATTTGCAAACTATTACATGTGTATCCGGTGTAGCCTATAGATAAACACATAGTCGTCTCAGAGCTTGTATTACTACTAGTTATATCCCTGTATTTTCAATCATTTTTGCCACTTGCCTCATAATGCTCTGAATATACATTATATTATCTGTTGCTTACCTTTGAAATTTTGAGTTCTTTCATTTCTATTTTGTCATCTGTTCAGTGTGTCACAGACAAGTATCAGAAGAACGAAGTGGATAGAGTAAATGGTAGATGCCAACTTGGTAACTAGATTTGCAAATATTGTACATGTAAGCTGAGACAAAATTCGATATGACCACTTCCACTTGAATTCTATTTTCTTTCTACCATTTTTCGTATCGTTTGTTTACTTCCTGTTAGGTTACAGAACGTGTTTTCTCGTTTTGTGTTACGGTACATAATGTGGCTGATTGTAGCTATGCCATTTTTCACAGAGTATGTGTGTTCCTGGCAACTCTGGAACGCATCGCTTCACGACGGGATATGACGTCACAAATGCAATCAAATGTTGTGTGTGGTTGCCAGCATGCAGGCGGCAAAACGGGCTTTTTTGAACGACTGTAGTGCCGAAACGATGCACCAACGAGAAAAATTGTTTGTTTTGATGTCCTCCATACGTTTCCGTGGTCCGTAACGTATAGAGGACATCAAAACAAACAACTTTTCTCCGTAACATTTTTCTCGTTGGTGCGTCGGTTCGACGCTACAGCCGTTCAAAATAATAGACCGTTTTGCCACCTGGATGCTGGCAACCCAACACGACATTTGATTGCATTTGTGACGTCATATCCCGTCGTAAAGCGATGCGTTCCAGGGTTGCCAGGAACACTCATATTCTGTGAAAAATGACATAGCTACACTCAGCCACATTATGTACCGTAAAATAAATCGAGAAAACACGTTCTTTAACCTAACAGGAAGTAAACAGACGATACGAAAAATGGTAGAAAGAAAATAGAATTCAAGTGAAAATGGTCATATCGAATTTTGTCTCAGCTTTACATGTAAAATATTTGCAAGTCTAGTTACCAAGTTCGCAACTACAATTTAGTCTATCCACTTCGTCCTTCTGATTCTAGTTGTCTGTGGCACACTGAACAGATGACAAAATAGAAATGAAAATTCAAAATTCCAAAGGTAAGCAACACACAATATAATGTATATCTATCTATTCAGGGCATTATGAGGCAAGAGACAAAAATGGTTGAAAAAAACAGGGATATAAGTAGTAGTAATACAAGCTATCCGACGACTGTGTTTATCTATGCACCGGATACACATGTAATAGTTTGCAACTGTGAACAGGGCAGTATATTCGCTACTGATTCATCATTAGATTGTTACTGTGGTTGTAAGTGTTTAGCCGTAATGTAACAACGTGATCCTCGGATACTTCCGTTATTAGCACCAAAGTAGCACAAGGCATCTGGACACAAACCTGTAGATATCAACCTTGCAACGAGGTTTGCAAATTTTTGACATGTAACTGGGCGTAAACAACCACATGTAAGCTGCAAGTCCAATAAAATGTATTGTTGTTGATATTTGACATGTAGGCGGAGACAAAATGCCATATTGACACCTCATTTTGAATACGTTTTTATCGTTTATATCGTTGGTTCACTGAGATGACTTCTGATCTTCTGACTTGTATAGGCTATGATGTTCGGTCTACTGGACGCGTTTCTTGCTTCGTTTTACACTTAATCATGTGGTTGGTAGTTTGTCAATTTTCACAAAATTTGTGTGTTCCTTGCAACCCTGCCGTGCGCTGTTTCGCCACAGGAAATAACATCACAGATACGATCAAATGTGTTGGGTTGCCAGCATCCAGGCGGCAAAACGGTCTTTTTTGAACGCCTGTAGCGCCGAAATGATACACCAACGAGAAAAATGTTACTGAGAAAAGTTGTTTGCTTTGATGTCCTCTATACGAATCTGTGGTCCGTGGGCACCATTAAAATGACACCCTGTATATTCATTTCACATATGTTCAGACACACACGCTAGATTCATACATACAAATCTTATGGCGCTGAATACAGCATGCAAAATATTACTTAATAAGTATACATAATACAGTACAAACTATAGAATGTAGAATGCAAAATCTAAAATAATAATAATAAAATACCCACGATGTATTTTAAGAATCCATTCACATGCTTATGCCTTTCAATCAGCTTGACAGAGGAATGTCGAATAAGTACTCTGAAGAGAGTGACAAGCACGTCTGCTGAACGAAGCAACGGAGCTTACTATGCTAATGCTTACAGTATTTAGCACTTGAACCAGGCCTGGTTGAGCCTCCGTGAGTGCTCTCGTATGCACGTGTGGACTGCAGAGCGAGCAGCGGTACTGAAGCGTTGTAGGAGGCAATAGGCTTCGTCGTTCGCGTTCGTGCAGTGGGAAACCAGTCATCTTACTCGTGACAGTGCAGTACGGCATTGTAACCATGGCAGAAGAGATAGAAGGTTGTTCCCTCAAACGGAGTGCGGCTCCCCCCCCCCCCCCGCAGTATTTTTTACATCTCTAGGCAAACTGCCCCCCAACTCCTTACTGGCCCGAGGTCAAAAAAGGAAGGAGAGATGCTCGCTGTCCTCCACAAGTGCAGTCGAGATGTTGAACTGAGTTTTATAGTGGACTATCTGATTACCCGGCGTTGCCCGGGTATTTATTTATCCCAATCTTGTATTAGACAGGAGAATAATGAATTCTAACTATAGTGTAAAATGTAACTAATTTTAAATGTGATCGTGAATGTCACCAATTAGCTTAGCGACTCCGAAAACTATGGATTCGACACTGATCTAGGTCATTTGTGGCATTTTATTTTTAACCCCCTCTCACCCCCCATGACGATAGGTGATGAACTTGTAGTTGAACTGCATTGGTTGTCACGAAAAACTATGGATTCCACACTAATATCGGTCGTTTTCGCAACACAGCCTGAATGTTAGACAACCCGAGAAACACTTTCGTTGTGCGGGATTGCATAGAGTCACGGATGTCTGTTTGTGCGGAATTTAATATGGGTCGTTTTGGATTATTTTTACATGTCACCCCTTCCCACCCCACCCCTAGGGGTGCCAGGGGTGTCTTACCCCAAAAAGTATTCTTTCCAGACTTCAAGTGATACGTGTACCAAGTTTGGTTGAAGTTGCTCGAGAGTTATGCCGGAACAAACAAATATGCACACCCACACACATCCATTATCTGCCTAATTGACAGGTTTTTCACTGAAATCTCCAGCTTTCCCTATTCTCTGCCTTACGCTTCGTAATAGCATACGACCCAGTTAATTGAATATCATCCATAAGCTGATATCTCTTTCTTCTACGGACTTATGTGTAATATCAATATATAGAACGCCTAGTGGAAATATGGATGTATTCTTAAACAAGTTAACATTAGTACTAGATCTCGGAACAAAAAGCTCCAAAAAGAATATTGTTTGAGGAGAATTTAACATTGATGCATCTAAAGACACAGCAGAAAAAAATAGTTTTCTGGATGTAATGAACTCTTTTGGTCTGTTTCATACAATTACAACTCCAACTAGAATCACCAACAAAACAAAAAGTACAATAGACAATATTTTTACCAATATAAACGTTAATAAATATTCAGTAGAAACTTGCATAGGTTTTTCTGACCATGATTCTCAGCTTATTAAGGTAAACATAATAGAAGGCAAGCGGAATCATAAACCACGCGTAAAATTCAGAGTTATTAGACCTACAAACAATGATGAGAACATTTCAAAATTCAGAAACGCGCTTAAATCAGAAACATGGGATTTTATAAACAATATGGCTGTTAACGTAAACGCGAAATTCAAAAAATTTCTTGATACTGTAAGATACCATTTTAATAAATGTTTTCCCATAAAAAAAAGCACCAGTTCACAACAAAACCAATTGCCTATGGATAACCAAGGAAATTAAAAATCTTAGCAAATTAAAACGATCATTGCATAAACAGAGTAAATATGCAAACAGCCCTACCCTTAAAGATCATTACAAACAGTTCAACAAAAATTACAAGAAAACATTAAAACATTGCAAACAGTTGTATGTTGATAAAAAGTTGAATAATTCAGAAAACAAAACTGCAGAACTATGGAAAATAGTTAATCATATAACAGGTAAAAAAACGACCACGAATCAAGATATCATATTGGAAGCAGGTAATGTAATAGAGACAGATCCGCAAAAAATAGCTAAAACTTTTAATAATTATTTTGTTAATGTAGCACTTAACCTGCAACGTAACATCAACGTAACGGACACATATAAAGAAAAGTTCTTTCACGCATTCTTTTTATATGACCCTTACTACAGACGAAGAAATTTCCAACATAATTCGAAATATGAAAAACAAAAAGTCAACAGGGCTAGATTCAATGCCGATTAACGTGATCAAAGAGATTTGCACGTACATTAACGAGCCTTTGGCTAAATTAATTAACGAGTGTATGGAAAATGGTAGCTTTCCAGATTGTCTAAAAATATCAAAAGTAATACCCTTATATAAGAAAGGAAATAAAACAAAAATTGAAAACTACAGACCAATTTCCTTATTGTCAATTTTTTCAAAAATTTTCGAAAAATTAATTTATAATAGGATAATAAAGTATGCAGAAGATAAAAAGATACTCATAAAGCAACAAAATGGGTTTGTGAAATCGAAAACAACAAAAAATGCCATTTTTGATGTAACTGATAATATTCTTTCCGCCATAAACAAAACGTATTCTGTTGTTGGAATTTTTTGTGATTTATCAAAAGCGTTTGACTGTGTGAATCATCACATACTACTAGAGAAATTAAAATACTACGGAATCCGCGGTCTATCAAATAAATTAATAGAATCCTATTTATCGAATAGAAAACAGAGCGTTGCAATAAATAGCTTATCCAATAATGGGACGCAAACAACATATTACTCCGAATTGAAAGATGTGGTTATTGGAATCCCCCAAGGATCGATACTAGGACCCCTATTGTTTTTATTGTTCATAAATGATCTTTCAGCAAATGTTGAAACTGCCCAAGTTACTCTTTTCGCTGATGATACTACGGCTTTAGTAGATTCTGTTAACGATGTAACTTTAATTCAAAAAACGGAAGAAGCTCTTACTGAACTACAAAGCTGTTTTTCAGCAAACAAACTTTCTATGAACAACGAAAAAACTAATATAATAAAATTTGGTGTATCTAGAGCCAAGAACTCTTCTATTAAGCAAGATAATTTCACAGTAGGGCATGCCGTTATAACAGCTACTAACAATACAAAATTTCTTGGAATATTTATAGACGAGTGTCTAAACTGGAAAGTTCACATAACTCATTTATGCAAGAGGCTAAACACCGTATGTTACCAATTAAGAACCTTAAAAAATAGTTTCAATACAGTATGTATGCTAAATATCTATTTCTCAAACTTCGAAAGTATTTTGAGGTATGGTATCCAATTTTGGGGGAAATCGGCTCAATCGCAGAGGATTTTTAAAATTCAAAAAAGAGCATTGCGTATTTTGGCAAATGCACACAAAACTGATACATGTAAACCTCTTTTCAAAAAATTCCGTATATTAACACTTCCAAGTTTGTACATACTTGAAACACTTACTTTCATACACGAAACAAAATCGAACTATCCAAAGAACATAGACACCCACAATTACAATACCAGACAAAAAGATAACTTCCACATTCCCAAAGTGCGGCTAACTGCATACCAAACGGGACCTTTTTACTCAGGCATCCAGTTATACAATATATTACCAAAAAGTTACAAAAATTTTGAAAGATCCACAATCTTTAAAAGTAAAGTGAAAAAATTGTTATTGGAATACACATTATATTCAGTTCAAGAATTTCAAGAATTTAATAACTTTATAAAATAAATGTAGATTGTATACACTATATAATATGTACTTTTACAGCACTAGTTCACTTCAAGAAATAATTTGTCAATGTATGTTTTACTATTATATTATGTTATATTATAAAAAAATTCTGCCAAATTGATGTATAGATATATATTATGTGCGATGTCAACATGTTGTATTTTGTAATGTACATGCACCAATGACCCTCAGGGGTACTTTCGGTGTGAAAATTGCTCAATAAACTCAACAAACTCAAATCGAGCCCGGCTCTCCCGCGCGAGAGTCAGACTCCATACCGAATGCACTGGATTGACCTGATAATGCTGGAAAAGCCAGGGAAATCAACTAACTTAAGAGTGAAAAGGCAATTGAAAATAATAAAAATATAATAAAATATAAACCCTCCAAGGCATCCCTTAGCAGGCAGTTTCTTCTTAGACAGTGTCCTAACCAGTTTTTTTCCTCCTCTTAATGGTCTCCAGATAGATTTTATTTCACCAACTCTCTTTAGTACGACTTCGTTTCTTACCTTGTCCGTCCATTTTTCGCCATGTTAACATTTCAAAAGCCTCGAGTCGTTTCTCTTCATTTCTTCTCAACGTCCAGGTTTCTGCACCATATAGTGCTACACTCCACACAAAACATTTTCAAGTACCACGGATGAGCTGCAAACAAGAAGTGAAAATGAGAATCGCAATAGCAAAAGAAGCTTTCAATAGAAGAAAAATGTTTTTTTGTGGACCCATGGACATAGGTCTAAGGAAGAGATTAGTGAAATGTTTTGTGTGTGTGTGTGTGTATATATATATATATATATATATATATATATACACACACACACACGAAGATGTAAATGCATATTTAATGGATATGTACATAGTTTAGCCACATACGTGCATGCATTTAATGAAGACACATTGTACCCAGATATTAATAGCACATATATTAATAGCTGCCTACGCCGATCAGAGGTTAGGCTTCGCGCAGTTCGATGATGCACATGTGGTCGATAAATCGAGTATAGAAAATATCGACACCGATATGTCGCGATATCGACGGTAAGGACTTGCCGATACCGATGGCTCGATATTAAATGGCCTATCTATTCTACACAGGCCACTTATGACTTAATACGCACGTGACAAAGTGATTAAATCGGCAGAATGTTCGACGCAACAACGGAAGTGCGCAAGTTAATTGAACGAGTCTGGTAGCAAAATAGAGGCGAGGACTTCAAGTGGAACGAGTACAGGGAAGCAGGTGCCTTGAAAATATGACTCCTGCTGAAAGATCATCGAAGTTTCAAACGAAGTAACGTCGCTGTATCGGCCCATAATATAAACACTGAAATAATGTTCTGAATCTCGCAGTAAAGTTTCGTGCATGTTTCTACCTACTTCCCCTTTTCGTGATTGGATTCGTCCACCGGATTATATTAACCGTTCAGTTCTAAGTAGGTTAACATATTGCAGAATCTAGGCTAAACACAAACAAAAATAAAATTAGCTTTTTCTTGGTAATAATGCCAAGAATAATGTGTAGATTAGTTTTGTCATAAACGTCTAAGCGGAACTATCTGTTCAATGGCCCATACATGAATTTCAGTGGCTTGAAAAATATGCTCTTGATTGTACAAGAAGTCTCTCGCCACTCAATCTGTTGCACGAATTGTTAATGAACTTAAATGTGACTTGCAAGTGTGTTGTCTCCTTTAAAATATTACGTAACAACAGAGTTGATCGATTGATTTGCTTTATTTTACTTCGCTTTTCTGTCACTTTTGACTAATCGCGATGATGAGGATGATGGGATTAAATTGATGAAAGGACTATCACAAACATACACAGACAGCGCAGAACCAAGTCTCTCAGAGGATTTCTTAGCTGCGAGTCCAGATGCTACAGCCTCATTAGTGCAACTGTGCAGCCCAGGTGTAATACGTAGAAGAGAGGTGACACATATAGGTGTCTTACACCCTAACAAAAGAGTGATTGAGAACTATTCAGTCAGCGAAATCTCGTATGCACAAATTATGTATTAGATAGGGATTCAAATGCGTAGTGCTTGCTCTATTGTGAGAGCCACTTTTCTCCGCAGTTTGCGATCATTCGCGGGTGGCTCCGTCGCAAAATGATATTGAATTTGCAACAAACGAGCGTGTTAATCGCGCACTGTTGACGCACGTGAGTAATTAGCATGTCACGAGCAACAGCGGCTGCCACCAACGTCACGCTGCCTCCTATCGATCCGCGTCCCTCGTTCGTATTTAGATCTCTGCTTCTTTCAGCGCTTCACGCACAAAGGGGCACATGACGAACGAACGCACCGCCCTCCCTCCCTCCCGCCCGCCAACAGAATCTGCACAGGAGACGGAAAACGACCAGAATGTAGCCGAGAAAAGACGTTCATACTTTTAGCTATCGATCCTTCCACGCCGCTGGAAGGAATACGCTACCCAGAAACATTCTCGAACAGATAGCGTCTGTTTTAACACTCGCTGGAAAAGTGTACAAGGGCAACACAAGAATCCAATTCTCATATACAAGCCCATTGAACTGCATGCTAATTAAATTTTTCTTCCTTTTTTTTTTTAACAGCGAATACAAAGTCTTGGTGAGTGTAAATATGTTGTGTGCTTTATGTTCATTTTTTAATACAAATTAAATATCAAATCATCAATAGAATCATTTTGCATGATTGTGTTATTTTAAAATTATGTCAAGTAGGCTTAAGTTTTTCTTAAGCTGAACATGAATTTATAAAGACAAAGAACAAACATTCTATAAGAACAGAAAACACAGGCAAAAATAAAAACAAGGAGAAAACAGAGTCTGTAGGGTGACAGGATTTTAACAACTTGATTTCTGATGTTTTTGACTTTTACAGTTTTATAATGCTAGGCTGTGTTCTTAAACATGTAAAAGACGGATGTTAAGTGGAAATACGCATGAGATACTCAATGCGTAAAACGTCATAAAGCGTGTTATGATTATATAAATATGATTTTATGATTGTAATTGAAAATATTTAGCAACTATTTATTCTATTTGATGTGTTCAGTTTTGTGGCATTTGGGATATTTCCATGTTGCAAGACTACCACACAGAATTCTGAAGGAATCCCGTATCAGCTCTCATGAAGAAATTTATCTCTGAACTACAACAGAAAACCCCAACTTCTATAGTTCTAATAATCGTAATGACGTTTTCCCACTTAATTTTGAGCCTTTGTACTTACTCCGAGGTAACAGTGCACCGACGCACCACGTTACTACCTGGAAGTAGCGCTGTAGTTACGAGGTTTCTCTTCGCCCGGAGCGAGAATGGATTTTCACACACCATGCATCAAATTCGGCTGACCATGTGCAAATGTTGTCTCTCCTTGTTCATCTTTTTTGGCCTTCGCGATGGCGTAGAGGCAATCTCGTTGCCTTGTAATCGAGTGCTCCTGGGTTCGATACCGGGTGGATGCACGTAGTGGTCGGGGCACTTTAAACTGTCCGATTAGCTTATTCGTACATAAAGTGGACTTCCAAACGAAAATCCTAATTCAAATATTAAGAAAAAAGTTCTAGGTGCGTATTTCCTCCAATCTATTAGCTAATTTACAAACAGATATTTTGAAATTGGTAAGGTATTCAGTCACGAAGAGTGACCGTCGCGCCAGGAAGTTATCCTGGTGGAGAATCCAGTTGTTTCCCTGACACAGAAAAGACCCCTTTCGTCGTACTGCATTACGAAGAAGTCGAAGAATGACAACATACGGTTCGTCTTCTCCCGTTTAACACAGAATTTAATCTCTCGTCCGATAGTCGTCCACACAATGCTCACACCGTAAGTCTTGAACCTCCCCGACGGCGTAATGGTAACATCGTCGCCTTGTAATCAAGGCATCTCAGGTTCGATAGTGGTTTGGATTCCACTTTAAAAATAAAAACGTGATGCATAGTCTTTTGTAATTTTTAATGGTTAATTTTAATTTTTGACTCTTTCTCTTAAAGAATGTTTCACTAGGTAACTTTAAAATTTGGTCTAAAAAATTCATCAACTTTTTAAAAAAAAGTCTGTGTAAACTTGAAGCAGAAAAAAATGTGTTTTCAAAATTTGGTGTTTTTTTTAATAGAACTAATTTTCCACTATGATACGCGAGTTTAAAAGAAGTATGTTAATTCACTTAACCGTTTTTCAAAAACATTAGAAACGAATTTTACTATCAGTAATTAAAATGAATGTCTTGCTTGTTATAATGATCATTTCTACCACAAGAACTAATTTTAACGAGATTTCGGCATATAGATTTAGTAGCTGTTTGTTGGGAAAGTTTCAAACTTCCAGTATAGCTACATATTGAATCTGATCGAAATTAGTACACTAACTTGAAGTGAAAGATTTGTAATATGTTACTCTTTTTATTTTATGTTTTTCCTGTGCGCTGTTTAGTATTTCAAACAAGAAAGGAAACACTCTTCTCTCACAAAACATATTCCCTCTTCGTCTTCCTTACAAAAATGGTGATAGAACCTTTCGCCCCAGAGAGACATCAAGCGGTTGATGTAATCTAAAGCCAATTGAAGAAGGGAAAACCGTAAAAATCCTCATTACCAGTTAGATTTAAAGCCATTGGGGGACACTTGATCATCTCTACTGATATATCTGAATTATGAGTTCAATTTCTTCGTTCGTCTTGAAACGAAGTTGGAATATTCCCGTAGGAACAGTTCTTTTTACAAACTGTCACTGTCACTGTATACATCCGAATGTTATTTCGTAGCAAAATAAGTATGTTCATGTCTTGTGTTAAGTTCTCAAGCGTGTAAGTTTTTCGAAAATGGGTTCTCCAGATACTCTTACTTTTGCTACGAGTGGTTCTGGAAAGCCAAATAACAGCGGCGACGGGACTCTATACACTAACCACATGTCACTCAGAGGGAGGCCGTGTAGGTACAGGCGACTTTGGATAGCGGTGCTTGATTTTCAACGTTTCTTTGGTGCAACTTTTCTCAGTTTCTAGTAAACAGCTTTAAATTGTAGAAAATGGTCAAAACGTTATTCCTTTACTTACCTTATTGTCACAGCAAGTATTTCCTGGGGAGACATACATTGTCCCATAACTGCATCCGGTGATGTATCCACACCCCGTAATGCCTCACCAAATTTCCTCGACAACCCTATAAAACTTTCACAGCAGCTCAATTTATGGTCATTTTGGCTCATCCCCTAAATACGTACTCAAACCGATGGAAAACTCGATAAAACCTTGACTTTATATTTTCCTTGAATGGCTATCGACAAGCGCTCCACAAAGTACTCGAAAATTTCTGTACTTATTCAAAAATTATTGAAATATTTGAGTTCGTCGCCATGCATTTTTCTGAAAAGGGTATATAAACTTACCTTCGAGAGATCTTGCTGCGATTATTGAATGGACCCAGAAACACCTTTCAAATTTGGCGAGGTTGTATTCATGTCAAAGATGCAACAAAAGACACAAGACAAGAAAAGAACAAGTTTTATTCCAGGCAGGAGATATCTCCGCTTTCAGGCTTTCTCATCACCAAGGTATGGGCGAGAACACCGATTTTATATGTGAGTGTGCAAAATTCGTGTCGGTGTCATTGCCATAACGACTTCGACAAAATATTGGTGCGTGTTCAAGCACTCGGAACAGTGAGGAGCAATAATGTCCCTAAATATTGCATTACTTTCTCTCTCCATTCCTGAATCGAAGCAAGCCTCGTCGCCGGAATTTCAAAGGCAATCCCCGCGGCTTCAGGGCCTGTGGTTTATGGTTCGTTAAACCGAAACCGTAATGCGATGTAATGCTGTCAAATCTTTCCGCTCGTTCGAGATTCATCAGGATTCAAGGACACGATTCGATTTCCCTCTCGTTTTGAGCCTTCCACGCTGGACTCGGACGCTTAAGGAGGCAAGAATTTTTATGCGTTAATGCATACTGCTCTTTTCGAAAGGGAGGTTTTGTTAACGGCATCTACCACCCCTAGAGCTGAATTGCTCTGAAACGTAACTGTGAACCACGTCACAGTTGCTTTGTTTCAGCTAATTCTACCCACTGTATTTGTCGAAGAGCGTTCTCGTATGCACTGTGGACTGAAGAGTGAATAGCGGTACTCTAATGTCGTAAGAGGACGGAAAGGGAAGAGGCAGGAGGCTTCATCGGTCGCGTTCGTGCTTAGAAACCTCTCGTTATCTGTTTCGTAACAGTGCATCCTGGCATTGTAATCCCGGCACGGGAAACAGGAGGTGATTCCTTGAAAAGGAGGGCCTTTCTCCCTCACTATTTGTACTTCCCTTCGCAAGCGGTGTGCAGGCGGGAAACTCGCACCGAACTGAGCGTTCGCTCGCCTCTGCAAGTGCATGCGAGTCGCTCAAGCCTGTTTCAGAGAACTAGATCAGTGTAGCATTAGGTTTTTGCATTTTTAAAAATTAGTTCTAACAGCCTGATATCTCATTACTTGAGAGCAAAATAGCTTAGTTTTGGGCATGGCATCACCTTCTTGAGTAGGGAAGAGTAACTTACGTTTTTGTTTTTACTGGTGAATTCATCCCCCACCAATATCGATTCATTCCTTCTTTCAATATTTTATCTATCGTCATCCAACCCTTTCATGAGATGAAGGGGACGATGAATGTGATGAACTGAGGAACGCATCGCTGGAAGAACTCGTCGCAGATGTAGACGACTTTTGCTGACATAAATTTGCGTAACGAAAGGTAAACTGTGTCGCATGACCCCTACTACACCAAGAGACGGTGGGAAAAGGAGAGGCAGTTGGCAGTTAAACTGTAGGTCCAGTCCCGATTAGCCTTACTGTGCATAAAGTGGACTTAAAACACCAAATCAATCAATCAATCTTACACTTTGTAATTATATAACACTGCATATATTATAATGTTTTATTTTAATTTGTAAAACTGTAACTGCAGAACAATTGTATAATTTTTGTATAACATTTTTATCTTGTTAAATGTGTTAAAGGTTTCATCCTGGAATGGAATGTCTCACATTTATGTGTGTTTTCATTTCCAATACATTCGAATGAATACATATTCGTTTCAATGGAATTTACAAAATCACCTCTGAAATTTTATGTTAAACAAGTAAGATTATATTTGTGCACGAGTGTGTTAGCCGATGAGTAGCAAATTATTTTAGGAACAACACTTGAAAAAAATCTTGTAGGACTAACAAATGAAAAATTTCTTTGTAATCGAAGATCATAATACCTTTTAAGGTGTGGTAATATTATAATGGGATCGAGATACGAAACTTTTGGATCCGGATACGGATTTTTCGGATCCAGATCCGTTTGGCCATCCCTAGTACATGTCTCTATTCGGGTTACCCAAAGAGGCAGAATAGCCGCTAAAACAATAGAAATAAAATAATCAGTATTTTCTTCTCACAAATAAAACATCTGTGCCTTAAGGCGAAGAGGGACAATTACGCACCAGTTCAGCATTTTTTTCAATACCGTCGGATTGGGCACTGCTATTTAAAAAGGGATTATTATGTAAGAGAGTATGAATTTCTCTCCATGTTGCAAATGGAAACTGTTTTTTAAGTTGATTAGTAAGCTAGACACGATGTTAGACAGAATCCCATGTATTCCTTATGGAAAATCAACTTCAACTTCCGGCTAATCAAATGGGAGTTTCGACTTTTCCTACTACTACGACATAGTTCAACGTGTCCCTTTTCCGTCCATGTACTTTTCTACGTCATTGGATGTTTGATATTCCCGAGAGAACGAATAAAATAATGGTCCCATAAGCCTAGTGCATTTCTCCTTGCCTCCACCGCCATCCTGGCAGTGTTGCCAAACCTGATGTACATAAAGAGCTAAATTTCACCATTAATAGAGTTAAAGATGACTTTCAAGGAGCTAGGTTAACGAAGGCTGCATAAAGTGCCTCCTAGAGTAAATTTAGGTGTCAAAGAGGTGGGGGCGCTTCCGTTAGCTTTAAAGTAATGGCAATTTATTCTTAATTTTCACCGCCTAGATTTGGCGGCATCACCTATCTCATAATCCAATGATGCTCATATGAAATCGAAAATAAAGGATAACAATATTGTCCTTAGCCACGGCACTATATAAAAGTAGCTGGGGATAAGAGAGGGTGGGTGACGCAGCCAATTTAACAATATCACGTCACGTGCAAAATGTACACTCATGACAAAAGTTGGTCTTTATGGGTCGGAGCCAGTGGTGGCATCATAGTGGGGCATGGGGCAGGTGCCACAGTTCACAGCCAAACGAGTGCACGAAAGAGCCAAATCTGACTCCAAAAGAGCAAATTTGGCAACAGTGATCGGCAGCTGCCGCAGCGAGAAAGACCTAGGGTAAATTGTCCCTCTCCCCTTAACATTGTAAGATTTAAAAGGAAACAGTGTACCCTCACGTACATTTTTTACAAGGAGGTACAATACACCAAAACCCTTCGATCCCTCCTCAAATTATAATTTGATAGATGCAAGAGGCTGCCGTCGATACAATCTCGTTTCAATACAAAGTGTTTTTGTCTCAATCTTATCTGATAGAATTCAAACCGTAACCCTATTACAGTAGTACTCCATTTTAGTACTAGGGAAAGGTAAAAGTATAGCTGCCCTCTGCACGTTGTCGTATGTTCATTCCAAGACATCTGAGGATTTTAATCTGAAAGGGTCATTTAAGGGGAAAGAAACTATTTTGCAAATTGGTGGCTCTCCTGTGTATCGAATTGAAACTGCGAAAAGCAATTATTATCATTGCAATCAAACGAGTTGTTTCTGCTCCATTGTCCCAAATACTAGACTGCGTTGAAATTTCCACCATTCTCACTATATAAAATTGCCTTTGTTTGCTTCGTTTGCTTTTTTGTTTACAAGAGTATGTCTACAGTCAATTCAACACGACTTTCAGAAAATTAGAAGCAGTGTTTATTAATTAAGAGACTGTGTAATATGCGTTCTTCCAGCTACCTCATAACATTTCATAAACT
This sequence comes from Lepisma saccharinum, assembly GCF_977018435.1. Taxonomy (NCBI): domain Eukaryota; kingdom Metazoa; phylum Arthropoda; class Insecta; order Zygentoma; family Lepismatidae; genus Lepisma; species Lepisma saccharinum. The sequence goes on from NC_139231.1 coordinate 100,794,987, forward strand.
GTTACAGATCCTGGGTATCGGTTACGGCTGGGTACCCATAGCCAGTAAATCCTTTGTTGTTCCAACCTAATAACTATTTTGTTTTTCTGATTTTTTCCAGGGATTCTTTACATACCTCTATGGAGCAAGCATATTGTTCCTGCTGTACGTGTTCTGCTACTTGCTTCGCGAGAATAATCAGAAAACGGAAAAGAAGAAGAAGAAGAAAGCAGCGCAAGGTGCTCGAAACAGAGCTAACATTTTCCAGGTAGGTGGAATCATGTGTAATTTGCCGTCAACAGATGTTTAATGGAACATTTATTTAAATCTAGCTTCAGTCTTGCATGAATGTTGTAATTTATTTTTAGAGTTTGATTTTAGTTTGAAAATTTAACTGTAATTTTATTTGTTTTAAGTTAGTTTTGAATTGCTCCTTAAAATGTACACAAATGGCTGCCAGCAACATTGTGTTTTCGCGGCAAATAATTGATACTAACTGTGTTCAAGACTCTCAGTGGAATATAATTAATTTGATTTTGTAGCAGGAGGCGTACCCACGAAAGCACAAATACATGGACAGAAAGCTTCAAACAGATCCGGAGCAGGTAAGAAGAAAAAAGAACAAAAACAAATAGGATCTTCAAACACTGCTTGTGCTTGTTGCTAGCTTAATAGAAGCTCCAAGACACACTGAGACGAGTCGTGCATGATATTTTCTCTTGCTTCGTATCACTAACATTGAAATAGTGTCTGATTCTTTCCCTGAAAATGAACGGATACTTCCCGCCGCTCTATAAAAGCTTGTAAGCTTTAAAAGAGCACAGTGAGACGTGACTAGTCCTTCACCTTTATTATTCTTGTTTTATGTAATGTTATTCAGTATTCTAGTCTAATATCTTCGAAAGAAATTCTTCTGTGTTTAGAAGAAAAGGTTTTAAAAGAATGCGAACTTAATTTTTTCTTGGAATTACTCTGATTTCGAATTGTGAATGTAGGTGTAGATCTTATCTAGATGGGATACGACTTTTACCGTCTGACTCGTCTGACTCGACTGCATAAGTTTACAAACACAAAGCAGTCTATGCTGTAAAAAATCCTGGTACATATACAGCTTAATGAAGATGTGTTTCAAGTCTGTGTATTCAAACTCAAAATGTGCACTCGAGGAGACACCCAAATGTCAACCTCACTTCCAAGTAGTATACCCTGTATTTCATTTTGCAAACTAACACTGCTCTGGCGTCTGGACCCATAGCCAGTATAATCCTCAATGGGACTTTGTTGTGCGTTGTTCATGTGTGTTTGTGATTGTCCCTTCATCTTTTTACCATTCATCCTCATATTCGCGATTAGCCAAAATTTGGTAGAAAAGCGAAGAAAAATAAACTAAGTCAATAAATCAATCAAAATGTGCACTCGAGGGGAGTATAGTTTCGTCTGTACTTATTCTCAGCAAACCTACTGAATCTCATGCTTTTATCATCAGTGTAACAAAATGATTCCGTGAATCTCACCCTCTTTACACACATGCAGATACGTACACATATCATTGTGCGATTACTGTTCCAATTAGAAGCTCAATATTATCGACCATTGTTCGTTCAGATTTAACAACGATGGGTTTTTACATGATCTATGCGAGTCAAGCAAATCGTTATAATTTTTCAGTCCTGACAGCCAGCAGCTTCGCGTGTCTCCTTTGGTTTCTTCGAATGCCGATGGAATTTCCGAATGTCCCTTCGACCGCTTTGAAATGCCAGCCCAAACAACCTTTAGTCACGAACGCATTAGGCAACCCGCCGAGCGTTCAAGTGTTTCACCTGTTGCTTCCCAGGAAACACAAATTGGAAAGTGCCTCAGCCTCGTTTTCGACATTTTAACTTCATTATCGCTTTCCTTAGTTCTCTTATGCTCTTGTGGTCTTCTTCTTTGTGTGTGTCTGTTTGGTTATTTTAAAGTTGATTTTTCTAAGTTTTGAAATCTTTTAAATTAAGTGTGTTACAAGAAAGAAATCTTACAGTTATGTTTTTCAGTGGCTGCAGATAAATAATCTCAACTTTCTAGTCAGCTGAAGCAAATTCAATATGGCTGTGTTAATTATCAAAATTTGAAAAACTACTAGAGTTTTAAGAGCGTGTTTGGTGGAGATCTTACTACAAACTGTAGGTTCAGTAAGAATTAGCCTAACCTAGCATAACGTATTGTAATTAGGTTTTTTTATGCTATGATTTGTGATGTGGGTAACCCAGATTCGTATCAGAGGTGGGTGATTTCATGAATGAATTTTTCGCTGATATCCGTGCATAATCGGACGTGGGACCTAACCAATCTCTCGTCAATGGATGCCTGAGACATAAAGAGTTGGTATGTGTTTTTGTGTTCCGGTGTAGTATACAGGAATTAAATTTAAGGATACTCTCTTGTTTTATTTGTTTCTTTGATATACAAGAATTATGAAGTATCATATTTTATTTGGACACTTCCCTTACTTTGGAAATATTTTACAGTCATTTCGAATGCGATATACTTGTTGAAAGTAGTTGATGTGTGTTGCTTGGCAGCTTTCCTTCTTTGGCTTTTATTTTTATTTCCTTCTTCGATGTAGTTTTCTTTAATACTGGAACCCAAACTATTGCTTGTTTTGAAGTGTAAAAGCTTATTAACAGTGAGTTTTCATGTGGAATGATGTGAAAAACTGAGCATGCTGCTGCCATTGTCTCATTATTGTTAAGTGTTGAACATTGTGATTTTTTCTTTTGTTTTATGGTGAATGTAAGATGGAAGTTACATATTAGTTATTATAGAGTATCAAATAATTGTTTTATGATTCAAGTATGAACCATGTAAGACAGTTATGAAGATTGCCCAACATTTCGAACTGAAAAAAATTGTTAACGGCAAAAATTGGTTGATGTTGTCAATTGTGTTTTGTTTGCATTTATTTCTATCTCCGTAGATTAATCGCGACGATGAGGATAAATGATTAATTGAATAAACATAAGGAAAGTTCTAGAATATGTATTTGCATAGCAATCAAACCTCCCTGGCTTCATAGCGCTCTGGTAACTACCAGAGGTGGTCACCCTCCAGAGAGCGACCCTCATGAGGGTGAGCCGGACCCTGTGGCCGTGTGGTTAGCACATCGCGCTGCGACGCCAAGGAATGCCTACGTTGTTAGGTATGTTAGGTTTGGTTCTCTTAGCATAAAAACAGAGGAAATGTATTGTTTATGCTAAGAGAACTAAACCCAACAAGGCTTAACCCAACTACAGTGCGTTCGTTTTGGCTCTGGGCCGAGATAGCCAACTTTGAGCAACTCTTATAACACCGGTCAGTACTCGTTATGCAATATAAATATAATTGTCTACATGCTAAAGATATGTGTGTAAATAAGCGAGACGTTAAGGGACGAAAATGAACCATGTCACGCGCTATCTCGACCCAGAGCCAAAACGAACGCGCTGTACATAGGCATTTAGCGTAACAATGAAAGCATTCCGTGGTGACGTCAGAACGTAAGGTTGCTCTAGTATTGTGCGACAAGGGAGACTCGGGGCGAGGGCGTGTGAGGGGGAAGTTAATCAGTGAGGGTGCGGGTGAAAAGCGAGTCGTGAGGGTGAGGGACCACCTCTGGTAACTAGGCAAGTGAGAGTGTGAGGGCGAGGGGAGGAGTGAGAATCAGCAGCGACATGATTTTCATATTTATCTGTGCACCTGGTTGAATATAGTCTTCGCCAGTTTCAAATAATTAATTTACACCATCACCATTAGCCAAAAAGTGAAAGCAAGGTGACGCGAAATAGGAAAAGATACAAAAGAAGAAACTATTAAATAAATTTTACTGACTTATCACAGTTCTCTTTCCATTTTATGACGTCAATGCTTTGATTTGTCATTCCATTTTTATCTTTATTTTTTAATGTAAAATTATAGAAATTACTTAAAATTGACACGTTAGTAATAAATAATAAATAATACATATAAAATGTTACTCAGAGTAGGAGCAATCTGTATTCAATTTTAGATACTTCTGCAGCTTAATTTTGATATTCAAGATAATATAATTTAATTGCAAGCATATTTATAACTTACGGTAAACTTAATAATATTTATAATCAGTGTTTACATGTTACGTTTTCATGTCTAAAGGAAATTTGCAAATTCAAATTTCCACCGAAAACATAAATTGACGTAAAACTTGCAACCTAAGAGCTTTGTTTATATGTAACCTCTGATTATGCATTTGATTTGCTGTTGGAGTCAAATTTTATCAAGGAACTGTCACACAGAGCCAAATTTATACAAATTATTTTTTCTTTAAGGTCATTAATTATTTCGTAACATGGTTTACGAAGAAGCAACAAGTGGCACACCAACCAACAAATCAGCAGCAACCTGACTCAGATTGTCCTCCTCTTGTATTTGTATTAATTGAGCACGCTGTAGTACAACTATGATTAGTATGTCAATTATGTCTGTCGCGCCACATACATATCTTCCAATAGTAATTGCTTTTTCAGCTTGAATGATCTGCTAATACTCTGTTGGTACTTATCATAATGCATGCGTGAGTGCATGGAGTGAAAATTGCACTATGCTGTATGCAGATAGAATTAAACATGCCATATCCGAAAATAAATATTTAAATTCAATTAATTTCAACAAATTAAACTACACAGTCTGGTCTTGGAAATCCCATACATCATCTAAACTAGCCAGTGGTGCATCTACGATTGAATTTTGGGCGTTTTTTTCTTGGCAATTTGCGGGTCTCCAGCCCGCACGTGAGTTAGGACATGTGGAGTGTTCGGATACCTCTTATGTGTCATCAAAGAACGAACTCTTGGGGCCTCCCCGATGGCGCAGTGCTAGCGTCGTCGCCTTGTAATCAAGGGGTCCCGGGTTCGATACCCGGTAGAGGCACATAGTGGTTCGGATCCCACTTTAAACTGTAGGTCCAGTCCCAATTAGCCTTACTGTGCATAAAGTGGACTTAAAACACCAATTCAACAAGAACGAACTCTTACAAAGGATTCGCACATTCATTTGGATTGGATTTTCTTGATGATTTTCTAACTCCGTTGCTTAATTTATGCTTTATAAGAAATGTTTAATACAATACATCAATGTATTCTCCAGTATCTTAATTTTTAATAATCACGTACAATATTGTAACCAAATTGCTTTTTGACTGTTGTATTTGAAAAAAAAGAAAGAAAGAAACTATGAAGGCTGAAGAGTTTGCGGTGACGTCACGTTAATATGACTCATTGCACAAATGCACATACATTAATATACGTACGCCTAAAGGCAAAAATAATAATAGGAGAATTTTATCAATCACCATTTTCATCCAGTCTGTTTTCCACAGTGTGATGATAGAGAATTTTAATAAAGACGCCACCACTGTCTAAACGCAAAACTAAATGGTACGAAAAGTCAACAAGGTGGGTCATAATACAGTAATTTGCACTGACAAAAACATCGTTGACACTGAGTGGTAATCAAATTTATTTTGAAACGGCGACAATGATCCGTTAAGATTAATTGAATGTTAAATGATTAAATCCATGGATAACGTGTTTAATTTTAATTGTGTTTAGTGAATGATATACCATGATTCATCCTCTGGAAGAATGAACTTACTGAATATACAGTGGAACCCCGATTTTACGTTCCTGGATATTACATTCAATCTTGATGGTCCCAACATAGCAAAATGCTATAAAAGTTTCCTCAATTATACATTTTCTCACATGAGAAACGTAAAATCGAGGTATCACTGTAGTTGTTTTCTATCAAAAAACATATATCTAATTGAGACTAACCTGCTTTCAATTCCAGAACGTTTTACGAAACATTCGAAAAACGGGGAAAGACGTGAACCTAAACGACGGTGGCAGCCCCACCCAAGAGAAACTCACGGCCAAAGAGGTGAAGCCGAAGAAGAGCAAAATCACCGAGAACGAGCACAGCCACGGCAGCTTCTTCCTTCGAATTGGCGCCATCGGTAAGTACTTTTCCACTATATTCTAGCCAGTGATGTGGGAGTGCGTCTACGTAAACAACGTTTGTCCAGATAATGTAGGCTGTGTAATACAGTATTATACAATGCGATCCATTGAAGTATAGACCGTCGGGTCGGTGTTTGCGCTATCGGCAAGCGAGGCACTCGTGGCCGTTTGTCGGCATCGTAGTGTGACGATGAAGCAAGCGCACAACAGTTTCCGTAATTATCTTAAAAGGTGATTTGCTTAACAGATTTAGGCTATAAAAGGTGCTAAAACTAGTCGCCTTCGATGCGCACATCTAACGTAAGCTGGCGAGGGGGGGGGGGTCTAGGAACTGGTTTTTACAGAGTTTCTGAAAGTAGACAGGAGACTGTGCAGTGATAAGGGTCCTTGTTTTGTATTGTGTGGCCTGTTTATTAGTCTGGCGATTGTGAAGTGATAGGGTACTTGTTACGTATTGAGATTTTTATCTCTGGAGTAAATTAAAAAATCCACACACCCTGGAAGAACTGAAAGTAACATCCGCCAAGAAATTACTAACATTAATCAACTGGAACTGCAGCGAGTTATGGGTAACTTCATCAAGAAGTGCCAAAAATGTGTGGACAACGAAGGCAGCCAGTTTCAGCACCTTCTTTCATAAATTGGTAAGTAATTAAATCACTCTTTAAACTAGTTATGGAAACTTGCACGCTTGATTCACGGACAGGGTACAGTGCCGACATACGGCCGCGAGCACCTCGCCTGCCGATAGCGCAAACACCGACGCGGCGGTCTACACTTCAATGGATCGCTCTGTATATTAAGACCAATAATAATAAAAGCAGCAACAATAATGAATCAAAATATTGCAAATCAAAATAAGGGCATCTCTCTCATCGTCATTTTGAGTGCTTTTTTTTTTTTTTTTAAAAAAAAGTAATCCACTGTGTCATGGCCTGGCATTTGCTATCGGCGCCCATGTGCTGGGTAACTTTTTCTTTTTAGAACTTAACCGTCACTCGCTGTCTCCCGAGACAATCCGATTTGACATAAATACTCTGACAATCTGACTGTTCTTGATCGTTACCTTTGTCTGTTGTTTTCTACAACTTCCTCGTAGAGTGGTTCGTTGATTTCCTTTGACCTTGGATGTTATGTTTCGTTACTTTCCCCCTCCGTTTTCGACCTGTTTGCGTTCCTTTGGTTGTTTGTTCCCAGACGTCTTTTAGCTGAGAAAAATTCGTTCTCGAACAACTGAGACAGCAATCTTAACCTTCGGCCGAATCGCTTCGTTCGTACGTTCCGGATGGAAAGAAGCAATCCGCCGTGTTTTTATGTCCCGCGTGTTTGGTAGGGAGTGGGGCGACGTGTCGGGAAAATGTAGAGAAATGGACGGGAGATGAAAATCCTTTGGAAATGTTCCAAAGCCTTGGTTGGGGAAAGGAGGGGGGGTCTTCCTCCACAGAGAAATACCCGTAAGAGATTTCTAGTGGAAATTTAATGGCCAAATCCGACGGGAGATGTCTCTGTCTCCGCAGCAGACAGCAAACTTTCGACTTCTGGTGAGTGTATTGGAAGGTGAAGCTTCTCTCGAGGAACAAATCTGCATGAACTAGTGTAGAGATTTTATTTTCCCTGTGCATTAAGCGTAGGTGAAGTCATGGAAGATTCTTTTAAATAGCAAAAGGTTCAGAAGATTTAATCCATATTTGATTCGCTTGAGTGCAAGTCAGGGTTTCCGAAAGACTGTTATTAGGTCGTTTTTAGCATCCGAATGCTAAGAATCTGAATCAATGTAGTAAAGTGGAGGCGCCACTCTCACCATAGAGGCTCTGCTTTGGTGGTCATGGCTAATAAAATTATCTCTCTCTCTTCCTCGTTTTCTCTTCCTTTCCCTCCTTTTTTCTTCCTAACACACTATATTTATTTTTGTCTTTTCTTTCTTCCTCGGTTCTCTCTTTTTTTTATTCCTGTTTCTATCTTTGTACTTCATATTGTTTTTGGATATCTCGCGAGAAACGATGTGAAGTGTATTCCATAACCTCCCTATAGTGGAGACTAGCCACATTCGACTTTTTTCTCTCCAATTTAAAGAAATGTCCTTGCGGGAAACATTTTCCATCATCAGAAGCAGTAGTGAAGTCTGCGGAGGCGATTCTGAAGGACCTATCAAAAAACTGCTCCTATCATGCCTTTGAAGACTGGCATAAATGCTGGGACAAATGCATCGTATCCACTGGGGACTACTTTGATAAATACCGTCAAAATTATGAGGATGAGTAAAGATATGCTGTCAAAATAATAATATTTTTTTTATTGGACAACCCTCGTATATTCATAGGACCTAAGGCGTAATGCGACTTCCTTATTCCATATTGACAGCTACGGTGTTTTCTCGGCGATACAAATACTGGAAGCTTGAAAAATAAACACGAAGTGTTTGACTACATGTTCCTTTCCTGATGCAGCTTGTAATTGGCCATTCATTATTCATCATGATTTTTCAGTTGCAACATCAATTTCCATTTCGCATGCATATGTATAACAGACGCAAGGCACACGAATCGATTTCCTCTCAAAGCGCTCTGCGTATCCATCAGGTACCGTACCGACGCGTTCTGCAATGGATTTTCTTTTAAAAAATTGTGCACATGTCCAAATTTTCTATGCCACTTCCAGAATGCAATCCCGTGTTTCCGAGTTCAGAAATATTCTTCCTTTTTTTCTGTGATAAATTTGAAATGTAGGAGAGAAATTCAATTTCTGAAGAGAAGAATAAAAATTGTTCGACTGTCTGAAAAAAATAGGTAGACATTTTTCAAATATTTTCTGGAGCAAAGGTGGATGTGTCGCTTCTTGTTCTCTCTCTCTCTCTCTCTCTCTCTCTTTTTCCTGGGACCGACGCAGTTCGTTTTCTCCACACACGCCGTAGACGAGCAAATGATAATACCAACTCGACGCTTGTATAGTGACGGATTAACGCCCTTCTCTTGTAGGTGATCCTTCTTTTAGCTGTAACCCATATATTTTTTCGAATAAGTGTTCTCGGGTTAAGTCGATGTTGGCTTCCAACGTTTCGAGATCATACATTGCTCTCTTCATCAGGGAATGTAGTGGCTTAGATGATCGTCCAATAAGGCCGATGTCCGGTTGCCAAAATTACTAAATATAATAACGTTGTTTCGGATTCTAAAATAATAATAAAACAGACTGTTTGTTTCACGACTAAATTCCATGAAAGGTGGAAAACTAAGTATTACTCAATGGTACCCACACTCAGTGAACGAAAAGCCATGCTCGTGCAATCATTTTCTTCCACTTGTCAGTCATTCCCTGCTGATGAGAGCAATGTATGCGCTCGAAACGTTGGAAGCCAACATAGACTTAACCTGGCTGGTAACCCGAGAACACTTGTTCGAATCACGTCGCCAGGAAAGCTACAATTCCATATACTTACGTTGCTTCATGTATTCATTAAGGATTTATTGTTGTATGTCTGTCTCTGGGGTCGTGTACAGGTCCGGTTTAAGGTGGGTGCTATTGATGCTGCAGCATTATGCCCATTCCTGAAATAGGCCCAGATGAAAACAGACGAGAATTTTCCGAAAGCTGAACAGTTTTCTTTTGCTATATTAACCTGATAATACATCTTAGAATGAAATTTGGAGCCCCAATTTCGGACGCCTAGACACAGCGTTACTTACTATACAGTTACTATTATTCTTTGAGCTGTGACGTAACTATAACGTCGTTGTACTTATTGTTCACCGAATATTTCAAGCATCAGGTCGAATTTCGTCTTAATCCGACCCTGGCCGTGTAGCGAAAGTTCACATTGGTCGCGCCATATCTCTGAGATACATGAGACTAAAATTGTTAATTTTCTCGGAAGCGATTGAGCGTGCGCTTCTCAGTATCTTATTGTATCTTTGCGTGATGACCACACTCCCCCTCTGAGTATGATTCATCGCACCCTACTCAGATGTCCTCTTGGTCGAGCGCCGTATTTCGTCTTATGGCATAATCGCGGAATGCATTCGTGGTTGGCTTATTAGGTTTAAATATCTTGGGCTAAATGTAGTGTATTTATGCTAACCGCTAAGGCAGTGGTTCCCAAAGTGTGCGCCGCGGCGCCCTGGGGCAACGTGGCTGGCTTACAGGGGCGCCACGAAATGTTCCAATATTTTCATTGAAACGACACTTCCAAATATGTTCATATTTAGAACTTTTTACATATGTAATGTTTCTGAATTTTAAATATGTGTTTATTTTTTAACTTAAGGCAAGCAACCTAACCACACTAACCGAGTGTTGATTTTAATTGATTGAATTTAAAATTTTGTGCGTCAGCACTTACGCTAATTTGCACCCTCAGCACTTAGGCTATTTTGCACCCGTCACATTATACGGAGTACACGCCCTTACCGTAACCAATGTAATGTAACTGTAATGTCTGAGGGCTAAACCATTCTTACTTGCCATTATAAGCTAAGGCTGTAAAGGGGCCCTCAGCACATGCAAGGACAAGACACACACACGATCCTACAAGGATTATACTGGCCATAGGTCCAGACGCAAGAGCCTCGTTAGTCTGCAATGCAGTCCAGGGTGTACTACGTGGAAGTGAGGTTCACAATTGAGTGTACTATGTGGAAGGATCACCCCTGAGTGTTGCAAGCGTTAGATAGGCCTACATTCTGACTTGGGCGCCGCGGAAAAGTCTTGAAACATTAAGGGCACCGTGTTACTAAAAGTTCGGGAACCCCTGTACTAAGGTATTTAGCCTAACGCCCAAAGACGAGAATACGGCACTTTTGAGTTAGGTACGATGTGTGAGAGGTCTCCTGGTGGCCGTTCGTGTCTGGGCTTAGTAAGCTTTTGTATCTGTGAGATACAGAGCGACCGATTTCGTTCGGTTGATTGATTGATTGCTTTGGTGTTTTAAGTCCACTTTACGCACAGCAAGGCTAATTGGGACTGGACCTGCAGTTTAAAGTGGGATCCCGATTTCGTTCAGGTTAAAGTGAAAAATAAAAATTAGTAATGAATATGTTAGTAAAACAGTACTTGCATCTCGCAGATACAGCGCCGCTACTTTTACAGGTGCGACACTTTCTGTTGCCAATTTTTAGCCCTGAGGATATGCTATACTCTTAGGAAATAGGGATACTCTCTTACTCGAAACAATAGATGAGCGAATATCTTTCACAGCTTTGTTGTCGTATTAAGTGGTTTAATATGAATTCATCACTGATCTGATTTGTGTATATTATATTACACATTCTGCTGGCATATTAACTGAAATTTATTTCTCTTATCTACTCTTTATCACCATAAGGAAGTAAAGCTACCCCTTGCACATTACAACATGTCATGAAAGCATATTGGGGGTGGATGTAATGCTCCGCACATTCACAACCTCGGCCATATGTGTGGAGCTGATGTGATCAGTACCACGCTCCGGCCCCCTTTACTCCCCAGGGTCGACCCCCTGCATGAACCCCAGATCTGCTCCATACACGGACATTGCTTGAAAAATTCACACCTGAAATCGTCCATCCCGGAAATCGAACCAAACTCTACCGAATGGTAGTCAGACGCCCTACTGACTGAACCACAGCGGCTCCATAAACCTGAAGATGTTTGCTTCTTTCTTTTTACAATCAGATGAACCATATGAATTACAAAGGGAAATGGAATGACCTGTTTACGCCCTCCCCTCACGACTCTCGCTTTCAAACATTCCTGAATTTCTGCAATCACAGAAGAAAAACTTTTCCTTGCCAAATCAGATTATCGTCACATGACCAAATTATGGCTCGATTGGCCAGCCTGGTAGCCATCATTTCCAGCCATGTAGCCTGTGCAGCACCAACTAGGGTATTCCTCCTGGAAATCCAGTTCCTTGTGATTCGGCCTTAACTCGTGATCAGCGCTTTCTTTTTGGTAGTGATTGCTGCCACAACAGTTTTAAGCAATCATATTGGCTGACCGCTGGCGTGACGTCATTAGTGTGAGGTGAGGGGTTGGAATTAGTACCCCAACACATTTTGCTTCTCCTGTCTAACCTAACCTCATATTGTCTGTGCTCACACTAATGACCTCACGTCACATCAACCAATCACTACCGAGGTTAGGTTAGTATTTTTGCATGAGACAAAAAATCAAAATTGACTTAGGGGATATTGTATTAGAAATCTGCTAATTATGGTCATTTTATATAAATACCCAACGTGTCTAAATTTCCTATTCTCCTATTGATAGTCAATAGTTTACTGTACATCATGCTTTCAAAGACTGCTTCTAAACGCACAGATATCATTTCTTGGAGTGAAAGATGTGAAAATATATTCCATTTCCTCTAAAAGTAAATACGTTGTATTCACTTCACACTTCCATTCATGCTGATACGTTCGTTTCTTTTCCCTCCAAATCTCACGATATGTTCTCGTCTGGGGAATCGTCTACGTCATTTCCCGCTCAGTTCGTCGACTTCCGGGACGGATCAATATGGCTGCTACGGCAGATGAGAGTGGAGAACGACGGTGGTTTCCAAGGCAACACGATTTGGCGGGCTGGAACACAAGGCTCCATGACAGAACTGGGCGTGGTCTCTCGTATTTTGACGCCGGAATCGAAATTTCAACCGAGTTGCGTTAATGTTGTTTATTTTATTTTTTTAGTGGCTAATCGCGTAACAAAAATGGTCGCAGACCGCAATCTAATTAGCAGATACGCCATGCTCCGCTGAAACAAGAGTAATCGGGTTTTCTGCCTGGGAGGAATTGAATGGAATTTTGCATTTTATTTATTTATGGTCAGAGAGATTGGTGGCCAATGTCCGAATGGAAGAGGCACCCGTAGGAGTTTTTCGTGGGGGGGTAGGGGGGTGAGTGCAAGAAAGGCAAAAACAATTACTTGTGGCGTGAGGGGGGGGGGGAATTGCGGATAGAATTTCAAACTTGAAACTTTCATAGTATCGGGAGATTTCTAACATTTCTTGTCCTGAGTGTCGCGATTATAAACATTTCCCATCCCGCATACCCCTAGTTTCTGGTGAAAACGTTCACGTTATTTTTTTGGACATGGGAATAATTACTGTAACTCGCAGCCTGTAATTCACAGAAAATAATATTATTTGTTGAATTGAATTGTTGTTTTAAGTCCACCTTATACACAGAAAGGCTAATCGGGACTGGGCCTACAGTTTAAAGTGGGATCCGAACCAGTGTGCAGTGTGCCTCCACCGGGAATCTAACTAAGGACACTTGATTACAAGGCAACGACGTTACCACTACGGCATTGGGGAGGCCAATATTATTTATAAATAAGATATTGCTGTAATTTCACCATTTGAATCACGCCAACTCTTTCCAGATATCTCTGGGGAAGGGGGGCAAGCACCCCTTTGCAGACGCTTTTGGAGAAAAGTCAGTGAATTTAATTTTTACGTTCTACATTTTTCCTAATTTCGAAAATGCTCCCCTCCCCTTCTTTTCGAGAATCAGTGGCATGCCAAGAACTGGCCATTTCCAAGTGATATAGCATATTTTAAGCATTTTCGATCATATTATATTTTCAGTTTTAACGTATAACGATACCCATCATCTTTCATCAGTCGAAGTAGCAAGAAGCTACAACGTACAGCGCGTCTCAATAGTCTTAGGACAACGACATTTTAAATTAGGCAACCCAAATTAGACGTTGGTGGGTTGCGTGTAGAGTTAGGCTCAATTTCAGGACATGCACAATGGATATTTATAAAATACGCGAAAGAAAGAAATTCAAGTATTATTGTATACAACTAGAAACAAAATCAGTATTACATTTGTTGCAAATGAGAAATACTTTCTGAAAGTAAGAAAATTGATTTTCTAGTATTTCATTGCTAATGAATCTATACAAAGAAAAAGAGGAGAGAGGGAACGAAAGGGGACAAAGGAGAGGAGAACAGAGAAAGCGAAAGGGGGAGAGGAAAAGTAAAGGAGGGAAGAGTATAGAGGACAGAAGTGGATAGGAGAAGTTATGACGAGAAAGGAAAAAGATGTGAGGAGATATGAGGAAAATGGAGCAAAGGGGAGAAGAGAGGAGCAAAATTAGATGATAGGGGGAGAAGTTTTGAGAGCAGAGGAGGAGACGCAAAGAGGGGAGTGGAGAGTAGAGTAAAAGAGAACAAAGAGAAGAGGAGAAGAGTGCAGTGGAGTCGGAAATCTAAGACAAGAGAAGATAAGTGGAGTGAAGAAGAGTAGGATGAGACAAGAGGCGAGAACAATAGGGGAGGCGATATGAGATAGAAGCAGAGGAGAAGGAGGGGAAAGAAGGAGAAGAGAAGAACATAAGAGACTGGAGGAGAGAAGAGGTCGTTGCAGAAAATATCGTCTCTGCGTCAAGAATTGATGCATTGATCAAATTATCGACATGAAACATTCAATATCATTTTAAAATGTATTGGATAATGTATTAGATCGGTGCAAAATGTCAGAGCAATGTTCAGAGCAAGATAAAATCTTAAATGTAAGATCTTTGATTTTACCTACGATTATACCACTAAAACATAAATGTAATTTTCATATTTATAAGAATTACCCAATTTTTTCCACTTCTCAGTTCGTTGAAATGGAGATTTTGTTATTACTATTTCCCCTCATCCATCGTTAATTCCAAACAGAATCATTACGTTTCAGACGGCATGGACAATGAACACAATGAGATTTATCTAGAACTTACGAAAATTTTCTGCCACCGGAGGAATTTGAACCTACGACCATCAGGTTGACAACCTTAATGGTAACCACTACCCTACAAGATTTCGTTCCTGAAAGTGAGTAGAAGGAGCTGACCAATGTGAAATGTAGATGCAACTCTCCTCCTACATGTAATGTGCAAAGAATACGTGTTTGTAACAAAGAAAACTACAATGCTTCGTTGGTTGACAATAGGCTGTCATTTATATTTGAAAATTGAATGATTGATTTTGTTTTTTTAAAGTACACTTTATGCACAATAAGGCTAATTGGGACTGAACCTACAGTTTAAAGTGGGATCCGAACCAGTGTGTGCCTCCACCGGGTATCGAACCTGGGACCCCTTGATTACAAGGCAATGACGCTACCACTGCGGCATCGGGGAGGCCCCATATATTTGAAAATTTGCACAAAGAAGTCTTTCTGAATTTCAACCAAAGTGATATAACATTGTAATATTATGTATAATTATTGCTTACATTGTAGTGAGGTTACAATGAAAGCCATAATTTTAGCTTTTACATATCTACATAGTGCCATGGACATTTAAATATCTTGCATCCATTTCTCATGATTTCATCTAATTAGATGGGAGGACAAATACAATTGAATACTTGAATACAGATGATAACTCAAAATTTTGGTTTTGCTGCAGCATGCAGAGCTAACTGAAAAGAAGCAGCAGCAAGCTCCCATTAAAAAAGTCATACATCTGACAATGTCTATATCAATGGAATTATGGGTCAGCGGATAAATATAAATTATGCTTATGATGGCAATTGGTCTTCATGCTCTGACAATGTGGCATGCCATTAAAAATAAATAAATAATTAAAACCTGTTGTTAGGTCCTGATCCTAAAAGGGTTGTTCTGTCATGGAGTTTAGTTTCGTTTGTGAAAGTCTATCATGTGAAGTACTACATAGCCATTTTTTAAAAGTACAAAATGCAGATGAAGTGTAGATTGCTCAGAAGTTGCACCACAAGCAGAGTTTGAAAGCAGTAAATAGACGAATAATAATCCATGGGCCAGCATGAATTACAATACACCCATGTGCCAAAATT
This sequence comes from Lepisma saccharinum, assembly GCF_977018435.1. Classification (NCBI taxonomy): domain Eukaryota; kingdom Metazoa; phylum Arthropoda; class Insecta; order Zygentoma; family Lepismatidae; genus Lepisma; species Lepisma saccharinum. Next base: position 100,810,767 of record NC_139231.1, read on the forward strand.
GGTTCCGAGAATGTAGATTAAGAACATTTGTCGACAGCATATGTTTCAGAAAGCTAAGAAAACTTGTTTCATTTTTTTGTGCATTCATTCATTGGTTTATGAATTGATCATTGTGAACTTGGAATTTTGAAGACCAACCTCTTCCAGAGCTTGTGTGAATGGAAATAAACCATCAAGATTTCAGCTGACACAAATCTGAAAGCAATTGGTATGACTAGAGACATGTGTGTATTTTCTTAATTTACAAGTAACATGTACTTGTTACCGACATTTTCTTTTGCTATAATTGCAGCATTTGGATTGGGGACCATGATCTACAATGGACTGGAATTTGGTGCATTTTTTGAGATCCCTCTGAAATCCCCTTGTTACCAAATACTTCGAGGCGTGAACCCTGTTCTGCAGATGATCTTCACTTTCATGCAGATGTATTTCATTTTCATGAATTCACGGGTTAGTATAAATCTTTTTTTTTTTTTTGTACATTTAAACCTTCTTGCAGTTGTAACTATATATTAGGTATGGGACAGTTAGGTTCATTATTGGCATCATTCAATATGAACATACCAGTGTATTTGCTGGTAATTTTACTGATCCATATTGCTACTTTTAAAAACATATATATTGGTTTTATAATGCAAATGTCTAAATATGTGTTCCCTTGTCCAAGCAAACTTTGCCTCCCTGATGGCACAGTGGTAGCATCTTCACCTTGTAATCAAGGTGTCCCAGGTTTGATACCTGGTGGAGGCACATAGTGGTTCCAATCCCACTTTAAACTGTAGGTCTAGTCCTGATTAGCCTTACTGTGCATAAATACCAACTCAATCAACCAAAGCAAACTTAATTGCAGTCATTGGGTTAATTAACCATTCAGGTTCTTCAAGGAACATTTAAGTTTTATTTTGGATTGATAGAATATCGGTTACTTGTTATTGGTAAATCTATCATGTTCTCTATCAGTACAAGTGTAAATTTCATATCCATATATCTCATATTTTATCTATACTCGCTTCTATCTATCTTTTTGAAAAACTTTCAATATAAGTTCAATGCTGGCTCAGTGCCCGAGCATACTAGCTAGTTGACTGTCTATCTTGTCATTGAAATTCCCAGGTTTAAGTCCTGGCATAAGCATGGGTGTTTTTTGTGAGTGTCCGTACATCAAATTCATCCAGTCACCACTCATGCTCATCGTTGCGATTAGCCAAAAGTGACTTAAAAGCATACCAAATAATAAAAATAAATACAAATACAAATTCCATTAATGTAAGTAATGATTGTGATAAAAATAAAATTGGGCACAAAGTGTTACCATACTAAGCACAGCATATAAAAGAATCCACTATATCAAGTCTAACATTTTTCTTATTCTCCAGTTCCCAGTGACTGTGCCAGGAGACAGGGAGTGAATGTCACCTAATGCATTTTCATTATGACTCCTTCCCCCAATCTTCCCAGCAAACAATAAAACCAGATACATAAATGTTCTTTAACTGGAATGCACATTTTTTGTATAGTATTCAAGGGTATGTGATTGTCCACTCCCAGGTATTATTCTCTCCAATCTGCTTCCCTTTTTATTTAATTCTAGTGCTGTTACTGCCACAGACTTTCTCTTGCCAACATGTACAGGGTGGGTAAAATTATTTATAGCCCAGTCTTTCAGTACGAATTTTAGTGTCGCTTCTAAAAATCATAGTTAAATGGTAGGTAAATGTTTAAGAAAGATGTGCAGTTGTTAAACAATTAACTGTGTGATCTTAGACTCGTAAACATGGAGAATTCTATATTTCCTGTTCAAGGACGAGGGACCACATGTGAAAAGATTTGAAATGAAACACTTTGCTGATGAATGAGCTTCAGATGTGGATTATATCTGGTGAGGTGAAGCATGCCAGTTGCTTCTTCACAATTTTTCAACGTTATTTATCGGAGTTCACCAAGACCAGTGCATTCCAAGGAGAATCCATATTTTTACATACCTTCTCATGTGATGGCTTTAGGTGGGAATATTTGAATATCATATATGTGGTTCAGCACTTGTAGTGGAATGTTTGGTTTAGCATTGTTGTTGTTGATGTTTTAAGTCCACTTTATGCACAGTAAGGCTAACCGGGACTGGACCTACAGTTTAAAGTGGGATCCGAACCACTTGTGCCTCCACCGGGTAACGAACCCGGACCTCTTGATTACAAGACGACGACGCTACCACTGCGCCATCGGGGAGGCCTGTTTGGTTTAGCCTTGGGGTTAGCTGGGGGGGGGGAATGCTCCTATGGTTTAACATGGTGACAATGAAACAGCTGGGGGATGCTTTGCGCAAAAAATTTGCTAACTGTGGGGGAATACCATCCCCTCACTTCAAACACTGCTTTGGATCCATACAATGCAAGTCACATTATTTAATCCATGCTAATGTCAGATAAATGTGGACTTTTCACCCTTCTTGTACATTTACTGCACTTAATTGTTACTATAACTATGTTTGTGCATATTAGCTTTGAGATTGAATGTGAAATAATGTATTTCCTTTCCATTCATTTCCAGCTGAATATTCACAAGTTCAAAATAGTTGCTCGTTTTGGACTTATGCATGTTGTTGCTACCAATCTCTGTGTGTGGATCCGCACTCTGGTATTGGAGAGCCTTAAAGAAATCACAACATATCGATTGAAGAAGGGAGATGGTGTATCAGAGGACTTCATGATTCTTGGTAAGCTCTTATGAAAATAAGGCTATATATGCAATATTAATGACCGCTGCAATGTACTTATATAACTTTTTTTTGTTTTGTAATATTTAGATATAGTTTCTCAGATATGCATTTTTATCAGTCAAGAAGGATACTGAGCAGTATTTGCAATGGCAGAAAACTTCTTCCATTTAACTGATTATTGCAGGGACATTTGCATTTATTCGCTAATGTTTCGGGAAAGTACACACTCTTCCTCAGAACAAAGGTTAAAGATAAAGCTATCCCCTGTGTATTGCACCATGTAATGAAAACATGCAGGTAGTGTGGAGATAGGGCTACATAAACATTTTTAAACTCTGCCATATTGGAGGTAATTTGATCATAACCATAGTCTGACCACCTGTACATAGTCAAAAGAATTCCTATCTGAGATTAACTTTATTTATAAACCTGAAAAATATCAAGGTTATTGTTAAAACAATAGATGAAATTCAACCATTTCAGTAGAATGAAAGGTAACTAAACAATAAACTTTGACATTGCTAACAACATACCCTGACTAATTACAACTGACAAATGACAGCAGTCACAAATCATTGGATAGTGGGAGAGGGGGTTCAAAGACAAATACTTCTACACGAAAGGGGCGGACAATTCCATGTTATTGAGGAGAGGATGGAGGCTGCATTCCAGTAAACGGAAACTGTCTCTTTCCTACCGCTGTCTCTGGATAGCTGCATTGAATTATCCAAATAAAATGTTCGAAAATTCAAATTAGATGTGAATTTTCAACATTGGTTTCAACAGGAATTTCAAGGGGAATAAACTTCTGTTTAAATTACCAAAGTTCGAATTAGAAAGAGTCCACTGTACTAGCATATAAGGGAACCAAACTTAGTGATGCAATGGGTATATCAATGACTGTTGATCAACATTGGACTAGGAGCAGCAGGTGTTCAAAACTGATCGCAAATATACTTAACATCGAGAAGTTTACAATACCATTTCAAGCACAATCTACAGGGTATTGACTGTCTTTTATATTATCTTAGTGATTTTTTTTAGGAGAAATGGGATAAAATATACATGGTTAACAAATTTATCACAATTAAAGCTTTGGCTAGGCCTGACATAAAAATATTGCTTTGAATAGGATTATGGTGTACATATAAATAGATACTATAATATTGCATTGCAAAGTGAAGATGAAACCCCAATTAGAAATTAATGAAAAAAATGAAAAGGTTTTGTAAATGTTAAGAGTTTTCAACATAATTTTAAACATCACTCTTTATCCAGTGTCTGTAAAATAAAATTGAATTTTGCTCTTCTTGAGTGTTAAATTTAGAATTACCAGTTATAAATGTCCAGAGATTTCATATGTGTATATACTAATAATGCTGTAAGTGTTACCAGTATGCTCATGTAAATGTTAATAAATTTTAACCTTTGTACATAACTTTCAGGTTGCTGCTGTATTTATTGCCAATAGCCAAATTCGATGTTTTACCTATGTATTACTCTGTACTGCAGAATTTTAAATGTAAGGCTAAGTAGGCTTCTGCTTTATTGATCTGTCCCAATTATGCTGCAAAATACTGTGTATAGTTGCTTTACAGAAAAACACTGCAAAATGAATGATATTTTATTTTCAAAATTTGTATGTATATCATTTGTACATTTCAGTAATTTATCCTGCCTTTTCCATTTAGTGTTCCCCAAATTTAGAGTTCTCAGAACAACTGTAGTATTTACGAGTTCTTTCCAGTGGATGAGTACAGGCTCTCATGTGTACGGTGCATCTTATTGTACTCACTTAAATGTTTCACTGGAAGATGAAGTTATAAAGAAAATGATTACTTTTTCTTTTCTTATATACATTCATAATGAAGATATTTAATGTTTTTCTTTTAATATGTATTAGATTTAAAATTGCTTGCTTTAATCATTCTAATTTCACTTATAATAACTGGAATTTTATACGGCACATTTGAAATATTGAAGTATTCATTTGAAATCAGTAAGTTTCATACATGGACACTAATTTATATGGGTAGCATAATCAAACAATATGTACATTAAAATATACGACAAACATTGATGTTGCCAGCGGGCAGAATGGAGGTCACATTTTATTTATGTGGGACAATCACACTACTTTTTAAAAGTACCTTAATAGATATCAATAACTTATTACAAATTAGGAAATATTTTCCTGTAGTTTATGGTTATTACAAGCATAAGAAAACAGTTTTTCTTTGTGACGTTTTAGGAGAACACACGCTCCTTTCATCAGACATTTATTTTCATTTTAACTAAAGATACAGTTATAACAATGGTTAGTAATTTTTTAAACAAAAAGAATCTTCATGATTGGGAATCTGTTATAAAATGGATGTTTTCAATGTTACATTGTTGTAATATAGCAACTTAACTGTGAAAAAAACAGTCACAGAAAAAGATGGTGGCTTACTCCATTTGTGAAAAAGAAAAACTCCATACTGGATCTATGTTACCATCTTTAAAATTTAATGTAACAGAAAACATCAAGAGACTTTGTGAAAACAATGATGAATTTGAATTACCTGATGATATTTGGGATTCATAATTTTAAAAAAATCTGAAATAAAAATAAAACAGACTGTTTTTTCACCGTTAAGTTGCCATATTACAACAATGTAACATTGACAACATCCATTATATAAGGGATTCTTTTTGTTTAAAAAATTACTAACCATTGTTATAACTGTATCTTTAGTCAAAATGAAAATAAATGTCTGATGAAAGGAGCGTGTGTTCTCCTGAAACGTCAAAAGAAAAACTGTTTTCTTATGCTTGTAATAACCGTAAACTACAGGAAAATAATTCTATAATGCAAGCAATGCGTACATACAAGAAAAAAAATTACGAAATAGTTGTTAAACTTCAGAGAAAGCGAATAAACATTGTAATGAAACAACTTAGTCATTATTATTAATTTATTATTATATGTTTTTCCCCATCTGTATTTAAAAACTCAAAAGGTATAAAAAATTACAAATATCTGTTCATGAGAACATAATTCCAGGAAATGGTAGTTGAAATTTGATAGAGCTACTTCTTTCTGATCAATGTGAAAAGTTTTCAAAACAACCTAAACGATATAGAACTTCAAGAATTAATTTGCCAATATTTGCAAAATTTTCACCAAAACTAAGAAGAAACTGGGTGCCTGTAGAGCCTGTGTTCAACCCTGCTTCCCTCCCTAGAAGTGTAACTGTGCACTAATTGTAGCTGTTTCTTCTGGTCCACGAATAGAGGGCATGCGCCTTCTCGCTGTGAGGATGGGATTCCCTGATGTTACCAGTACAACAACTGCCCCATTTTTGGAATCAGATTCACTAAACTTCACCCAGGGTTGGTGATGTCTTTTTGTATGCATGTATTTGTTCCTTTATATTTACACATTTGACCAGTATTTTCATTGTTTCTCATCCAGAGGTGCCACTTACTAATTTGTTGCCCAAATGGACTTGAAAGGAAGTAAAACTTTTTTAAAGTTCGTAATAAGAAAATCTAGGGGTTTCACGAATTATTAATAGATAAAAAAGGAAAGAGGGATTGGAAGTATTTGCCAATTGTGAAAAATTTTCGTACCTGGTGACTCTTTCCTATCTCATTTTCCTGCAAGTTATTTTTTTAAGATAAAGCAAACACTTAAAGTATTTTTTTGTCATAAATGGAAAAACTTTTCTTTTTTAATCTGCCCCACCCCACCCTGAAATGCTGCTTTTGTGATCCTTCAACTGGAAATTGAGAACTGCGAAACACTATTTAAACAAAATCTTGACAAAACAACCAAATTTGAAGATTGTAGTGCCTCAAAAGTGAATATGGATACATTTTTGCATTTCTAAAAATCTGAGGAATTAAGAAATATTTATTGGATTTTTTTTTTTTTCAAGCAGTTGTAATTTTCAGGCTGACATTTATGAGGACCCCTCATATGCAATTTCATTTATAACTTTAGGTAAAGTTTTGTCAGATGGTTAGTTATTTTACCACATTTTAAGTATCATTTAGGGGGGGGGGGATTTTTTTTCTAGTGAAGGCCTGTTTGCAGATAGAGAACAAGCTGTAGCGTACCCCTGGATCTGGGCATGGTAATGTTACAAATTGAAGCATGGGAATCAAACATGATTTAACAATGATAATAAGTCAATGTCTTACTCAATATCTCCAAATGTTGAATTTTACATTTTCCCATCCTCATAAGCTTGATACGCAAGCACATAACGAAATTAGCTGTACAGCATAAGCTTCCAACATTTTATATTCAATGGCTTGTAGTATGTCTGCTGTAGATGCTTTATACAATCCATTTCAGTTGTCAATAGTTTCCAGTTTTTTCTTGTACAATGCCTAATTCCCTCATGTTGACTTATTTTAATGACATTTGTCTTTTACATTGAACATTAAGTATTATTAGGATTGCTAACATTGAATGTGATGAAGCAATAGAGAATGTGTGACTATGGTTCAATCTTTTTATCTATGCAAACTTCTGTTATATTTTATTACAGAAGAAATGACCCTTTACCTGTATTTACTGATTTTATATTACAGTTATGCAGAGTTTCTACAATCATCTATTTATAATATGAATGTTTTATATTTTCATATACATTAAAAATCATGGTGAATATGAATTTCAAAATAATTGCTGCACCTATGAACTCTGAGTTTAATTTTTCTTTCATTTACTTTTCTAATAAATATGGATATTAATTTATCTAAAAGTAAGAAGTAATCAACATGAAGTTATGTTTACGTTGGAACATAATATCTTTCTCTGGTGAATTTATATTTAGTTAAATACTTTCATGTTTACTTTATTATAAAAAAAACATTTCTTTTGTCTTTCTAAGACACTACATGTACACTAATTTTGTAGGAAATAACTGCTGTATTTTTGTTTCACATATCTTGATTGCATTCACAATTAATTTCCTAATTTTATCTTCTGTTGTAATAATATAATAATGTTGATTTTGCATTTAACTTACAGTGACCTAAGATGTATAATTTTCAGCTGATGACAAATTTGAAAATATTTCATTTACTTTTTTTAACATTCTATTCACCAATGCTGTAACAAATTGCATTCCATTTATAACAAAAATTATCTGTATAAGTATTCATGTGAATTACAGTTAGGAGAAATCGACCAATGGTTACTTATTTCTGTAATTGTCAAGTACAAGTTCCGTCAGAGACAAACAACTTAATCTGTGATCTAATACATCCATTTCCTTATTAGTAGTGAGCTCTTGGAATTAGGTAAGGTGCGCTCCCACCAAATAAAAGTTGTGACTGTACACATTTAATTTTATGAGCACTTTTCATTGTTAAATTACAAGCAAAACACAACATTTGACCAGTGTTTGACAACATCGTGCAAGACACAAGAGTTTGGTGTTATCTGTTAATATTTTTGGTGTAAAAATGGAAAAGACTTGCATCTGACAACTTTTCTTCCATTCACAATTCTAGAATATTGTATGTACAATCACAAGCAGAAGTTGTTTGGAATTTAGATGTAAAATAATGTAGAAAAGAGGCCTACCTTTTACCAAAGTCACACAGCATTCTCAGTGCTCAACTTACGATCTTGGCTTCAGATTTGAGGCTCAGCCTGTGTGTGGGTTTTTCCTTTTTGTTTGTCCCTTCATTTATAGTCGAATAAAAATGAAGTTCTGTACAAATTCCGTAGCACTCTTCAAAAAGTGTTAACTGACAACATTTTCACTACTGACCAAGATGGACATATCAACATCTTTATTCTGCATTTCTGTGGAAATGTAGAGGTGACTCAGTCTCCAGATATGTGATATTTTCATAATGTTTGTTCATGATCTATACACATTAAAAATTCCAGGTTTAGGTTGTGTGTTAGCATTTGGAACATATTTTAAATTTCATGATCCATAGAAAACAATGGAGCATCCCATTTAATATTTTTGAAAGCAGCATCATGTTATGAACCACCCTTTTATGATCAAGTCTGTGCATGTGAAGCTTTTTTTATTAAATTACTATACAAATCGAATCAAGGGTATATACCTTCAATTTTGTATTTCATGTATTGCAAAATTTTTGACTTGGTCTAAATTTGTACTGTTTCAGAATTTCAGTATTCCATACGAGAGAACCAAATTAAAATTTGTATTCATTAAGGAATTTCAGGGTTTGAATATTTCTATCGCCAATACCCTTTCTAATATTGAAACGAAAAAGTTTGTAGGTAGTTTATTATTCTGTAAATAAGGTTAGTGAAAGCTAATTTATGATCATAATATATTTCTCGATCTTCTGCAATTTCTCCAATTATTTATTTATTTATTTATTTATTTGTCCTAACAGAGCATACATACAGTAGTTCCAATTACAAGAGACTTATACCAATTCAATTGTTACATTATTTTATGTATAAAAATAAGAGAAAAGGAAAAGAAGAAAGAAAAGAGAGAAAAGAAAATACAAGATAGAAAAATACAAGATTTACAAGATTTATGATACTGATGGCGAACACTGAGCATTAGATTTATACAAAATAACTATAAGTGATATATTCATAAGATATCGACACATGAAGATAACATACAAATACTCCATTGTATATATTCATTCGTACACATTGCTATATTAATATACATACATAAAGATACACGTATTCATACATACATACATACATACATACATAAATTCACATATATAGGTTACCATATCCCAATATATAGGTTACCATATCCCATATCTATAGATAGTGTTATTTATTTAAATCGGAATTTTACAGTTGTCTTTGTATGAATAATTTTTAAAAGTATCATTTTCCTACGTTTAGGGAAGACACCACTCACACAATCTATTAATCCCTCTTATAGACACACTCAATCTTCAATATTTATTGTTCTTTTGTAGAATTTTTTATCATCAGCAAACAACAGTTTGTTGTGTAACTGATTAACTAATAGCAAAAATAGTAGATCCTTCAGGTACTACAGAACTTATGAGCATTGGTTACTAGAACAACTTCAGAGGATGTATGATCCTTATGCAAGACGTATGGTTTCTTGTTCACTAGATAAGATGCCTTGAGCTATCTTAAGCGGAGGGTAATTTACAGGACCTAGCTTACTCATCACTATATCGTGATTTATCATGTTGAAAGCCTTTGAAGAGTCTGTGTATATTGTGTCTATTTGCCGCTCCCTCTTCATCTGACATTGTACTCTTACTTACATAATGGGAGTTTTTCTCCAATAATTGTTTCTATTGAGCTTTTTTGCAAAAATCCATGCTCAAATTCAGATAAAATTTCCTTGGCATTGCTGTAAATATTGCAATTTAATATTAGTTAAGTATCGTCAGTTTTTTTGTGTGTCTTTGCCCCACTTCCCGTCAACACACACAGGTGTGGTGAAAAAGAAAATCCATTCACAATGATTTATGTAAAAACTGATGACAGTAAAGCTTATGCTCACTCACTGGTAGTAAATAGCAAGTCCTTTTTTTATTCAGTGAATACTTCAAGGAGTGGAAATATATTAAGCTCAAATCCATTCTTCACCAAAAGAAATCATTGTACACAAACACAATATTTCCAAATTCAGTTCATCATGCATAACTCAAATGTTATATGTATTATACATGTTATCTGTAAATATGTAACAGTGTTCAATATTAGCTCCAGATATGTAGCTGAATTTATAAACAAATATAAAGAAATAGAATGATCAACTAACAAGAGGATATGAAAATTTTAGATATATTTTGTTTCACATTTTGATTTAGTGACACATATTAATTAATGCTATGGTATTCTTCCGTAGCAAAGTATTATAAATTTTCAGTTCTTATCTTAACTCGAGCATTACCATGAATGCCATAGTATCAGAATGTTAGAAAATACCTGCATATATTAGTTTTATATGAATAAGAAAAATGATAAAAATAGTAATATCAATTGAAGTGAGTGGCATCTCTTCAGTCAAGAAACAATAATTATAGTATTAGTATCATGGGTGTTGCATGAATAGAATAAAAATGCAAAGTATTTATTCACTAAACTAATGATGAATACTTTCATTTTCAGTAGCTAGTACAACAATGAATTTAGCACATTTAGTTGTAAAAGAGAGGGTTTGTAACATCTTAATCAAAGAAGCAACACTTATCCCTTGCCTAATGCATTCCTTCCTGTAGCGTATTTGTCTGTCCCACAGCGTATATTAGGAATATATCGTTCCTCTTATCTTCCAGGTAACTAACAGTTTCTCTTAAACTTCTCACTGTTCTTTGTTAATTTAAAGTTAGATTCTTTAATTACAACTATTGTCTTCTCTCTTCTTCTTAAGAAAATTTCAAGCTCATTGGATGGGATCGTTTCTTGGGTAGGTTGAAGAAATGTAATTGTGAATGACAACCCTCTCTTTTTCAATATTTGCTCGTAGCATGTTTAATGTAATTACTATGTTTAATACTTGAATTATTCTAATAGTGGAACTCAAATGGCTATTAGTAAATTTTACACAGTTTGCTGATTACTGTTAAATACATATTTTTTTGTCAAACACATAGCTATAAAAATAAATACATGCAACTATATTTCATATGAAACAGTGAATTGGACATGGGAATATCATACATTGTTTCCAAAGTAAAAGTGATATTTTAAATAGTTATAATGCATCCATTTATGCATAATGCTAATTTTATAGTTATTATTAACATATTATTAATTACTTGTAGTTGCTTATATGCATAAATAAGCATTGATTGAAATAATATTTTTAAAATATAAAGCCTCATTACAGTTTGTTTTCTAACAATTAATGATCTTGGAATGAGTTATATTACCTACTAACTGTTATATAACTTCCTTTTAATGTAAATGTTATGTGGCTTTCAAAGTAATAGCCAAATAAATATTAAGTACGTTACGTTGAAAAATACTACTGTGAAATACAATTTATCTAATAAGATCTAATCCAACACATCTTCAAAGTAATAAATTACAATTTATTCATGATGTAATACAAAATCAATGAAATTGATTAATCATGTGATTTACTTCAGACTTTTTGGTTGATAATTATAATTAATATTATTTCTTGAGGGAAATATTAACATTGTACTCTTTGTTTGTATATCAATGTACATAAATGTAGTGTTTTTCTTAAATGTGTTCTTAAGTGACATTAAAAAACAATAGTATTCTCTTTCAGTGTCAATCAGTAGTATATTTGTTCCTCGGTGTATGTATATTTATGTAGAATATGTGTGTTGTCAAATATAATTGTGTTTTGAAATATATATATTTAATGTAATAAATGGTTGGTATTAATGATTATATGCGCTGGTCTGTTCTGTTAGCTTCTAGCTTTAGTTATGTTTACATTGAGAATTATTTGCTTTGAATGGTCACAGTTCAGAGGGTGTCAAAAGTCAGGTTACGTAGGAAATTTTTCCTTGTCTCGTTAATTGTCCTCTGTAAATGGTTGAATGTCGAGTTCCTGGTGCATGGATCAGTCTCTGTTGTCCTGTTGAGTGGCCATCGTGGTCTCCAGACCACTGGATTTTGTCCTTTGGGGTCATTTAAAGGTGCACAAATTGTAATTGTAATTACATGCATTGATGTTCAAGGTGCACACATTGAAGATATATTATAAATCCCTATGTAACCTGACTTTTGACTCACCCTGTATTATGTATATAACTTCTTAGCAATGGTCAGTGTATCCTTAATAATATCAGACTACTTTACTGCATTCTTAACATTAGATCTTCATGAACTAATTTAGTTTTTTGTGAAAATTTTATTTCTGGCAAGAAAAGTAGAGAATATTTTATTAGCTAAAAAACTGTATCTCTGTCAAGATATAATTTGGAAATTTTGGAGATTAGTTCTTTTCATGCCTTGTTAAGTAGCATTAGAAATTAGATTTTTTTTGTATTGATCTATTTTGCTGTATTGCATGGAAATAATGGGAGGGGTTCAACTCTCAGTAGTTGGAGGATAGTAAAAAGTATATACTGTATTCCATTAATGGTAATAATAACTATAATTATGAACATTCACTAATGTTAACCAGTTAATAATTACATCACTGCTGTTTTTAAAGCAATTTCCAGCTAATACAATATTATATCCTAAATATCTCAATATACATATCCATGTGCACTAAATATATTAACAATTACAATATCATTTGATTATGTACATTTAGATTTAATTTTCAATTTTTTTCAAATTATAAACTAAAATATTTCTGTACATTTTCATTTCTTTTTTAAAATTTATGCAATTTATTGCCATTTTACAGCTTATTTTTAACATAAAATATTCTGAAACAGTTTTTCTGATGTAAATAAATTAACATTATTGTACTTTAAGATTGCAAGACTATCCATTATGCCTGCGGAACATATATAAACCATAAGTTATACTTTAACAATTATTTCAAATAATATAGTGGTTTGATCAAATGGTGATGCAATTATACAATTAATGCAAATTGTTTACTAAACCAATGGGAGAAGATTGGACACATTAAAACCCTCCCATTATATATGGCCATGAGTTAAGCATGTACAATTAGCGTAGTTTGGTAGCACATGTATCTCTATTATTTTTTGTACATGTGTGAATGTATGTTTACAGTTTAAGCATGCTCGCATCAACAGTATATTTACCATATGTATAATGGCAATTTCTTTTGTGCTGGCAGGCAATGCATCAACGTTGGATGTTGGCGCACCTGGTTTAGTGGCAAACAATTACACCTGTGGACGAATAAATATCATGGGAAATATAGTTCAGGACTCAGCTCCATACTTGTTCCCTTTCATAATTGAGTACAGCCTTATTGGAGCTGCTGTGGTCTATGTGATGTGGTCGCACATTGGTTGGAATCCAAAGTAAGTGTGAGGTATTCCGAGAGGGGATGAGAGTTTAACCCTCTCCCTGAAATATCTTTGAAATAATTTAAAAATAAAAGCATGAAAATTAACCTTCTTTGTCCTTTTCTTATCAGTTGGAATATTTAAATCGCTAAGCTCTTAATTTCTTACCTACAGAAGCTGCAGAGTGTATGGGGTGACTCAAACTCTCTTCAATATAGTACACCCTGAACTGCATTTTGCACACTAGCAAGGCTCTGGACTCGTGGCTAGTATAATCCTCTGTGGGACTCGTGTTGTGTGCTGTGCTTTTGTGTTTGTGATTTTCCTTTCATCTATTTCATCTTAAATAAAAATTCTGGTCTTGTCAATAGAATTCCTCTTTTTTTCCCCCCTTAAGATAAACATTGGAGTGAATTATTTGAGTGCAAGTCATAGAAACCAAGTTTTCACATACTTTTCTATCTTGCAATTGCACAATTTCATTCTTACTGGAATTTTAATAATGTAAAATATTTATGAAAAGTGTATAATTTTAAAATTTTAATGTAATAACTTCATATATTGTTGCTGTGCATGTTTGCAGAGTCCTTTATGTTAAATTTCAATCAATCAACCTACAGATTTAAGGGAGAAGGGGCTACAGCCCCTGTCTTTTATTTGGTAATGGGGCTTAACTGGGTAAAAATTGATTTGAAGAGGACTACAAAATGAAAGAAACAGGTTATTTGATATGCGGTACTCGTAAATGTATGGAAAATAAGTAACCATTTGACATAACTTAGTCTAAAAGTTATTACTGAAAATGTATACCGGGAAGGGATGGGGGGGGGGGGAGCTCACAGTGATTTCATTCCCAGGCCTCCGAATGCATAAACTTAGGCCAGCTGATGTTAATTATATATTCACATATTGAATGTTTCTTGTTTCACAGGTATGTGACAGAAGATGAGGTAGAACACATGAGTGTAGTGTCCCACCACTTTCATGGGCGTGTTGATTGTGTGGGTGCAAGTAAGGGTCTCTTCTTTGGCCTTCTCCTTTTGGTGGGCTCTCTCATCTGCCTCATTCTGTTCTTCGTGTTAATCCGTCACCCAGATCTTGGCCGGCTCGCCATCTACTTGGCTGATGTGTCTCACTGTGCTGTCATGGTGCTCAGTGTAATCGCCATTTTCATAGGCTTCATCAGGTAAGATTAAAATAGTGCACTAGTGTATATGGAAGGGATTGATAAAGATATGTGTGTGTGTTTTCTGGGCTTTTTCTGATTTCCTGCTTTGGCAAAACTATATTCAGAACCATAATAATATTGAAATATCATTTTATAAATCAGATTTGAACCTGAAATTCAGCCTTATTTTTATAATTTTCATTTTTTATTTATCACAATACAGTGCAGAAGGCTACCCGAAGGATTTTTTCTCAGGGGGAAAGGGTGGAGTAGTACTTAAAGTGGAGGGAATGTTATCCTCCAGTTAAGAAAATTCTCATAAAGCATACCCCCTCCAGGATAATTTGCATAGGCATCCCACCCCAGCCACTGACGTGAAAACTAATTCCACTTGAGTATCCTTTTGTCCTGCTACTCTTAGATTCTTGCTTTCTTTTACCTCAATGTTTGCCCCTTTTGCCCCCCTAGAATTGATTTCCATCCAAGGTTGGGGAGGGACAATACCCATTGCCTCCCCTGTGGTTGCACCACTGTGCCTCCTTCCCCAGTAGTTGCTTTGAACTTTAATTGGCTTGAAAATACTTGATTTTCTTTAAGAGTATAATTTCGTTTAATAACGGCGATAAGATTCCTCTACGCTAAATTTCCAGGTGAAAGTATAATAATGTAGGCACATGGACATCTGGAAGGTGGGGCAAGGATGACCACATCTCCCCGTTAGAAATCGAATGTCAACCTAAAAGTATATATTTTTCACACGTATAATTTGATTTCAGTCATAGTAATTTATGCGATAGTTTCAAATTCAAGTGGTGTTTTTTTGAGGGGGCAACACTATTATAGGGGTAATATGCCCCATAGAAAAATGCCTTGCTTGTCCCTCCGTGGAAAAAAATTCTGTAGACGTCCATGATTACCCCCCCCCCCTCCCAAGGCATAAAACTTGAAAAATGGAAAATCAGGGAAAATTTTGTAACTATGTTGGGACCATCATGGAAACCTACAACAACAACTAGGGGTTCGTTGTGCTGACCACACGTTGCCCCATAACTGGTTGGATAATCTTCCGTCTCTGCAGGTGGGAGTAAGGCCAGCAGTCAGTAGGTAGGACCTGGTCCTCATGGTCTGTTGCATCATAGGTTATTATTTTTATTTATGTTGGGATCATGAAGATTGGCACTATAATGGGGGACAATGTTAAATCAAGGGACATAAAATCTGGGCTCCACTCTGTGTCTCTGCCAATGAGTAACTAAGTTTCTCTTCTTTAAAAATGTAATTGTAACTTACAGGAGATTTCATAACTGTCAAGTCTCTGATGATTTTCTTCTATTTTTTTTTCCAGAGTACAAAGCCTGAAATTCCATTCAGAGGAACAGAGTGACTTGAATGATATTTTACTCAGAGTGTCAGCATTTGGTCTGTTTGTGTATGCTGTGTTCAGCGTTATAGCAGGTTCCTTGGCTGCATTTACCCATGAACCCAATCTCTTAGTTATGATAACTGGAATCCTGTCTGTTGTTCAGGTAAGTTGAAGTTACCACAAGAATTTAAATACAGAAGACCTAATCAATGATAACAAAGTTATGAATATACTGGAGTCATCCGGAAAATAAGTTCTGTTTGCCAATTAATTGCCTTTATTGCACACTGAAGTACATACAGCGCATTCGGTTTAGCCTGAGCTCTGGCATGCGCAAAGCGGGAAATGTTTGTCGTCTGCGGAAGACGTCATGTGACTCATAGGAGCAGTGTTGCAATTTGCGGAAGGCTATATGCTGTTGTCTCATTGAAAAATTACTTACGAATCTAAAGTAGGATGCTGTCCTTCATGATTGTGAAATTCATTAATTGTTCTATGAATAACAAACATGTCGAATTCATTCACATAAATTTTCAATTTCTTTCTTCTGCGTGTTTTGTTAGCCATTACTAATATCTTCCCAGTTTTTTTTTTGTTTTTTTTTTGCGATCATTTTCGATTACGAGACATTTCAAAGTACTTACTGACACACCAGTAACTGCGGAAACATGCTTTTGCACTTGTTTAACATTTAACGCAAGACCACTGTCAGCTTCTTATTTCTTCATAAACTTATGCACGTTGAGATAATTTCTCTACTCCAATCTTCTTTCCAGTTTTAATTTTCACCTCAGCTTCCGTTGAATAAAAACACCCTAAGCAACACAGGACAACAATCACCTTCCTCGTGGTAACATGATCTGCCCCCCTTCCCCCTCGGAGAGGAATAGGGGGAGAGGAAAAATGCCTCTTTCGCCAATGGGTTTCACCGACACAAAGAATCCTCTGTCATTATTTTTCCTTGAACTATCACCTTCTCTAACTGTCTTGTTTTTTTTTTTTTTTTTTTTTAAATAAATACATCCAGACACCAGTAAGTCCCGAATATTCATACTAATAAGCTCTAAAGTCATGTTATGGATATAGTTAATTGTTAAGGTGGTTAGCAACTCTGACCTCAGTGGAACTCTTGCATCATCGGGGTGAGCGACAGGCTTCTGTGCATCTGAAGGCCAGAGCTCAAGCTAAATCGAATGGCCTGTACCTTGAACTAATTTTCAACATAGTTCCCACCACTCGTCAGATACTTATCACAATGAGACCTTTTGATTTCTATCCCCATATCGCAGAACGATGCCACTTGCGATGATAACCAAGTGGTAACAGTATGTTGGACCTCAGTATGAGAAATGGAAATTGCAAACGGGCATCTCTGTAATCTTCTCTTCCAAGTAGTCAGCCACCGCGGGTGGTTGCCCACTGCATCATACACATTGTTCCACTCTTTGTTAAACTGTTGCACCCATCTCTGTACTGTTGAGGCAATCATGATCGTTCCTCATACACCCCCACCAATCTGACGGTGGATTTCAGCTGCTGACACATTCTGCACATTCAAATATCATGCCACAGACCGCACTTCACATGTGGCAGGTATCTCGATTTTCTTGATTATTATCACAACCCACTGTGAAGCATCTACACTACTATCTTTCCTCCAACTGATGTCTATACCTTGTCAATGCATCAAACAACTTGGCCATATGTGCACCCTCGTGATTACAGCACAAATTGCGAACAGTACTTACTTTCTGGATGTACTATATATATATATATATATATATATATATATATATAATATATATATATATATATATATATATAATTAATAAAAACAAGGAGGGCCAAAAGGTCTAAGTAAAAATCAAAGAAGGTAAAAGGAAACACTCACCGGACAGTAGAAAAATTCAAAACTTTTGCTAACTTCGTAGCATCATCGGTGTGATGATTTCCTCACACCGATGATTCTACAAAGTTAGCAAAAATTTTGAATTTTTCTACTGTCCGGTTAGTGTTTCCTTTTACCTTCTTTGATTTATATATATATATCAGAGGTGTGGCGTGCATGTAGCCGCTGTTACCGCAGGTAACACCAAAATATAAAGAATTGAAGAACCCATCTTAAAATATTATTACGTACATAAACTGGTAATATTGTCGTAAAGTAAACATTGAAGACTGACATTTTTTCTGACACCGGCAAAAGCGAAGAGGAGGACTGATCCGGTACCCTCCACAGGCAACATGAGGAAAGAGCCCTGCGCCCACAAAGGAAGACTTTCCGTCGCAGCAAAGACTGTTTCGGCGGGAGGAGGAGGTGGGTTAATGGCATGACTGTTTAGCCGCCGCAGTTGCCAGTGATACTTACCGGAAACAGATCAGTGTTGCCATATTCAATAGACAGAAAAGAGCTAAGTCGCCTAATGGGGTCTATCTTACTCTGAAGGTGTCCAGTCACCCTGGGGAACGATGGCGCAGTGGTAGCGTCGCCGCCTTATAATCAAGGGATTCTGGGTTTGATACCCGGTGGAGGCACAAGTGGTTCGGATCCAACTTTAAACTGTCCCAATTAGCATTACTGTTCATGAAGTGGACTTAAATCGCCAAATCAAAATTTAAAAAAATCAAATCACACTGGGGCAAAAGCAAACTACCAAGTGATATTTTGTATTTACACTAAATATCAGCGATTATGAAAGTCCTCTTTGTCCTTCCTCGACATCATGGGCGAGAAGGAGAGGAGAGGGATGGGTATGGTCAAGGGGTCCGCTGCCCTTCTAAAAATGTCAACCTAAAATTCTATATTTCACACATATAATATTATTTCGGTTACAGGAATTTGTGATATTTGTTGATAATACTGATTGAGATTGACATACGTTGTCGCAGGAATGCAATAATTTCGGATTGAAGGAATGTTTTTGAGGTGGTAGAACTGTTTTTGGGTGAAAACAATACTTACAAGCATAATTTCCCGATTGTTATCTTAGCACGCTCTGAAGTGTCAGGTGTCGCAGGTTCGAATCCTCAGCAAGAAATGGTTATTTCAATGTTCGTTGTTATTATTTTACTTACATAATTATAAAAAATAATAATTACATACACAAAGAAATAATAATTTTATTTCAATAATTCACCAGGCATCCTCATCGTCACGATTATCCTATAAAGCGAAAGCCTTAAAGGTAGCAAATGACGTAAAATATACGAAATAGTAGTGGTGTCAGAAATGAGATTTCAGTGGATTTAGCGAAACATGGAAGTGGGAGTAGTTAGGAAACAGATGAAGACTACATCTACTCTACTAACGTCTTATTTGAAATGAAAAGTTTCGCGATTTGGGCAAATCTGGTTTCAAAAGAACTAAGATGGCAACATTAGTAGAACTGGATTTCTTGCAGGTTCCGAAGGAAATATTGGGGAAGGGCCGATGCTGAGAGGGGAGGGAGCAAGGAGGGTGCTTCATGTGTTACAAAAGTAAACAACGGTTTGTGGGAGGGGCTGTGCAGTGGGAGTTTTGTCACTGGTGTCGTTCGTCTTTATGTTGTTTTCGGGTATTGTCAATTAATTAATGAAGCTTGCTCCGAGTTCCGAGGTGGCGGGTTCATCCTATCTGGACAGTGTGTGTGTAATCGTGCGATAGAAGATATTTTGAAGCAATCTTTCGGTTCGTTATATTGCAGAAAAAATCGAAATTGTGGCGAAAGGGAGGCCAAAGCCTATTTTGAACGATTTAAAAACCAAGTCGTCTGCTGGATATGACCGACATTTCAATGTTTCGTGGTATAACGACTATCTGTGGTTATGTGGATGTGTGCAGTTGTTGAAACTCTTTTGTTGGCCATGTACTCTATTTTCGGGTGAAAAAAGAAACGTGTCGAATTCAGATGTGGATAACATGGACCATGACCATGACGCACCCAAAAATTCAAATTCAAATGAAAAACTTCTCTTTATGACAGCATCATAGAAGTTTTTTGATTTGATTTGATTGATTTTGCTTCGCTTGTGCCACTTTTGGCTAATTTGCGAAGATGGGGATGAGTGATGATATGATTAAATTGATGAATAGACATCACAAACGCCCATGCCCAAGCTAGGTTTCGAACCCGGGATCCCAGCATCATATAACTATTTTCAAAGTCGGATTGATCTGCTCTATAAGTAGCCTTCGATGTTTCTGTAAGTATCAAATTACGTATTATTGTGTCAACAACCAATGTTTGCGATTTCACTTTAGTCCTTATGTCAACATTTTTTTTCCTGATTAATAACTTTACCAAAATCTAGTATTGAATTGAATACGTACCAGATTAATATTATATGAACTACTTGGAAGACATTGGGGGTGGGCATGAGGTGGGGAGGTGCCCAAGTCTCCCTTAAATGTCCTACTGATAACCGGTAACACTTTTAAAAATCCACGCCACGCCACTGATATATATATATATATAATATATTCAGTGGTGAAAACTCCATATACCCAAGGGTAGCGCATGCTACCCCTGTCTAGGGGGCGGGTGTCTGTTGGTATAAATCATTTTTGTCGACATAGTGAGTGGAAGAAAAGAAGGGTTCCTAAAATGAGAGAAGTGGCAAATATTTCATGATATTGCAATTAATTTACTTGAAATAATGTTCTCTCTTATTTACCTGGGTGTATGTTTTTTTGATGGCAGGAGTAAAAACTCTCCTTGGGTATGGATTCTTCAGATGAATGGTTCTAGTTAAATATTAAATAGTATTGTCAGTTTGCAAAATAAAAATCTAAAAATTTTCTTGCATGCTTAGCTTGCAACAGATTAGTGCCTTCAATGAAAGTTAAACAAAGTTTACACTTATTGCCTAAAAATAGTTATTAAATACAACTTGTTCATGATGATGTGATGTGCTTGAATATAATGACTCTCAGTTGGTCTGCAGCATTGGGAAAATCTCAAAAAAACCACTCCTTCAGTTTTAAATTCTCATGTTCCTGTAATGCCTTAATAACAATTTATATAAATTACTGTGAGTGAAATGAAATTATATGTGTGAAATATATAATTTTAGGTTGATATTAATTTTTCAGGGGGGCTGTGTCCTCCTTGCACCCACCCTTCTGGACACCCATGTATGTAACTGTAACAGTTACTTTTGTAATATATATATATATATATATAAAATGTTATTGTTTAGATTTACTTTACAAACTTAAAACATTAATAAGAGAAATTTCTAACAAGAAAAAAAGATATAGAAATTTGGCAACTCTGTATCAATTAGTTTGTCTTCCTGGATGCTTAAGTGAAAGAACTTTCATCCATTGGTATAGGACAAGGAAGATACTTTTATCTTACTCAACAATAGTTCAAAGGAAGAGAATTAGTTCCGGCATTAACGAAACAGGGACATAGGAGGGATCTATTGATTGAAGACATATTACTATAATGTCTTCTCTTTTCTTGTCCAGCTGAAACTTAAAAAACTTTAATGTCTAATTATCCTTCATCTTTTTTATTCAAGTAGGGTTACCAGATCACTATGAGGGAAAAGTAGGACATGCTGTCCCAAAATATAGGACCTTAAGTCAAAATGTAGGACACAAAACATTCAGAGTAAATAATACACATTTGTGGAACGTTAGAAAGTAATGTGAAACTGACACCTTTTCAGTTTTTTAAAAAATATGACTTCTTAATGATTTCCTAAATGCAAAATTTCCAAACTTGTAACCAATACTAAACAATACACTTCTCACCACACATGTTTTAACTCTTACTTCTCAGAGATGCCAATTTTTCTCAAAATTTTAAGTTTAGTCAAAATATACTCATGAAACTCTGAACAGTCAAACTATTTGAAATTATACTGAACCAGTACCAATTCAGACTCCATCATGAGCCCGTTATGTTGATAGTGATATGACCTGGAATGGCAAACAAATATTGAACAATTATTGACATAGCTTAGAATGTTTCCAGAAGTTGCATTTGGGGTGGTTTTTAGTTCAGTAACTTTGTTCTGCATACCTCCTGCTTTACAATCAAAATATTTAATATGAATGGGAACCACCTTGTGTATTCCATGATTAATTCCATCAGTATAAACCCCAAAGCAAGAATTTCTGCTCAGGCATTGAACAGTGGCCCCAAAACTTTGTTCATTAATTGCCGTTCTTGTGCCAGCAGGACACACCTTTTTCTTTCTTTCTGGGCAATGATTGAATCAAAATATATTTCACTATTGAGTTTGGAAATGCAGTTCAGAGACTTGTAACTTACATCATTTCTCTATGTTCAACTGAAACACATATTTTCCTAATTTATATTATGTGACACTCAATATGTGGGTCATTTGTGATATGTTGCTTATTCCTCCCAGATGCTGGACATAAGGCAAAAATGTAGAACATGTCTGTGCAGTGGTGTGCTCAGGATTTTCGAAAGGGAGGGGTTATGTATACTTTTTCTTGGTAGTCAGCCCTCATTTAGTCATATTTTCCTACCTTTGGCATTCTTTTTTTTTAGGAATTCTGGGCCAAAGGGGTGGTTATAACCTCCATGAACCCCACCCTTGGGCACGCCACTGTGTCTGTGAAAAAAAGAGTGTGTGGTAACCATATGTTCAGGTAATGATGAATAAGCGTAGAGAGTCTTATATATCATGTGTTTTTCACAGGTGGTTTTGCAACTGTTATTCATTGCGGATGTTTCTCGTCGCCGAGTTCATCTGCCAGAACAGGACCGCAGCAAACCTGGACGTCAGGTCGTCACCTTCTTGCTCATCTGCAATTTAACCATGTGGGTCATCTACACTTTTGAGACACAGAAAGTGGAAGCGAATCCAGTCCAGGTGAGCTACAGAGAACCCTTTCCCAGCCCCTTTTATTCTCCTAATGTTTATTGCTTTAGCTGTTGTAAGTAAGGTTAGGAAGTGTCTATTTATGAGGCGCATGTAAAAAAAAGGGCCAATGTTTTTTAAAAAAACAAGAAAATGATAGGAGAAGATTGTGATTGATAAACAAGTACATACCTTGGCTATTTTTCGACGTAGTCACCATTAACCTCCAGACATTTCTGATAGCGTGGCACAAGCTTGCGTATAACCTCTGCATAAAAATCTGCCGCCTGAGAGTGCAGCCAGTCCAGAACTGATGTCTTGAGCACGTCACTGTCGTTAAAACGCTTTGATGCAAGCCACTTTTTCAGGTGAAGAAAAAGAAAGAAATTGCTGGGGCAAGGTCGGGGCTGTAAGGGGGATGATTGAATAGTTCCCATCAAAATCTTTCAATTGTCTCAACAGTACGAGCAGCTGCGTGTGGGCGGGTGTTGTCATGGATCAGAAAAATTCCAGAGCATAGCATTCCTCTCCACCGATTTTGGATGGCATGTCACAGATTATTCAGTGTTTCGCAATACACCTCTGCTGTAATTGTTCATCCTGGTTCCAAGAATTCCACAAAAATCACACACTTTTGGTCCCAAAACACGGTTGCCATGATTTTGTGAACTGATTGTGTTTGCTTGAATT
Organism: Lepisma saccharinum; assembly: GCF_977018435.1. Taxonomy (NCBI): domain Eukaryota; kingdom Metazoa; phylum Arthropoda; class Insecta; order Zygentoma; family Lepismatidae; genus Lepisma; species Lepisma saccharinum. The sequence continues at coordinate 100,834,452 of NC_139231.1, forward strand.
TCTTCGCTTTAGGAGAACTAGAGTGCTGCCATTGCATTGACTGCTGCTTCGACTCTCCAGTGGCGTACGATATCTACATTTCATCCCCCGTCACTATGTGCAAAAAGAGGTCATCCCCATCCTCCCCCCAGCCGGCCAAAGAATCATGTGCAGCTGTCCTCCTTTGCTCTTTGTGAGCATCTGTCAGCATTTTTTGTGCCCACCTCGCACACAGTTTGTGATACCCCAGGTTGTCAGTCACAATTTGATGCAATGTTTTTGCAGACACTTCTGGAAACTCTTTGACGAGTTCAGATGTTGTGAACCGACGATTGGAACGCACTTTCTCGTTAATGCGTTCCACCAGATCATCCATCTGAACACTAGGCCTTCCACTATGCTCGTCGTCATGGACATTTGAACACCCTTCCCGAAACTCTCTGCACCATTGCCTGACCTTCCCTTCACTCATCACTGTCAGTCCATAAATGGCACACAATTCCCGATGGATGTGAGCTGCATTCTGTCCTTTGGCGTTCAGAAATCGTATGACAGATCTCACTTCACATTTGGCGAGATTTTGTATTACGGCAGCCATTTCACCTTACTGGTACTCGCACGTATGCAACCACACTCTGACGATTCTATCTCTATTGCAAGCACAGAATACTAGGGCATGCTCCTGCGCATGCTCAACTTCATCAGTGTTGCCAACCCCACATAAAAAATTATCGGCCCTTTTTTTTTTTACATGCACCTCGCCTCGTACATGTAAAATATATTTTAGCAAATAGTTTATACTTTGCCTGTTTCTATTTCAAACTCTTCTTTCGCTACTGGCGATTCAGAGTAATTACAAAAATATTGGCCATAATTTACTTATTTATCAGTTCAGAACATTATGTAAAAAATGCATTAAAAATTGTTCAGTACATATGCAAAAACTTCGATATTCCTTTATGTGTGATCCATTAGCCTCTCCTATGGCACAGCGGTTGCATCGTAGCCTTGAAATCAAGGGGTCCAGGGTTCGATTCCTGGTGGAGACACATAGTGGTTCTGAACCCACTTTAAACTGTAGGTCCAGTTCCGATTAGCCTTACCGTGCATAAAGTGGACTTAAAACACCAAATCAATCAATCAATGTGTGATCCATCAGCTGAACCACAACAGAATGACTAATAGCTAAGCCTCTTGCATTGTAATAAGAATGTCTGCATTTGATTCTTTGTTGGGATACAGTTAGTGCTTCAGATTACAAATAAAACTGTAGGCCAGTTCTGATTTTTGCAGGACAGTATTTTCTTTTAGGGTCATGACTCATGGCATTACGAAATGTAACTTTACTTGTGCATATTTCAAATTTTATAATTTGTTTTTAAAAACTACTATACTATGAACAATACATTCCAAAGCATTTTGAATACTTTTTGTGAATTTCATTGTAAATTCATTGTTTGTTATTAAAGCAAATAAGAATTGCCAAGTAAATTATTTAATGATAAAAGGTTTTTCTTTACAACTGTTCATAAGAGCATAAATGTCCTGTAGGGCCCTCTCTAGTGGCATAGTGGTATTGCTGCCACCTTGTAATCAAGAAGTTCTGAGTTGGATCTCTGATGGGAGATGCATTGCACAGTGGTTCAGATCCCACTTTAAACTCTAGGTCCAGTCCCAAGTAACCTATCTGAGCATAAAAATGGACAAATGGCATGTCCTACTTTGCGTGGCGTAGATAATGGAAGAAGCAAATGTGCAATGAATGAATTTCAGTATTCATTATATTTATGATAACATTGCAAGCACATTAGATAAATCATGTTCTGAAAAATCTTTCATATCTCTTCATAAACTTCTTAACCTTCAAAGGCCAAATAGTAGAGGTGGTGAACACATTCAATTGGATGTACGCAAGGAATATCGGTAAGATTGTTTTCTGTCCAAATTGATTCATCCAAATATGTGTATATTTTGGATGAATCATAGTGCTTGCCAAATAATTTAATGCATATTAACATAAAAGTTTCTTTAACTTGAGTTTATGAGAGACAGGGTGAGTTAAGGTCAGAGTTTGCCAATTTTTTGGCCCCAACAACTGCCAAAAATTTAGAGCTTTGAAGGTTTGCTAGATGCCTTGTCAGGTCTGGTATTGTGTTTCTGCTAAACTGATTAAGGTAGTTTAACAGAGAACTTAACACTAATAGTAATCTTTAACTTTCTAGAAGAATAGCCAAAAAATGTTTAGCCTTTTCACACAACAATTTTGGTGACCGAAGAACATTGCAATGTCTAGTTTAATCTCTTAAAATTCTTTGAAAACTTTCAACCTCCCTTACTGTTCTATATTCTCTCCTACAAAATATAACTAGACTTCTTCTGTTTCTTTTTCTTCAACCCCTAGATAAAATAAGATGATCAGAGAAGTCATCCACATCATGTCTTATTGTGTATACCTCTCAGTGTTTTAAGTTCCTTCATATTTCAGATATTTATTATTTTTGTTCCATCAAAGTTAATAGTATATAACTTCCCTGTTCATATATTTCCTGTGTGGTACATATGATGTACAAATGTAGATTAATAAGTATTGTGCATTAGTGTAGAGTTAAATTGTGTATTATGATACTAGAAAACCTGTACTAGCAGAGTTCACCTTTGTTTAGTAAATAGGGTAAGTTCTGGAAATAACTGGAGGATAACTAGGTACTAGTATAAGTGCGTCATTTCACTGTAGCTGGAGTAACACAAATATCATTGTATCAGTAAAATTGTAAGCATTCAAACTTAAGGACAACAGTTCGCAATATATCCTGCCAAATGTACACTTAAAATTAATTACTAGTAACACATCCTATTGAATATTGAAACTTACAATATATTCATATTCCTAGAGCATAGGTGCTGATAATGGTGGTGGTGGTCTAATCCGTCCCCTTTCGACTTAAATAGATGTAGAGGGAGGGAGAGAGAGAGAGAGAGGGAGGGAGGGAGGGAGGGAGGGAGGGAGGGAGAGGGAGAGAGAGAGAGATAGATAGATAGAAATTTGGTACACAAAACACCCAAACACTATACATACAAGCTAATAAAAGTACTGACAACAATAGACGTACACTTGGCAATGTTGCAACGGGAGAGCAGTGTTACACCTACATATTTTACTTCACAACCAAGGTTGTTGACACTCATCAAGCCCCACACACCCAAAGACAATTGGTGTACAAATGGAGCTATATACATCAGCCACCAGTTGGGCCCTGATATATAGAGCAACCATAAGGAAAAGATCCTTTGGCCAAAAATCCCTGTGCATCTCTCTCTTCATCCATTCAACTCGGCCTATGAGGGAGCATGCTCACTCTGCCCCTCCCCTGCCTGTGAGAGGATGATGCACAGGAGTCCCAGGTCTGTACAAGAGAATAACCCTATATTATACACATTAAGCTACTTCAATTCATGTACAATTACTATTCTGAGTTCTGCTTAGTTAGGGCTACCATACTTTGAAATGCTAAAAAGAGGACATTTTCTTCGAAAGCCACAGACGCATATGTACCAGGTTTACAAACCATACACTCACCTTCAAAATCGTCTCTACCACGTCTAAAACATGAATACTTCTCTTGTAACTCATTAGTAAACTTGCACTTTCTTTTAGGCATATTAGTAGCATACACAGTGTTCACAAACTCTAACTTCCACTTCGAAACACGAACAAACGAATGATGCGGAACTCACATCGACCGGAACTTGAAACTGTAACAACAAACGACTAACGCTTAGCTCATCGTCCAGTACTGCCAACATCAGACGTTTAATGATTTGAAACGTTGTAACTTCATGATCTCTGACCTTTGATGAGTGGATAAAAGTAAAAACCCGGACATTTTAACAAATTAAAAACCTGCCGGACTCAAATTTCAGGGTCCGAAAAGAGGACATGTCCGGGAAAACCAGGACGTATGGTAGCCCTAGCTTAGTGTTAATAACTAAAATTTCCATGGTGCAACAACTCTCTGAAAGCCAAGTGGCTTTTTATTGGGTGACAGGCAAACAGTAAGCACATCGAGTCCCATCAGCATTGTTTTATGGCTTTTGAGACTGGAGCCCTCGACCATTGCTGGATCAACACTAAAAATTTGTAGCTTCTGCTACAAATTGAACACAGGTCTGCTTGCACCGAAACAGTGGTGTATTCTCCCATGTTACCTGGTTTACCATTGGTAAACCAACTTATTTCATATGTACGTATATAGAAATTGTTGGAAAGTTTGAAGTCGCCTGCATTTGGTGTTTTGTTTCCATTGTATCTAATTAATATACAATAAATATATACATCAAATGAGAATTGTTGCAGTAAACCAGATCAAATTTTCAGAAAACGCTTAGTGTTGCCAGATTAATTTGCATAAGTGAATTACTTTATAGAAGTTTGTGCTCTATCCCAGGGGTTCTCAAACTTTTTCCTTTCATGGCACCCTTAGTGTTTCAAGACATTTCCACGGTGCCCAAGTCAGAATGTAGGCCTATCTAACACTTGCATTGCCCAGTTAGTGAAGTTAGGTTGCTTGCCTGAAGTTAAAAAATAAACACACATTTCAAATTCAGAAATATTTTGTGTGTAAAAATTACTAAAAAAGCTCATATTTGGAACAATCATATCATTTCACTGAAAATATTGGCACGGCACACACTTTGGGAACCACTGCTCTAACCATTAAATGACAACCATGGATTTTTTTTAGTTTTCATCCATTTCTATAGATCGACCACAAGGAAAAAAGCCTTGGGACGAAAGTCCCCGCGCAGCTTTCCCTTCTTCCCTCCACCTCGGGCCAAAAGGAAGCATGGTCCACTCTCCCCCTCCTCTACTCGCGGGGGTACGGTGAACAGGAGTCGCGGGTCTGCGCAGGTTGTTTTGCTCGTGGTTCCACTATATTAGTTTGCCATTCTGTGACAAGTTTGATTTTAATATAAAAAATTGGTAGATGTAAGAAAATGTAGGTAGCCATGTTATCTATTCAGTTATTTTCCAGAACCTTAGTTCGAATAGTTAGCTACAACAATCTGGTTGAAAAGTTTGCTTCTGTTATGCAGCTCGACTTCTATGGCTTCCTGGCTTGGGCCATAGTACAGAGAGTCACACTGCCACTCTGCATCTTCCACCGTTTCCACTCGGCAGTCACCTTCGCTGAAATCTGGAAGACAAGCTACAAGGCTCGGCTCGAATGAAGCCAGTGTCAGATTGCGTGGCTCTCCAGCATGTGCTGCCCTCCAGAGCCACGCTAGGAAAATATTTCACACTGGAGGCGTTGAATGCAGATATACCAAGGAAGATACGTGGAAAGTCACGACTTCTGTCTTGTAGACAGCCAAGTCGGAGGAGTCACTGATTGGTGCTGGAGAAATGGTTTCCCTTAGACATTGAAACATAGAGAGATATTCACCAGAATACTCTTTTTTTATTTCCTGCATGCTAGGAAAGATGAGAAATACGGTGTCGAAGTTGGGAATTGTTTGCAGTTATCCTTTATCTTTCAATGTATGTAAAGCTGTTGAAATTTGGAGATGTGAGCTCAAGTCGTGAAAAAATTTAAAAAAATTAAAAGCGATGTATAGGTTGTGCTTCTAAAACGTTTCCATTGTCTTTCAAACTCAATATGACATGCATTCAAACAGTTACCAAACCAGAACGGTGTTCACAAGTAGGTTGATAGTCACTGCTACATATATACATGACTTGATAGCATGCATCCCAATCATGTACAACACAGTGAAGCATGTGTGCAGGAAATAATGTCACGTGTAATGTGTATCATATGTGTATGTTTCAGTAAACACAAAACGCAAAAGCAAGCATTGCATCTCAACTTGTGTAGAAAGCTATTTTGGTGCCATTATACCTGTTAATGATATTATATTAGTAATGTAAGAATTGTCACCAACATTGTATGTTAACATTATACCACCTTCATTTTGTACATATATTTTGCATAATTTTAACATTTGAAAATTTTTCTAATTGTCCTTGTATAGGTATTGAAGTTTTGTATGTTGATATTATATTAGATATGCTGTAGGATTCTCAACATCCTGGACCAAGCTGTACAGCATTTTACACAAGATATCAACTCGTTTGTAAGTCTTGCTACCCGTTTATCTTAATTATATTATAGGCAGAGTTCACTTGTCACCTTTTCTGTCATAATTAACAGTGCAAAGAAATCTCAAATTTGAGCTATGTACAAAACAGTAACACGAATCAATTGTAACTTGTGCCTGATATGCAGATGCAATGTGGCAGTCTATTAGAACCCACAAGAGTCTTAATGGTTCACTGAGACTGGCTTGCACAGATAATACATCAAAAGGACAGATAGACATGAATATTGATTTGGTATTCCAATTAGAAATGCAATTTTTTTTTAAAAAAAACACAAATGAAAATGTGTGTGTGTGTGTATCTTGCAAATCTCACGACTAGTATAAAGATGTTGTCAGGGCTCATTGTGTAGTGCCGTTCCAATCTTAAAGTTTAATTTTGACTTCAAATTCATTTGTTTTATACATTTGTAAGACTGATTCTTGAGATTATTTAATGAGCAATTTCGTCAGTGTGTAGCATTTTTAGACATGTAACTGCAACAAAGTAATGAGTAGAATACTATCTCTATTTTCTGTTATAGTCCTCTTTTATGTAAGTAATAATTGTCATACCATAGGCTATAAAACACTTACTCAAAAAGATGGAGGCAGTAAATTTTGTCATGTATTAAGATGAGGTTTTTCATAATTTACTGTTGAAAAGAAACCATAAATAACGTACATATTTCAAAGATGCATTTCATGTGCTACAAAGTTATATATCCAATACTTATCTATAATATTTAACAGTATTTTCTCCCAGTTGATTATTAAGTTTAACAAAATATAAATGAAAATAAAGTAGCATTAATTTGAAAAAAATCAGGAAGAAACACTCCTATCATTTGTATATTTATTATGGATTATTGCATATTACCACTGAAATGCTTTCTTTGTAACAAACTGCATCTCTTTAAGTAAGTGGACAAGTTAACACTTTCTCATTTTACAATATCATTCAAATGTATTTCATGTAAAATATGCTCACAAGTAATAGTGAGGGATACTGTTAGAAACAACACTCATACTTTTAACCTCTTTGTAATGAGCACCATATATTCAAGATATGTCAATTATTTACAACCCATACATTATGTAGAATGTTACATTTGCTACGATGATATAAAGAAGTAAAAATCAGTTCTTGAGACTGTTTTTCTCTTTAGTTACGGAAGTTATAAAGTAGCATGTGCATTTAGAAAAAAATACTTTATTTAATACTCAGAATACACTAAGAAACTTAAGTGTTGAGAAATAATTGTACACCTATATTCTACACAATTAGGATTCCTGCTTGATTTGTAATATTCTGCTATGTTTTTGTTTTTATAGTAATATTTTTCTAGAGAGATTACTCTATCATTTATTCTATTGCTTTCAAGTTTTTACATAATTTATATGTCCTGAAATTGTGTGCCAAAATTTATTGATTTCAAACCAATGTATTGCCGTTAAGCTTTGGATTGATATATATATATAATATGTAGTTATACTTAATTGTTGCATTGTTTTTAAACCTCAGAAACTCACATTTTTAAAAATAATTTATCAGAAATGGGATAAATTTATCTTCTTTAGTATGTCAAGAGAACAAGTAATACTCAGGCATAATGCTAGGCTAAGTTGGGAGTTTAAACCTCAAGACTGCTTTCCCAGAAGTACACTTTGCATCACACACTTATTAATGTTGTTTTTTTCCTCATTTTGATATCATTTTTTTAAACCAAAACATCTTCAATAACAAAGTATCTTTCTACAAATATTTCAAGAAAGAAGAGTGAACAATAAAATATAATATGCAGTAAATTTTTTATCTCATTGCCGTGTTGATCCAATTCTTTGGAAGGTGTGCTTGTACCAACTGTACTGACCAAAAGCAGCACACCCAAATAGTTTTAACAAATAACTGTGAACTCATCAATGTAATTTCATGGAACTATGGTGTTTTAAAATTTCTTCTAAGCGTTGCTGCCATTCATGTTATACTGCCTGAAAATCAAAGTGTGTTTAAAAGTGGCATTTGATACTCAGTGCTAATATATCTGTATATCAGTGTTCTATCAAAGTATCATTTACCTTCCTTCTTACATTAGGCAAGTTATACCTCAAAGAGGAACCTGTATAGACTAGGATAGAGTGGAAGATGTGTTCATGAAATCTTTTAACCAGATTTGTAATTTTTATTCATTTCATAAGTACTCTACATATTGTTTGAGAATACAAATAAATATATAAATGACATTATGTGACCAATGGAGAAAAAAATATATTATTGTGAAGCAAATGATTGTTGTTGTGTCTGTTTGTCTGCTAGGTTAGGACAACATTGTTGAAAGGGACTGGAAGATTATGAGTCAAGATACAGGACAAGGGTGATTAATGAAAAAAAAAAAAAAGATTCAGAAGCAACATGCAAAATTGTTCTTTATGTTTGAAACAACCAGAATATGCATATTGTCCTGTGCACAAGAAATGACCAATCCAAAATTTGATAACAGTTTTTTCATGTTTTATAAAATTTTTAGAACTTCCAGTTTCTTTGATTACTTTTGTACAAAGTGTTTCAATATTTGTGGAGAAATGAATAAAATAAATGTCTAACTAAATAAATTATATATATAATATACATATATTTGTGTTTAGTTAATGAACCCAGTGACTCATTTCCAAGTAAGGCTAGGATACTTTTGGGATCATTAGAGCAAGATTTGTGTGCATCACATGTTTTTATGGACAATGGATATTTTTCAAATAGTTAATTGTTTTATGAGTTTTGAACAGAATTCCCCTCCTCCAGCGGTAGAAGGGAAGTCCAGATGTACGTTCTACTGTTGCCAACTTAGTTTTTTGGAGCAAGGTTTGTCCAAATCACGAATCGCATCAAGTACTTATCTTTTCATCTGTTACGTAAACGGTTTCAGTTGTAGTTAAATCCAGCTTTGGCTTTGCAGTCCAGCTCTTGTTGCTTCAGAGAAACAGTATCCTCGTTTTAGACTGGATTTAGCTGGAAATCCAATGTGACAACACTTGCTGATCCGGTAGGCTGAAGTGGCAACAGGGCCCCTAAACAGGCATATGAATAACCCGTAGCACACTTGCCTCTTCAAGTCTTTCCCTGCTGTTCCCTTCCATTGGCGCCCTTTCCTCCTGTTGCCTCTTGAGGGTAGCGGAACGGCCTATCTCTTAACTTTTGTCGGCTGCAGAAAAAATGTCCTCTGTAATATACACTCAACTCTGTTAACTTATTTAACAATGTTGATATTTTATTAAGAATTTTTTTTTTTTAATTTCTTTACATTTTTCTGTTATCTGTGGTAACACCGGTTTCATCTAATCTTGATCAGTGTCATGTAATGTCTATAACAAATGTTCAAACTGTAAGAACGTTCCCATTACAACGGTCACAAAATTCAGGGATCTCTGTGTTGGATATGATGCTAATCTATGCTTTAAAACCATCACATTCTTAATCAAACATACAAAAACCAGGATTCATAAAAAGATGTGGGGAAGATCTGACAAATATATCAATATTAATAACTTTGTGCCTCCCTTGATCGCTCACTCATAGAATATGCATTAGTAAATATGGCAGCTTATATGCATTGGTAAATATGGCAGCTTTTGGACAAAAATCATACATGGGAAATAGAGATAATTCAGCTGAAATTCTTGAGGTATCTAAAGTACAAAGAAGACAGTGTACCCTAAATTCAACCCATACTCTAAGCTTCTATCTTACTTTGACACTGAAAAAACGGAAGATAGATATAATCTGAAATTGATGAGCACATTATAAAGAGTATCTGCATTGCCTTAAATGAGAACCAGACAGAAACCTAGGTTTCATGTACCCAAAACCTCGAAACAAACTTTGGAACATTTATTTATTTATTGAGAAAATTCCAGATACAGCACAGGAGGCCATTTTACACTGAAATTGTCAACAATGAAAAAGCAAATAATAATAGTAATAATAATAATAATAATTAAAAGTAACAAAATAACACAAAAATGAATAGCAAATTAACAAAAAAAAAAGTAAAAGATTGCACTACTTGATATTATTTACAAACATTTCTTCTAATAGAAAAACCGAAAGGCAAGCTCGGAGGAAAATATATCCATACTTGAGGAGTGATCATTGAATTGTGTGGCAAGTCTGTGAAAGAGAGATCTTTCTTGAATTTGTAGTCTAGGTTTTTTTTTTGTGTAAAATAAGCTTGTGTTGCATGTTGTGCGCATGGGTACATGAAAGTGGAATTCCTCAAGGAGTGTGTTGCAGCAAATTTTGCCATTGACAAATGCAAATTGAGATGCAGTCTGTAAGTTTAGAAAAGACAAGAGATGCAGAGATGAAAAATTGCGTAAAGAGGGAACCCTATAACGAACTATAGCCAGGAAGAAGTGAAAGACTGAATCGATTCTAGAAAGCTGAGTGGGACAAGCCATGGACCAGATGGGAGAGGAGTATTCTATTATTGGGGAAATTAATGACTTGAAGAATAAAGTGAGGGCTGAGATGTCACTAATTTCAGTGAAACGGTACAGTAAACACAAGAGAAGAATTGCCTTTTTTGTGGTGCCTGTCATATGTTCCTGAAATGTGAGCTTTTCGCCGAAAACAATCCCTAAATCTTTGTGAGAAGATACTGCTTTGATGTTATTGCCAGAGATTGAGTAAGATGACTTTAACTGGTTCTTCTTGAGAGAGATAGTGAGAGAGATACACTTTTAAGGATTTAATGTAAGGCCCCATGTCAGACACCAGGAAGTAAATGTTACGTCATTCTGTAGTAAATTAGTATCGTCGTAAGTGGAGATTTCTCTGAAAATTTTACAGTTATCCGTGAAAAGAATGTAATCACTAGTGGGAGCTGTGAGGTGGTTGGCAAGTCGTCGACGAATAATATGAAGAAGAGAGGTCCTAGAACACTACCCTGTGGAACTCCAGAGAGCACAGGAAGAAAGCTAGATGCAGTTCCGGGAAGAACAACACGTTGTTGGCGATCGCTAAGGTAATCTGTGAGAAGGGTTAGAAATTTGCCATGAATGTTGAATCTATTGCGAATCAGAAAAAGATGACTAACAGTATCAAAGGCTTTGGCCAGATCAAAATATATTACATCTAACTGTGAATTATTTGATATACACTTCATAGCATGTGAGAGAAAAACAGACAGGTTTGTAAGACAGGAGCTATCAGGAAGAAAACCATGTTGGTTTGAGCTTAAGTAAGGAGAAACAAATTTATAGTCTGTCTTCGATTATTTTTTCACAAATGATGGACAGAGGAGAGAGTAAGGAGATTGGTCTGTAAGAAGAAACAAGATTTTGTTACCACTTTTGTGAATCGGTGTGACGGCTTGTTTCCAAGTGTGAGGAAAGACACCTTCCAAGAAAAATCTGTTCAGGAGAGTGCAGAGAGGATAGCACAGGAATTCTAATGTCTTCCTGAGGAACACTGTGTTGATATCGTCCGGTCCTATAGCACAGCGAGCAGAAAGAGACGACAATAGATTTTTTACCTCATCGGGGGTAGTGGCAAGCATCGTTAGAGAGGAGGAACAGAGTGGCCTTATGTTTGGCAATGCTGCAAGGGAGGACGGCGGTCAGAAGTTACCATGGAAATAAGCGTTGAAGAGTTCTGCCCTTTGGTCACCCATCGCACTTTCACTAGCATATGTAATTTCAGCTGGAATTCTACAGTTATTTTTCTTGAGTTTATTAAATTAAAAAAGTTTTTTGGATGTTCTGGGATTGTTGCAGTGATATTATGTATCTGTTGCTTGTATTTTTTCCGAAGAAGTTACTTTGAGTGCCGTAGCAGAGCAGCAAAGGTGATGTGCGTGTGTTCACTTGGGAAGTCCTTCCAAAGTTGCCAGGCTCGTGTCTTGTTGGCCAATACATCCTCCACCTCGGAGTTGAACCAACACTGAAATCTACGAGAAGCTATTTTCCCTGCAGGCACAAGGTCGTTCACTGCAGCATGAATGACAGTTGTAAAACAGTCAGCTGCATCGTCGACGGTTTCGTCTTCGAGAAGGCACCAGGGGAAGAAGTCGAGGGAAAGCCTTATCTCCTCCCACGGCACTCTGTTCCACAGGAAGTGCTTCTTCTGGATCGGGGGGTCAACGTCCTCTTCTAGGGGGTGGGAGGATGAAAATGGACACATCCAAACTGTCGTGGTCGGAGCTCAGCAGGTTCTTACATGGTGTGATACTAATTTCGTTTAGGGTGGACAGAACACAGTCCAGGTTACTATCCTTCCTGGTGTTGAACAAATTATGTTGTTTCAGTTTTAAACCACAATGAAAGTTTCAATAAACTATGCGTCATTCGTACACTTTGCTGTTCCATTCAATGGGTCTTGCCAGTCAATAGAGAGGTTAAGTCGCTGAAAAGGGCAACATCCCCTAGAGGAACTGCTGCAAGTAAAGAATCGTGGCATTCTTCCAGGAGATACAAAGAACTGTTTCTATGCGGTCTGTAGAAAGAGCCAAGGAGAAGATTTTTGGCACCGGTCACTGAAACTTCCACCCAGAGTATTTCACAGTTCCGTTTTAAGTCGTGGCATACTTTGCTTGGCCATTTTGAGTTAACACAGATCATAACTCCCCCACCACGAGTCTCACGATTGTTTCGAAATATGTTGAAATGGCTTGCGAAAGGCAGCTCACTGTCACAGACATTTTCTGTTAACCATGTTTCAGTAAATATTAGGCAGTCATATGTCACGAGTTCATATGCAAAAGTAGCAAAGTCAACAAGCTTATTCTTAATGATCTGTGTATTTTGGTAATACACAGAGAAATTTGCCAATGTTTTCACAGGTCCCGGATTCACTTGTACATCGCCACAGATCAAGGCCATGCAGGGGAGGTTTAAGTACCGGACTGGAGTCCCTATACCTGCCGAGCACTGTTCCCTGCTGCTGGGCAAAGCCATGGTGGACACACTTGCACCTGTTGCCATGAGTGTCGAAAACTAAAAACTTCTCTCTGCACATCTCCACCACAGTAGTTCATCAGAATCCTTTGATACAGTGGAGGAAACACTACACCGGAGACACGAGTACATCAGAACTAAAGACAAACTGAGAAAAATCACTGAAAAACAGGATGACGATCAGCATCACTTCTACAACTTGCCGCCATCTTGAAAAGATGGCTAAAACTTACAATGAACTAGTGGCATATGACCCAGAAGTCAGTGGTGTACCCAGGATTTTCGAAAGGGAGGGGTTACGTACACTATTTTTGGTAGTCAGCCCTCATTTTGCCATCCTTTCCTACATTTGGCATTCTTTTTTTTTTAGGAATACTGGGCCAAAGGGGGTGTTATAATCCCCACCAATCCCCCCCCCCCTCCTTGGGCATGCCACTGCCAGAAGTGGATAAAATAGTTTGTCACTGCATTCTTCAAAGAGGCCAATGAAAGGATAAAGGAAAATTGAAATTGAAGTGGGGGAGTTCTTCTACATAGTGAATTGGTTGCTCCAAGTAACTTATGTATGTGGTATAGTTTCTGCAATGCACAAAATAGTGTACATACATGCATGGAACGATGTTATGTGGCATAATTTAACTAATAAATAAATAAATATTGGAGGTCATTACTAAAGACATTAAACACTATCTATAGCGCTTAAGGAGTTATCACTGTTTCAGTTACTAACTCGTGAGTACCCAATTTTCTTTCTGCATATCACAGAACATGCTCTGATGAGAACTGTTTCTACATAAACTTTGCAAGTTCAGCCAAGAAACACAGTTGTATAACCCTATATTTAAAAAATAAAGTTTCATGGTGAACTAGAGTACTGCATTGGACCACTTTCGCTCGAAAATACTCAATCGCATCTCCCACGCTCGTAGTGGAATGATTGACAACGCCCCGAATTTCAGAGCCTAATAAGCAGCACTGTCAACATAAAACCTATACATGGAAGAAAACCAATCTATGCAATTACAATTCTAAATAATAATTCCGTATATTATTATGTAAGGCTCAAATACAATAAATATATGAAAGTATGCAATATCAACAAGCCGAAATGTAAAGTGGATACACATGCTGACACAGCTGCCTAAACAATTACAAATATCATATCACAGTGAAACAAATACGTGTACATCATCGTTCACTGTTGTCAAGAATAACGTCTCGCGCAGTTCTCTCTTTATATACAGTTTATTTACACTTCTACCCTTCGCCGTATATACATCTTTTCATTACAGATCCAATCGCAAATGCTCTAAGTTGCCTCTTGCCCCATCACAGACAGAAATGCACTTCTCAGGACTTCACTCTACAAGCGTGCTATTTAGCATAGCGCTAACCTGCTCTCACCGTTTATCATGCAAGAGTCCTTACACCATCCTCTCATCAGTGTAGTACACCTTATTTGCACTACAAATGCACTATTTAGCATAACGCTAACCCACCCACGCTGTTTATCACGCAGAGGTCCATAAACATACGGCGCTCACTCTCTGTCTCTCTCTATGCATCTATAAAAACTGCCTCAATCCATTGGGCCTTGTATCGGAGCATCTGAGAGCCGGCAACCTCCTGCGTATCTGAGTGTCTGGGATTCTGATATATGAGAGTATGAGAGATCGTAACAAGTCGGAACCCGGTATTTATCCCTCCGACAAACCCCCAGCCACCAGGGCAAGGTCCTATTGTTACCTTTCAAACGAAGCAACCATTGGCTTCCGCAGCTACTGGGCAAAGACAGTATATTTCCCTCTGTATATAAGGTTTAGCATAGTGTGGGGGGAAAGTGCCCCCTCCCCCGATAATCGCTGCCTCTGTTTTGATTTATCGTTTCCGCTCAACAACCCACTCGCCTCTCAATACCCTCAAAAACAAGGAAAAATTACTAAGGTAAACAGCTTGAATTATTGAAATGCCTTTTCTCCTTATTTACATAGTATTGGAAATTATTTTACCTATTCCTAAGAATTAACCCAGCCACCATTTCCACTAACCATGATACTGACGAATTATTATTTTCAATTTCAATAGCAATTTGTAATTTCACAACAGCTTTCCTATATTTCATTGGTAAGTCTCTGACAAAGCTCATACTTCATGATGCAAATTGCAATTTGCGATATTAAAATTATTGTTTTGAAGTTTACCTGTAGGAGTTTATAACAATTATACTTTCTTTTCAATAAAAATATAATGGATATTTATCCATACTCGTTTACATATGTACCAAGATAAATATTTTCTACTAGCAGTGTGTTTGTCTTCTTTCTTTTTGACTCGTCTACATTATCTAAAGGTTTAAGCAACACATTTAAAATGTCGATGTAAGTGTAAATCTGCTCATTATAGTGTTTGAAAACAAAACCTTCGCCATGCAACTGCAAGGCTTTGGGTGGGCGACAACTTTTTGCAATGGAGTTGTTGAGGACGTTTGCAGCCTTAATTTTTGGTGAAATGGATTGGAAAGGAAAGATATTAGGCAAAAGCATCGAAAACCTTAGGGATTACTATAACAATGCAAACAGTGCTTGCATTATATCTTAAATACTGCTTACTTTTCTCCAATACAAAAGCTAAAGGAATCGAAAAATAAAATACTTGGGAATAGCAAAAAAATCGTGCCTCCACCGCTATCTGCACCATCTGTTGACAGTTTCTTTCGGAAGGTTTCTCTGTGCTTCTTTTGTGGAGCAGGAAGAATACAGCAGAGGGAGTTCATAGCGCCAGATGTGCCCCTGGCTCTCGCTGCTTAACTTGCTGAGCTTTTCTTGTCAACAGTCAGAAGAAATTGGTAAATTTGAAGCATCGTGAAGACTTTAGGAACAAAAAAAGCTGCTTTGTAAAAAAAGTATCTTGAAAGGTAGTGTTTTATAAAGCAGAGAAGAAATCAAATTGAGGTTTTTTGTTTTCAGTTGGGGGTTCGTGTGCTCCGTGAACCCCCTTCAGGCGATGCCTCTGATTTGGAGGGCATATAGTGATAAATAATGGTAAATATAAATTTTAAATCTGGTATGTTGTCTTCACTTCTTGTACTCTGTTACCATTAAAGGGCAGTGCCATGATAAAACAATTCTACAAGAGCTTCAGTTAAGAATTTTGACTCTAAAGTGTTGAACATTAAAACAATTAAAATTCAAAATTTTCCTTTGTCACTGTGTACAGTTTTATTACATTATATTACATATTATAAATAAGCATTTACACATTTAATAACAATCCTCCAAAC
The DNA here is from genome assembly GCF_977018435.1 of Lepisma saccharinum. Taxonomy (NCBI): domain Eukaryota; kingdom Metazoa; phylum Arthropoda; class Insecta; order Zygentoma; family Lepismatidae; genus Lepisma; species Lepisma saccharinum. Next base: position 100,850,800 of record NC_139231.1, read on the forward strand.
ATGGAAAATATATACAAAAAATGTATTCACAAAACTTCAATCCTTTCAGAAGCTAAACATGCTTCAAAGGTGAAAACTTCTTCAAAATTTACAAAAGTTGCTCAGTGGTCCCAAAAATCCAGCGGATTTCTTGAACATTGCATGCAAGCCATTTCTGGAATAAAACAGAAAGAACACTGAAGACATGGCGATTCCCTGCAAATCTTGAGCGATTTCATACTACTGAGAGTCATATTATTTTGGAAAAATAAAAATCTATGACAATTAACTCTCACTATGCACACCTGAAAAGTTCACACCTCAAAACCTCATCCTGAGAGGCTAACAGCGTTAGGTAAACAAGATATTTTTTCTAATAATAATAGAAAGACTGTTTAGTGAATAAACTCTCAGAGTATAGTCTCTCATAAGCCAGAAACAGAAATTTCTTCAATACTCCAAGGTCAAGAATTAATGTACACAGATTTTTGCCTGCAGTGCAAATGCAGGATACAATTTTACATTATTTCCTCATGCAAATATCAACCAATAGTGAATGTTTAAAAAGAAATGGTTGGAGTTGTATCCTCAACTGCTGCAGATGATCTTAATAAAGGTTCTAGAGGTTTGATTGTTTCTAAAGATGTCATTCCTAATATTAGGTTAAAAGTAGAGCTGAGCTGATACATTTCCAGGAATCTCGCAGTTTGCAAAAATGTCATGCAACACTTTTGCAGAGTCTAATTGTTCCTGGATCTTACACAAAAATGCATAACTATCGTTATTTTGGCAACACTGGAGAAAAATGGATTTCATGATTAAATAATTGTGAAATAATGTACATTTTAAAACAAATTTTGAGAGATTGACTTGATACAGTTCCAATTAAACACTATATTTTACAATTTATATGTATTCTGAACTAAGTTACTTCAAAATTATTTCAATTTCAATGGTGGGAATTGATAATAAATATCAGTCATAGTATCAGTATTTAAGTAAAGTGGTATCAGCTCAGCCCTTAACAAAATATTTTAGTACTTACACGACACAAACACGTAACAATAGGAGTAGAATGTATTGACCTTACTTTGTCCTACCTGTGATGGGAGGAAAAAAATAAATAAATACAATCACACGATAACAATACAGTGAAGTCAAAAGAACACATGCAATAGAATGTGCATATATGTACTGGGACAATACAAACAAAAAATGAAGAGAACATAACAATGTGAACGTGTTCTGCAACACTCCACCCTTACCGGGCCGCTTCTGGCAGGAAAAACCCAAATAAACAACTAAATAGGCTCGTTAGTCCTGGGTTCCCATCCCGTTCCTCACCAGAGCGCTCAGAACCAAAGAATCAATCACAGGCAAGAACTTACTGAAATAATGTTGCAGGGTGATTGCTGAAAACTCGCAGAAATGGGCTTTATACATTTATTTACAATTTAACAAACAAGGCTCGGATTCTTCCAATAATTCTCTAAGTTACATTAGTTACATTACTCTAACGTGAGCCCCACGGCAGAACTGCCAGGTGGAAAGCTGAGCATCGGCAGAACTGCCTCGGGATGCTTTTTCTCAAGGGAGGCCACTGGAGCCCGAAGATCGCTCTCCCTTCTGCTATCCAGTTCAAAAACACACTCTCCTGGTCCTCTGACACAGGCCATATTTATACTTCCTCCCGCGTCGCATGGGGGAGGGCTGAAAGTTTAAACCTTATTGGCTCTTAAAAGCTACACAGAACCATGGAAGAAACCCAAGCATACAAATTCATACACAATCACAAAAAAGAAACAAAAAAACAAATACTGTTTGTAACAGTATTATACTCCCCTCACCGAAAAAAAAAAAAGGGCTTACCCCAGGTAAGTCTGTGAGTCCAATGTCCTGGTGAGGTTTGCCTGAATTAATAAAAAAAACACTAACACCGTCCACTTCACTACACTTCACTGACTTTACACTTTCCGGAATAAGTCTCTCCGAATGTTCCTCACTGCATCTGGTGATCTCTGGAACCGGTGACTTATGCTGATTAATTCGTCGTCAAGTCCCTTGCCAGGTGTGGGAGGCTTGAGATCAGCGTCATGGTCCATCCTATCATAATCATCTAGGACAAGGATGTCCTCCTCAGGGATGACTTCTCCTCTGGGTAGAAGAGACGGAAAGAATCCCAATTGGATATTTTTTTTTTGGATGCCTTCTGGTGTCGTCTCGTTGTCCCGAAATTCCTGTATGACACGGACCTCTCTTAAAGTAAGGTCCCAATCAAAGGAACTGAAGAGAGACGTTGACGGTCGGAAGGCTGCACTACTTCCTGGTCCACCCTCAATTCTCCCCGCATCATACACTGACAACGTAACCCCTAACCTCGGGTAAGGCTCCGGGCTGGCAGAGACCTGTACCGTCCTGGTCTTCTTCCTTGGAACGGGGAGCAGCGGCTTCTTGAAGGTTATATCCCTCTCTGTCTCTCGGGTGAGATCCTGGGATCGAACTCCGCGCCATTCACTCCTAGGGTAGGAGTACGGTCGAGCTCGTGACCTCGCGTAACTTCTCGAATTTCCGTCGAGCGAAAAACGAGCACTGTCCTGCATATCGCGAATGAAGACAAACGCGTGACTCCGAGTAAACAAAACTTCCGTCCTACTGTAATGGTGGTGCAAACTGTATCTCTAAAGGGGAAAAAAAACTAAGGGATGCGCGGGGAAAAAGGAGTTAAAACCGGTCTGTTACTGTTTCCTTCGAAGCTCCATGGGGTGTCTCTGGGTCGGCTGCCCATTCTTCCCGGTGCTGGTCGTTTCCACTAGAAACCGTACGTCACGCTTCGGGCACCTTTTGACCTGGTCAACGTTTGCCAGAATCTGTCGTCCAGTTTTCTCGTCAAGAAGAATCATGTTTGTCTCCGTTGTGAATTCTTTAATTAATAACGGATAACTGTATTTTGGAAAAAGTGCTTCTGAAAGTCTGTTTGGTGCTGAAGACTGTTTGTGGGTCCGCAAAAGGACATGCTCCCCTTTCTTTAATGAAACTGGTCTCCTTTTTCTATTGTAATATTTGGCCGATCTCTGACGATTCTTTAGTTGATTCTCATGTGCCAATTCAATTGCTTTCTCCAATTTCTCCTGAAGATCAATTGCATACTGCGTCCTGTCTTCGTTAGTGGCGTCCCCCTCTCCCTCTTTTCCTTTGAAGGGCATCTTCCTGGGATCCATTGGTCCGTGTAATTCACGACCGAAAAACAGACGACTCGGCTTCATTCCTGTTGATGAATTAACCTGGTTATTCACTGCGAATGCGATCGAATCTAAGTTTTCTGACCACTTGCTGTGTTCCGTGCAAAACTTGGCTATCGCTCTCTTTACTGTCTTAATTGCTGCTTCAGCAAGATCTGCTTGTGGGCGGTATGGAGTAATGTAAACGGGTTTGCATTGGATGGTTTTCAGTACTTGACGAAAAAAACGGCTACGAAACACACTTTGGTTGTCGCTGGTAAATATCGATGGAAAGCCGTAAAGGTGACAATATTTCAATAAAGCGTTTGAAATTGTCCTAGCTGTCACTGTAGTCAAAGGTGCCAAGAATATGTGTCTCGTGAAAGAATCTTCAATGAGAAATACGTAGCGATAACGCCCCCTGGAACTGGTCGGAAATGGTCCAAACAAATCTCCATACAATTTCACTCCTGGGCGTGGCTGATTGCGACTTCTCATGAATCCCATCTTTTTACAAGAATCTGGATTGTATCTCAAACAGGTGAGGCATGATCTGCAGTAATGTCTAACATCAGAGTAAACATTTTTCCACGTAAACTGTTCCAAAATCTTGAACAGAGTCTTAGCTGCACCTGGATGTGCGGCGTGAACTTCGTCATGGGATATTCGCAGCACTTCCGGTTTCAACGAATCCGGTGTCCAAATCTTTTGCTGCTGTCCAAACACGGGAAACATCCCCTTCCCTTCTTCTATGTTTCTGTAGAGAATCCCATCTTCATCCAGGTAAGAAGTGCTCAGATGAAAATCAAAAACTTTCCTGTTCAATTTCTCATCCAATTGAACTTCCTCTCCCTTAAGGCACGCAATTAACAAAGACAAATATGGGTCCTTCTGTTGCTCTCTCGCCCATAATCGCTTATCTTCCAAGTTTATATTGCCGGTTGTTATTTCATTTACTTCCAACTTCTTTGCATTTGGTTCTATTGCTGATTGAGTGCAACTGTTGATTTCGCCACGAGGCTCAGGTGTTACATCACCAAGGAGTTCAACAGAAGCGGTGTCAGGGTTGTCTCTCAAAAGACGCTTTAAGAAAACAGAGCAATACAATTCTTCATCTTCGATGTTCCGTCCATCATCATCCGAAGTAGCAAGTGTCATTACATCCTCCTTAATGTCCACTAAGGTTACTTTCTCTTGTTCCGTTTCCCGCGCAGCCGAAGTACCGGGACTTGAACCAGAGTCCTCTCTTACCAGGCAAGTAGGCTTCTTTCTCTTCCTCTTTTCCTGAAACTTGCTGAATTTCTCATTCACATCCTTCAGGTCGCTAATCGGAATATGATCTGCTTTTCCATTTGCTTTCCTCCTCGGTAACCCTTTCTTTTTCCTGACTTTTTCGGCTCTGGGGGTTTGCAACACTTCTTTGTCGCGGTTCTCTTCTACGTGAATGACAGTGGAAGACAGGAGGTTACTAGTTTTCTTCTCTTTCTTCCCAATTGTGTCAAAAGGAATAATATCGTCCCTTTCATTCAGAAAAGCCCAACCGTTCAACGCGGGTGCAATTAAAATCTTTGCCCTGGCCATAAAACTTCTACCGGCGATCAGGTCATGCTGGGGATTCTCCAAAACAAAGAATTTCTCTCGGACCCGTTGACCATAGAAAGTAACGTTAAAAAAGACGTGTCCCACAGTTTTTGTTTTCCCTTCAGCTAACTGTACATTCAGCTTACTATGACGTAGTTTCGCCCCCTTTCCTTCCAATTTCCGAAATAAAGACAAACTCATGCAGGATATATTAGCGCCGGTATCCATATACATAGGGATCTGAATTCCATTTATTTTTCCAAAAACGAAAGGTTCCTGAATTTTACTATTTGACATCTTTATTGTCGAACTACAGGCGCGTCTCACTGTCATGCCCTGTCCATTACGTTCTCTTGACTCTGAAACATAATCTTTCTTTGCAGCTTTGTGAAAGCTTGCCAGATGTGCAGTCGATTGACAAACGTAACACTTGCGTTCTTTGCCAGACATTCTTGGGTGGTCAGTAGTCGCTTTTGTCTCCCTCGAAACAGCAGGGGGTTCCTTCCCTAACCTAGAATATTTCCCAGGGTCGAGAACATGTAATAGATCCTCGCCCGCGGCGGTACTCGCCCCTCTAACGGCCACCAGTCCCTCGGACTGAGGAGGTGTGGCGCCTCTCAAGGCAAAGTTAATGATTTCCTGTTCTGTTTCGTACTGATGAAACGTAGCGTTTTCCAACATCTCTCCCTGCAGATTCAAAGCATACGCGTGAAGCTCTTTCATGCTGTTGAAATTCTGACATCTTAATCTCTCACGATACACAGGGTTACATTTACGCCGAATAAAATTAACCTTCTCTTCGACTGTAGCGGTGGATTTTGCCCTCTCGAACCATCTATCTATCTTGCGAATATAGACTGCCAATGACTCGCTCTTTAGCTGAAAGCGAGAATCCAAGAATCGCTCTAATTCCCGTTCGTGATCCAACCCATGAAAATTCTTGAGCAACAAATCCCTGAATTGCACATATCCTTCAAACGGGCTTGCAAAATGAAAGAATTCCTTCGCCTCTCCTTTCAACGCTAACGGAAGATGATAAAGCAATAATTCCTCTTCATTTATGCCCAAAAGATCCCTGTATGCATCCAGTTCATCCAAAAAGCTATAAACTTCCATCCCTTTTGTTTCCCCATTAAAAGTCGGTAACTGTACTCTAATGTCATCTGGAAGAATCCTCGGCCTGTTTGTTACTCTTGCATTATTTTCTGTACCCATTGTTCGCGTCGAACTCGTTTCCCCATTAACGGAAGACAACGGAGACTGAGCCCTTGTCAACATTTCGACCCTTTTACAGCAACCGTTTCCCTTTCTTTGCCTGTGTCCTTTCACACAAAAAATCCAAGGACGAGACCCCAATAATTCTCTGTTCCGCAACACTCCACCCTTACCGGGCCGCTTCTGGCAGGAAAAACCCAAATAAACAACTAAATAGGCTCGTTAGTCCTGGGTTCCCATCCCGTTCCTCACCAGAGCGCTCAGAACCAAAGAATCAATCACAGGCAAGAACTTACTGAAATAATGTTGCAGGGTGATTGCTGAAAACTCGCAGAAATGGGCTTTATACATTTATTTACAATTTAACAAACAAGGCTCGGATTCTTCCAATAATTCTCTAAGTTACATTAGTTACATTACTCTAACGTGAGCCCCACGGCAGAACTGCCAGGTGGAAAGCTGAGCATCGGCAGAACTGCCTCGGGATGCTTTTTCTCAAGGGAGGCCACTGGAGCCCGAAGATCGCTCTCCCTTCTGCTATCCAGTTCAAAAACACACTCTCCTGGTCCTCTGACACAGGCCATATTTATACTTCCTCCCGCGTCGCATGGGGGAGGGCTGAAAGTTTAAACCTTATTGGCTCTTAAAAGCTACACAGAACCATGGAAGAAACCCAAGCATACAAATTCATACACAATCACAAAAAAGAAACAAAAAAACAAATACTGTTTGTAACAAACGTGAACATAGTGACAAAAATAATTATGCACATGTGGGATAAGGTATGATCAAAAAAGGTATAATCAAAAAGTTTCAAGGGTGGAGTTCAGTGAGGCACAGTGCTTTTTATTTTGATCAATCACTCTTTTAGCATGTGCTTCTATTTTCAATAGCTTTCGCCACATATAGGTTCATCAGGAAACTTGGACAACATTTGAGCTTAAGCCATGTTAAAACTTAGTCAGAAAAAGTTCCGTTATATTTACTCTCCCATGTGTTGCTGCCAACTGACACGTTTTTAGCCTGTGATTGCCTTTTAATATGCGTAAGCTCAAATCTTGCCCACTTCCTGATGAAGTGAAACTTGGATGAAAATAGAGGTTCTCACAGAAAGTAGTCATTACTTATGTTGGCACGAGGTATGAGTTATGGTCTAAGATATCCTTATTTAAAAGCATACATAAATCCTACCTCATTTGTCTTCATTTATGGAGCATCAGCAGCCATTCCAGTTAATTATCCAGTTGCCACTGAAAACAGAAAAAAAATATTTTGCTCTCAGATTGTTATTTCTTGTAAACAAATGTTGAATCACAATTTAAGAGGCTTTAAAGAGAATTCAATCAATTATTTTATACATTGAGCTGATATAGCGATACCAATGTGTAAGTAGTCAGGGGTCCAGGGTTCGAATCCCAGTTGGACCATGGGTGCTCATTGTGAGTGTCCCTTCATCAATTTCATCACTCGTCTTCATGATTAGCCAAAACTGGTACAAAAGCGAAGTAAAAATAAAACAAATCAATCAATCAATGTATAAGTACTGTATCTGTGGTATCGATACCCAAAAACACTAATTTAAATTTATTCATCAGATCAGCTGACAGATAACTGAGTTAATTTGAATTTTTATTTTAAGTTTACTTTATGCATAAATAGGCTAAACAGGACTGGGCCTCCACATCCTACATCTTTTGTCTTTGAAATTTTAAAATTCAACTGTTATTTAATTCGAACAAGTATTCTCGGGTTACCAGCCAGAAAAAGTCTATGTTGGCTTCCAACGTTTCGAGCGCATACATTGATTGCTCTCATCATCAGGGAATATAGAAATGGAGACCAGTGTAGGGTTAAATATATGACAATTATGGTGCGGAATTTGGATTCTGTCTTCTTATTGGCTGCAGCTTTGATCTTACAGAGGAGCGAATTCCAGGCGTGATGAGCTGGAGTCCCACGTCCCTGCTGATTGATCGATTTGGTGTTTTAAGTTCACTTTATGCACAGTATGGCCAATCGGGACTGGACCTACAGTTTAAAGTGGGATCCGAACCACTATATGCCTCCACCGGGTATCAAACCCGGTACCCCTTGATTACAAGGCGACAATGCTACCATTGTGCCATCGGGGAGGCCCACATCCCTGTTGAGATTGGTGCTTTCCCGTGATATGGCTATGGCTTCTTTTACTTGTTGGTCCCAGTAACCGGCACATTTGGCTATTATTTTGATGTCAGCAAACAAAACCCTGTGTCCCTCTGTAATGCTGTGTTCTGCAAGTCCTGACTTTTCAGGTTGGAATAATCTGATTTTGTGCTGATGTTTGTTGCATCGTTGTTCAATGGTGTGTCCTGTTTGGCCTATGTATGATGTCCCACACTCCCAAGGAATACGGTATACTCCTGGAATCCGTAGCTCCAGGTTATCCTTGACTGAGCGAGAAGAGCCTTGGTCTTGAGTGGTGGTCTGTGGATGGTCTTTACTCCGTGTCTTGCGAGAATTCTACTTAATTTCCCAGAGATGTGCCCAATAAAAGGTAAAACTGTTGTAGTGGGACGTTCTCCTGTGTTGCTGCTAGCAGAGGGGCTGTGTGGTGAAGGGCCCACATCCCCAAGTTCAGCTGGTCCAGATGGTAAAGAATTGGCCCTTCTAAGGACCACACTGTTATCCAGGGTTGGTTTCTGCTGAGATGTCACTGCCTTCTTGATTGCCCTGTTGATGTCACTGATGTTGTATCCATTCTGTTGTAGCGTGGATCTAAGATGATTGAGTTCTGAATGTATGTTATCTTCGTCCAAAATGGTTACTGCTCTGTGGGCTAGTGTGTTGAGAACCGCAAGACGTTAAGCCTTGTGGTGGAAACTATGGGCATTAAGGTAAAGGTTGGTGTGAGTGGGCTTTCTGTATACACCATGCCCAAGTGTTCCATCTGATTAATTGATTGATTTGTTGTTTTAAGTCCACTTTATGCACAGAAAGGCTATTCGGGACTGGACCTACAGTTTAAAGTGGGATTCGAACCACTATGTGCCTCCACCGGGTATTGAACCTGGGACTCCTTGATTACAAGGCGAGAACGCAACCACTGCACGAGTGTTCCATCTGGTTTCACACAATTCCTGTTATTTAATTGTTACCAATACCAATAGCTATTTTACATGACACCTAGCACTACTAAAAGAATGTGTGTTGGAGTTGCGTTGATTCTTGTAAGAAAACACAATCACAAATGCACACGCTGATTCTTTTGAGACATCTATTTTCTACCTGTAATGCACTAACTACCATGAAGTATCACTGAAAGGCAATTCTAATCACTTTAGACGACGTATGTTCTTAGTAATGTCCAGCTGTGGTTACCGTGATTTGCGCCATGTTGCTTCTCTCTCACTAACCGTTTTCTTTGCTTGGCGCCCACGCAAACAGCTGATACATGGACCACATACGCCATCTCTTGAGAATAAAAGTAATTTAACCCACATCATCAAAACCAAATAATGAAAACAAGAACACATTCCTATACATATTCCCCCCTCTTGATTGGATAAATTCCAATCAACAGATTTGCTAATTCAATTGTCATTAGGTAAGGGAATCAATTTGTTCACTGGTCTTTTAGTAAAACCAGTTTTTGATCTAATTTTTGCCACATGCACTACACCGTCTTTACCAGGAAACGTCTCTTCCACTACTGCTATTTTCCATGTAAGTGGAGGTGCGTTGTCTTCTTTGACCAGAACCACCATGCCTGGTTGAAGATTTTCTGTTGAAGCCGTCCATTTACGATGCTGCTGTAGTTCGTGGAGATAATCCTTCGACCATCTTTTCCAAAAATGTTGTTGTAATTGCTGAATGTGTTGCCATCTAGAAAGACTGTTTTGGGGCAAGTTAGTTAAATCAGGCTCAGGTATGGACATGAGAGGTGACCCTATAAGAAAGTGACCAGGTGTTAAGTAAAAGGTGTCACTGGGATTATCAGATATTGAGGTCAGGGGTCGGGAATTGAGGCATGCTTCAATTTGCATTAACAATGTTGCAAGCTCTTCGTATGTCAAAGTAGCATTTCCCACTATCCTCTTAAAGTGATATTTCATAGACTTTACAGCGGCTTCGCACAATCCTGCAAAGTGGGGCGCATTAGCTGGAATGAAGTGCCAGTTGATTCCATTTTTTATTGCAAAATCTTCAAGTCCACCTTTTAGCTGTTCTGCTTTGAAGAGTTGACTGAGTTCTCTCAGTTCTCTATTAGCTCCAACAAAATTAGTCCCGTTGTCACTGTATATGTTTTGACATTTTCCTCTTCTAGAAACAAATCTGCGTAGAGCAGCGATAAATGCGTCTGACGTTAAGGAAATAACTGCTTCAATATGCACTGCTTTAGTAGCCATGCACACAAATATAGCTACATATCCCTTGGTAGTGATTCTGCTTCTTCTGTTTGTTCTTATGATACAAGGACCAGCATAATCTACTGCTGTATTTAAAAATGGACGTGATGGTGTGACTCTTGGGCTTGGTAATTGTCCCATGAGTTGATGTGACGCCTTGGCTTGCAACTTAAAACATATTAAGCATTTATGCAAGACAGATCTTACTGTTTGTCTGATATGTGGAATCCAGTATTCCTGTCTTAAAGAGCTTATCAACAATTGAGGCCCTGCATGTAATAAACGACGATGTTCTGATTCAATTATGAGTTGCGTCAGATGATGTTTGGTAGGCAAAATTAATTGATATTTGCTCTCATATGGCAATTCTGAATTTTCGAGTCTTCCACCAACTCGTAACAGCTGTCTGTCATCAATAAATGGATGAAGATCCTTGATAGGACTATTTTTTGATACTTGTTGTCCTTCTTCTAAGTCATGAATTTCTTGTGGAAATGAAATGCGTTGCACAATTAAGATACATTTCATCAGTACTGTACGTAATTCAACATAAGAAAAGTTTCCTGTTCTCTTCGAAACAGGATTCTTAACATTGTAAATGAATCTGTAGCATGTTGCTACTACACGAAGCAATCTCTGTAATGTGGAAATTCTCAGCATGAAATCTGCTTCTGTTACATGTATCTTGCTAAACATTGATGTAACTATCTTCCTTTGTTCTGTTATGCATTCTTCAAGTTCGCTATTTTCCATAACATGTAATGGCCAAGTATCTTCTTTTAACCACGTAGGTCCATTCCACCAAATTTCCGAATCCTTGAGGGTTCTTGGTTCTACTCCCCTTGTTATCAAATCTGCTGGATTACACTTAGATGTGACATGATGCCATTGTTTAATAACAGAAAGTTCCTGGATCTGTGCAACACGGTTACCTACGAAGGTTTTCCATCGAGTGGGGGACGCTGCTAGCCACCCAGGTACGATTTTTGAATCTGTCCAAAAATATGTACTGTCAATTGGAATTCTCAAAATTGGTGTTGTTTTCTTAACTAGTTTAGCTAATAGAAGAGCACCGCACAATTCTAGTCGTGGCAAAGTAACTCTTTTTATTGGCGCTACTCTTGACTTTGCGCACAGTAATTTAACATTGATTCTTCCTAACTCATCTCTTGATCTAATATAAATGCAACAACCATAAGCTCCTTCTGCTGCGTCGCAGAATCCATGTATCTGAATGTCATTTGTCTTTTCTGTTGTCAGTACAAATCTCTCTATTTGGATGTGAACTATATCTGGTAGTTGTTGATACAAATTCGTCCATTGGTTTCTTAAATCTGAATCTAATTGTTCATCCCACTCCAATTTACAACTCCAAAGTTTCTGCAAAAACATCTTGTATAAAATGACAGTTGGACTGATAAGTTCCAGTGGATCAAATATGGAGCTAACAATTGACACAACTTGTCGTTTGGTTATGTTCGTTAATGGTGAACAAAAGTCTCCATCTTTCGCTACTTTGCACGAAATTAAAAATTTGTCTGTTGATGGTTGCCAGATGAGGCCTAATGTGTTTATTTCTGCTTCATTATTGAACTGAAATGGTAAATGAACTTCTCTGTGTTCTTCTGGTACTGCTTGCACCAATTCATCACAATTGGAGCACCATTTGCGTAAAATGAATCCACCTCGTTTCAAGAGTTCATTCAGTTCAGACTGTAAGTTGAGCATAGTTTCAATGTTATCACCTCCTGATGCTACATTGTCACAATAAAAATCCCTTAATAATATGCTGGATGCATTGGGAAAGTTTTCGTTTTCCTGTCTTGCAAGCATTTGTAATGCTGCAACAGCTTGGTACGGCGATGAGGTTAAGCCATAAGTTACAGTTAATAATTCATAAGTTTGTATTTCTTCGTTTGGTGATTTTCTCCACAATATTCTTTGATATTTAGTGTCATAAGGATGGACTCTAATGTTGCGAAACATCTGGGCTATATCTGCTGTAAAAACTATCTTGTGCGTTCTGAACCTCAGTACAATAGAGTATAGATCTTCTTGGACTGTAGACCCTGTCATTAGAACATCGTTAAGGGATAGTCCACTGTCTGTTTTCGATGATCCATCAAATACAACTCTCACAGGTGTTGTAGTACTTTCTCTAATAATAGCATGATGTGGTAGGTAATATGACTCCTTGTTCTCTTCATCAGTAGTTTTAATTTGCTTCATGTGGCCTAATGATTCATAATTGTCCATGAATTCACAATAGTTCTGCCTGAGTGTTGGCTGTGTTGTTAATCTTCTTTCGAACTGATGAAATCTTTTGTCTGCTTGTTGAAACGAATTCCCTAATTCAGTATGATTTGGTTTGAATGGTAGCCTAACCATAAATCTACCATCCTTCTGCCTGATGGTTGTTTCTTGAAAATGCCTTTCACAATCCATTTCTTCTTTGCTCTTGGTCTTTATGAATACTTCCTCTAACTCAAAAAACCTCTGTAATTGTAATTGAAGGCTATCTTCAGTACGTACAAAACATGAAGTAACTGTTGTAGGTGCTTCACATTGTTGAGGCATAGCTCCTGCTAAAATGTATCCTAACTCTGTATCTTGAAGTACAGGATAATTTCCTATTCTTGTTCTTCTATCTGAACGTAGTAGCAAGAAAAATAGTTCAGATCCAATCAACAAATCTATGTTGCCTGGCTGATGAAATGAAGGATCAGCAAACTGAATATCCTTTGGAAGATTCCAAGTACTGCAATCGATTACCTGTGTAGGCAAGTCGCCTGTGATTTTTGGTAACACAAGACACTTCACTGTTGTTGTATAATTAGACGTTCTAGACTGGATTACAACATCTACACAATGTTTAGTTTCAAGACACGAATTGTTTATTCCCTGAACTGGAACAACATAGTTTTCTTTCGTCAGTCGTAGTTTTTGCACTAATGATGTGGTTACAAAATTAGACTGACTCCCACTGTCTAAGAGAACTCTGCAATAATGAAATTGTCCATTGTTGCCCTTTACCTTCACTAAGGCAGTTGACAATAAAACTTGTGAAGTGTGTCTTTCTTTGACTGTACAATATGAAGATTGAGGTGCTTCATCTCTTGCCCCATTGTTGCTTTCTTGAGGATACACCCTAGAATTCAATTGTTGTCTATTGCTTGTATTGTTACTGACACTCGACGATCTTGGTCTTTCAGGTGTATCCCTATGCAAGAGAGTATTATGTTTCAAATTACAAATTTTGCAATTTCCAGATTTACAAAATTTCAATGAATGTTTTGAAGATAAACAATTAAAACAAAGACCTTTCTTCTTCACAAATTCTTGCTTCTGTTTATAACTTGCCTGTAAGAAAGTCTCACATTGGTACAAAGTATGATTTGCGGAACAGTACATGCACTGAATGTTAGTGGATGTTGCTAAATACGTGTTGCTTTGTTTCATGAATTTACCTTGTTTATCATGTGATTGAAACTGCTTAGCATTGGTGTCACTATGTGTCGGTTTCATGTTTTCTAAAGCTTGACACCTGCGCTCTACAAATGCAAATAATTCTGACAAGGTAGGAAAGTAATCATGCTCTTGTGATAATTCAAATTCCTTACGAGTATTGTGATTCAAATGAGATACAAAATGTTGTGATAAAATGACTTCATCCAAAGGCACCTCAAGTTTAAGAGCCTTTAAAGCATTCAGATTTGAGGTTGCTGTATTTACAAACTGTCTCAATTCATTTGCATCTTCTTTACGCACCGACTTTATGTGTAATAGTTCACTAACGTAATGTGATGCAATAAGCCTGCTATTATCATATCTTTCAGTGAGCAAGTTCCATGCTACTGTATAATTTGTCTCACTGACTTGCAAGTTTGAAATGAGCTTACTGGCTTGTCCCTTTAAAGAGGACCGCAAATAATGAAATTTTTGTATTGCTGGTAATGTATTGTTATCATGGACCAACACTTTAAAATTGTCCTTGAATGGAAGCCAGTTTTCATAATTTCCATCAAAAGAGGGTATGGAAATCTTTGGAAGTCTAAGTTGAGACTGAACTGACATAACAGAACTAGTACTAACACTGGGCTGATTCATTTGATCATGCCGCATCACTATTGTCTCCATTTGAGACCTAATGCTGTAGTACTTTTCTTCAAATTCTATTCTGTGAACTTCCTCTTCGGTTGCTTCCGATTGAATTTCCAAACTGGTTTGAATGTCATTGAATTTGTCCCACATCTCTGTCAAGTGACTTAATCTCAATTTAATTTCCTGAACACTCTGTATATTAATGTCAAATGCATCGACGAATGCTTTCATACGGGTCAATTGCCCTTTGTAGCTTCCTCGCACAACTTTTAAACGTTTAATCTCTGCTTCTGTCATGGTGAAAGGATAACTGATAAGGTTTCACAATAATGCAATTAATGAAAGTAATGTAATGTAAAGAAAGGAAAAGGAAATGGTACTAAAATGAGCCTGATTACCTGCAAACTTCAGCGCTGCCGATGTTGGACACACAATCGTCTCGCCGGTTGGAAACACTGCTGCACTGCTGGCACGAAGAATCAGCTGATTTCCTTCCCCGCCTTCTGAATATGCTTGCTACGCAATAAATTTAGTATCGAGATTCCGGAATGTCCCTTCTGCCACCCGCACGAAACGTTCAGTTCTTGAGACACGAATCCACACAACTGGACCACGCTATGTCAATGCAAAACTAGAACACACCGTTCACCACAAAGTTTACAGTTCACAGTCAGGTAGAGGTAAGACATCCAAGGCTTGGAGGACCATAAAAATGTTGGAGTTGCGTTGATTCTTGTAAGAAAACACAATCACAAATGCACACGCTGATTCTTTTGAGACATCTATTTTCTACCTGTAATGCACTAACTACCATGAAGTATCACTGAAAGGCAATTCTAATCACTTTAGACGACGTATGTTCTTAGTAATGTCCAGCTGTGGTTACCGTGATTTGCGCCATGTTGCTTCTCTCTCACTAACCGTTTTCTTTGCTTGGCGCCCACGCAAACAGCTGATACATGGACCACATACGCCATCTCTTGAGAATAAAAGTAATTTAACCCACATCATCAAAACCAAATAATGAAAACAAGAACACATTCCTATACAATGTGTGAAAGATTCAAGTACTGTTACTTGAGTTCACATAATAATTATTAATTCCATAGACACCATTTCTCATTTTGGTGGATGCATGTAGTAAATATGTGAACATGTATGTATAAAATAGATGTGTAGTTACATTGACTGCAGAAGTAATGGTAGAGTACAGAAATTAACTACATATTTTGCCAGATTTGAAAAACCAATACCATAAGTTCAGATGGAGCATCACAAATTACAAGGAGAGAGTAGAAATTTGCTGATTCTCGTGAGGAAACATTTGTGTGTTTATCATGGAAATCCACGCACATATTATTAAAAAGAATATGGCATTTACAACACGAGACGAGAGGCAGGCTTTCAGTGGAGATTCTTGAAAATATGTTGTTCTGTCACAATACAAAATGCACTAAATGAAATGAGATTTCTCATGCAAACTTCCAGATAAAAGAACAAGGATTTCCTACGAGATGAAAAAGTAAGATTAATGATCTGAAGTTCGTTTTTATTATCCATAGAAGAGAGTTTGTTTTAAGATAACTTGGTGCACAGATAGGTTAATCAGAAGTGGATATACAGCTTAACCAGTGCTCGAAAAATCTTCTTCAGAGCTAGGCACCAGGAAACCACCTACTAGCATTTGTACATACTGTGTGTTTCAAAAGTTGCGCAATCCATACTTTGAAAATGTATATCTTGAAAACTGTAAGAGTATTTACACCGGGTTTTCTGCATTATAAAGCCTCATCACTGAGAGATTTTTCAATGCTAAAAAATCATCAGTATATGCCACACAGAAAATTAGATAAATTAATAACTGGCGGAAGGCAGATAATGTATTTTTGAGTGAGAAAAATATGTAAGAAATTATTAAAGGGTCATAATTAGATGTCTGATACCATGTCAATCTGTCAGTTGTGACCAATATTGATCATGTGCAGCATTTGATGGATTTTTGACTGGCGATTTTATGGGTTGAGTAAAAAAAGTGCCATTTTTGGGACATATGGCAACACTAGCAGGTAGAAATTTTGTCAACAGACGCACGCAACATGTGCTTAAATATTGGCCATACTCTATGACATGGGTTAGGTGGTAGACACGCAAGAAAAGAATAAAGAATCTTCAAAATTTCGTACATATTACAGCAAAAGTTGCCAGGCTGAAAATTTTAGTCGCCACGGCGACCGAGATTTTTCGAGCCCTGAGCTTAACCCATTGCCTTATCTAGTCGTCGAATCAGCGGCCTGCTATATTTGTCCTTGTAGTTCTTCTTTTTGTCAACAGATGGCAGTAGCTGACAGTCAAGTTATGCTAGACTTCTTCTTGAATGTATTGCTAACTTTTTCATACTACTGAGTTGCTTTGTTTCTCATATAAACAAAAGGTTTATTGTCCTTTGTTGGAAACATGTCGCGCAAGTGGCTTGTGGATGATAAAGTTATCGAAAACCTGCTTTTGGAGAGTGATGATGGTGGATCTTCTAGTGCTATCGAGAGTGAAAGTTCAGGCAGTGAAAGTGGCAATGAAAGTTGTGAAAGTGTTGCTTGTAATGGGGGCAGACCACCTGTTGCTAAGAAGAGCAAGGAAAAATCGTGGAAGTGGAGTTCTTCATGTTCCCCGAATGGTTTACCTAGGAAAATAGCATTTCCAGGTACCCCTGGGTTTGATAATATTGTTTTACAATCATTAGGGGTTAGTCCTACAGCTTGTGAGATTTTCACCAAATTTCTAAAACATGATTATTGGGAAAATATTTCTAATGAGACAAATTCTTATGCAAAAAGCAAAATAGAAACTCAAGTAGACACAGAAACTCAGTCAGGTAACAGTAATGAAACAAAATGATTTGACACAACTCCCGACAAAATTAAAGCTTCTATTTTTCTGTGTGTCCTCCAGTCACAAGTGAAAAAAGAAAGTTTGCAGAGTTATTGGAGCACAAGGAAAATAACAGAAACTTCTTTCTTTGCAACTGTTATGCCCTACATGAGATTTCTTCTCATTATGTGATATCGGCATTTTGTAAACAATGAGGAAATTGACCCCAAGATAAATTAGGCAATCTTTAGATTACATAAACAAAAAATTTCACAACATGTACACTCCAGAGCAAGATATTGCCATTGATGAGAGCCTTGTAAAATGCAGAGGGAGACTTTCATTTGTACAGCTCAACCCAACTAAAAGAGCAAAGTTTGGAATAAAGTATTATAAATTATGTGAATCTTCTAGTGGATATTGTTACCAATTCAGAATTTATAGAGGGGCAAAGGTTACTCAGAAAAAATACCTGAACATGAGCGTGCTGTGCTTGAACTGATGGATTCTCTTCTCCACAAAGGATATACATTATATATAGACAACACTGTGCAATAAACTTCTAAATGCCAACACAAATGTTTTAGGCATAGTCAGAGTGTCAAGAAAACAAATGCCTGTCGAACTGAAAGATGTAAAATTGAAGAGAGGTGAGGCATCAGCTGTGTACAGTCACCGCGTGCTAGCTCTCAAATGGATAGACAGAAAATCTGTTTGCATGTTATCTACTATGCATGATGGTGTACATGACAAACACCGGAAAATTAAATAGGAAGTCAAGACAATCTATTCTAATTAAATAGGAAGTCAAGACAATCTATTCTAAAGCCCAGAACAGTAATAGAATACAACAAGGGAATGGGTGGGGTTGACAAAATGGACCAACAGTTAGCTTCATTTCTCATCATGCGTCGGTATCTCAAATCATATAAAAATATATTTTTTTAATTGTTGGATCTAGCTTTCTTCAATTCATATGTGATGTACAAGGTAAAGCCTACAGTAAAGCGACTCAAATTCAACGAGTTTAGATTGTTGGTAGTGGAGCAATTGCTTGCTGAACTTGTGTTACCAGATATTGCGAGTAGAGGATGCCCTTGAGACTGCAATGTGCCAACTGGGGACATTTTCCAAGACAGATCCCCCCAAATCCAGTAAAAACCAACCCTTCAAGATAGTGCAAGGTGGCACTTCATATGCCATATGCTTCAAGGTGTACCATACAAAGCATACATATTAGGTAAGATTCTTGTTTTCATATCGATATAGTTAATATATTTGTGTTACGTAGACACCATTATCTGTAATTGGTGAAAGTTTCATGCTGATCTGACTTCCAGTGTCCAAGATATTCTATTTTGAAATGCATACTGCAAACTAAAATGCCGCTCTTCAGATATAAATCATAATTCACAGACACAGCATGGGCATTTAAATGGTAAGCGGATGGGTTAAAATCCATGTAAGCCGGGCTTACACTTTATTAGTTCTAGTAAAATGTGTATGTAATTATATGGCAAAATTTGTAAACACTTCAAAGTTCAACTCGGCCCGATACCAGTCTTCGAAATCCTGTTTGTTAGATTGTAACATTTCAGCACCAGGGGACACATGGGAACTCCCGCCTTTTGCTTGCGGAAAGTTGTAAGCCATCTGAATGATGCCTTACAAATTTCTGACTGCGAAGGAGCAGTGCCTGGATGGAGAAGAGCAAGGAATATAGGGAGTAGAGTGGGCCAAAACCTAGGTTTGTAAACCTACGGCCACAGGCTTACAGCAGCTTGACAAACCTCATGTTTAGAAAAAGTGTTGTTCATGGACATCCGCAGTATTTCTTTCCACCAGGGAAAGTAAAGTATTTTTTTTCAGGGGTTGGGGTAAACTAGGTATATTTATTTTCTCAAAATGTACTAATTCAATTTGAAGTTAACATTTTTCTGCAACGCCCTTACAATAATTAACAATTTGATGTGACTGAAATGAAATTGTATGTGTGAAAATGGTTGACATTCATTTTTCAGGAAGTGTCTCCTTGCCTTGCCCGTTCTGGACATCCATGGTGTCGTTTAAACTCCGAAATTATGCTACATACTACTAAATTGTTCTACGATTTTCATATTATTAATATTAATTTATAACAAAAACATAAATTCGAATGGTTCAACCAACGGCATGGGTTCGACGTTATACGTGAAAAATTTGAGAAAATTCAAGCACATCGAAAAGTGGCCCTCTTGTTTTATTTACATCCCCAACTTACAAACGACTTTTTAAACTTGTGCGAGATTTAGCACCATTATATTTGGGTTGGCTT
Organism: Lepisma saccharinum; assembly: GCF_977018435.1. Classification (NCBI taxonomy): domain Eukaryota; kingdom Metazoa; phylum Arthropoda; class Insecta; order Zygentoma; family Lepismatidae; genus Lepisma; species Lepisma saccharinum. Next base: position 100,870,461 of record NC_139231.1, read on the forward strand.
CACTGAATACGCGCCAGCGAGACACAGGTCCTGCAAGAGGAGGAGGGGCTCCAGCGTTGTCGGGTATGAATGGTTGAACCAATTTTACAAATCTCATGTCAAATGTAAACCAAATATTATTAATTACGTAGTCCGTGATTCAAACACTCTTCGAACAGCGTTCAAAAAGCCTGTTTATGATCTTTTAGGTGCTAGATTTGCTTTTACAGTATTCTAAGAAAGCACTTACATGTCCTTTGATAGAAATTTCTGGATATGTCCCTACAATTAGTGAACATTTCTTTTATAATTAATATTATATATTCCTTTTTTACTAAATATAGGGAATTTTAATGCAAGAGAGGGAATTTATTTATATCCGAAAGGGATATTCCCCTCACAGTGACCAATTTTGGATCTGGTTTCTTTTTGTTTCCCCGTTCTTGTTGTCGAGGTATTACTATTGCGAATTCCATCTATTGAAAGCAGACTGTCGGCCCTGTGCTGTGGTGTGATAGTAAAGTGCATTATGGAATAAAATGAGTGTGATTGTGCGGTGGGGTGGATAACGTGTTGAAGACGCCGTTTTCCAGCAAGGATTTTGCTGCCAAGAAGAAACTTGTGGATGTAGGTAGGCCACCCCTTCCTTCTCTAGCAGGCATAGTAACAGAAACGAAAAATAAAGTGTGCCGATTTTGTGATTCCGGGTACAAAGCTGATACTTGGTAATGCGGTTGTAAAAAGTATTCAGCACTTTTCTGTTTCCTTCTGTTTTCATTTCTTTATTATTATTATTCATTTTATCTAACTTTGCATATTTTTTATCGTTACGTTACTCATTGTGATAGGAATAAGACTGACTTAATTATCAGTTGAAATGTAGGAGATACACAGCCTAGCAAAGAAAACACCAATCCCAGGGATTTATCCAGAATTTTTAATTTGGTGAAAAATTCCAGGGAAGTGTTCTGAAAAAAATGGGGGGTCGATGTGTCTGGATAAATCACTAACCATGTCAGCCCAAAAATAAGCACAACGGGAAATAACCTTCATCATGATAGGCTTACACAGTTGGAAAGGTCACGCTCCGCCACTGGTTAAAATGTGATACAAATGACTATGTGCCTTCACCAGGTATCAATCATGGAATCCCTGCATTACCACTACACCATCAAAGAGACTGCCCAAAAAAAGCAGCAGTATCAAACAGGCATGCTGTTTTCAAAATTAAAACATACACATTGTCGTGATTATATCCAAAGTCACTTCTAGGATATGTATAGTTGGAAAAAATATGAGTTGTGAATGCTGGAATAATTGTGCAACAGAATTTTGTTGTAATCACCACGATATTGTTGTGCCAGTGTGATGGCTGCCATTGATTCTGTACCTCGCTAATGTTTTCAACTTAAAGTACTACTTCAATGCCACCTTTTGTTGTTGAATTGACAATCTTGCTTCAGCCATGTTGCTTCACTGTCCTATCACTCAAGGACATTGGCGCCACCTGAGAAGATTACACCACAACTTGGCGCTCGTGTGAACTGTTTCATCTATTGAGACAACACTCAACTACACTCTCGCCCTAAAATTAATTTTCGTTTCAATTTATTCCAAAGATATTGACGAATAAAGAGTGTATACTCATTATTTTAAGGCTTTTAAACAAGCAATTTGTGTATTATGCTCCAGCTATGACTAACCTTCAATCCTCCAGCATCTCCCATTTTATCAGCTTCCTGCTGGCGTCTTTCTAGCTCCTCCATCCTTTGGTATTGTCTTTTTACTTTCCCTGGATCCTTTATCCCTCTACTTTCTTGTTCTCTCAACCTCCTCTCAGCAGCTTCTGCCTGCTGACGTCTTTTCGTCTCCTGCAAAGAAGTAACAGCTTGAAAAGGCCACTACACTTCACTCTCACATTCACTGTGAGCCGAGAGCGTAAATTTACGTACAGCTTAGAAAAGAACAGCTACTTGTAATTTACTGATCACAGTAAAACAACAATTGCTCCTAAATAGGAGGATTTCATGCATTTTTTTAAGGAAACCTTTACATCTCAAACTATTAAGAGCTCATCAGTGGTCCGTAGTAGCAAAGTAGGCCTAGCATGCTACTTGTAGCGGCGCTACTGTAGCTAGCTAAAAAAATTTGTAGCTGTAACACATTTTGTTAAATGTAGCTGTAGCAAAATTTTCGCCAGAACTACAGGAATATTGTAGCTTTGTATCTTTTCTTCCTAAGCAATCATTTTGGCCCAAGTTCCTATCGTTTAATTCGGAATTTATCATGGTCGGTAAAATTTTAGTATCTGCGAAACGTATTTCTTCAATTTTACAGGAGAAAGTACTTACCGAGCTGACTTTCCGTACACTTTTGAAAGGTCGTGGAAGTGTTTTTTCCCATCGCTTAATTTATTTCGCCGGTAAATCATATATTTTTGAAAATTAATGTCTCTCCAATGCACGAAAGCTCTTGCCTCTATGTTGTTCCACTACGTGAACAAAATGTTGCATGCGTTCGATGATGTAACCCCCCAGTCAGTGTTTCCAACCACACCATTGTTTTCCAAGAACATGACAATTTTAACTATGTTTGCCTAACCTAACCTAACCTTGCCGTGCATGGTTCGTGGGGCTATTTATGAATGGTTTGTGGGGCTACGTGCATGGTTCATGGGACTATCCATGCATCGTTCGTGGGGTTTTCGAACCCGGAAAAAAATACAAAATCATTAACACGAAAGTAGGTATTTTTTGGTGAAGAAGGTTGGAAACACTGGAAACGCTGCACGCCCACTGATCATAGACAACGCTAGTCAAGATTTGCCTGCCATATTTTGTGTAACTCAACCAAAAAACGAACCAACAATAATTACTCAATATGTGGAAAATTGAAATTATTTTCGTGAAAAAAACGAAATGCCACCTTCAAGAATCCGTAGCAATGTAGAATACGTAAGTACCAATGTAAAAAAGAAGAAAATAAAGGAATTTCAGACGTTTCACAGATACTAAAATTTTAGGTAACAGTTTCATACATCGGAGACACATTTCTTCAATTTTACACAAGAAACTACTTACGGAAATCAGTTTCTCCAAGGTTTACAACGTTCATCGAGGTATTTTCTTTCATTGTGGAATATAGAGTTGCTGTTTTAAGTCCACTTTATGCACAGTAAGGCTAATCGGGACTGGACCTACAGTTTAAAGTGGGATCCGAACCACTTGTGCCTCCACCGGGTATCGAACCCAGGACCCCTTGATTACAAGGTGACTACGCTACCACTGCGCCATCGTGGAGGCTCATTGTGGAATATATTTGACCGGGAAATCATGTATTTTTCAAGAGAAATATCTCACCAACGCACAATTGCCATTGCTTTCATTTGCTTGGCCTACAACAACCGGATGCTGCGTACGTTTGATGACATAATCCCCTGTCAGAGTTTCAACCCCTTTTTCTGTTACTATGCTTGCCTAATGTAACCAAACCTAACCTAACCTTATCGGAAATGGTACGATAGTAGGTATTTTTTTGGTGAAAGATGTTTGAAACACTGCATGTCCACTACGGTAGTCAAGATGGTAATGATTAGATAAGCCGGAAACACATTTCTTGAAATTTACAGGAGAAAAGACGAGAACGTACTTACGGAAATGAGTTCTTGTAGACTTTCTGAAGCCGGGGAAATTGTTTTTTCGAATCGTGCAACTTATTTGGCCTGTAAATAAGGTATTTTTCGTCATTCATGCATCTCCATTGCACGATAGCTCGTGCCACCATTGCAGTCGACTACGTGAATCAAATGTTCCGTGCTTTCGGTTATGTAACCCCCCGTCAGTGTAGCAACCAACCGGTAGTTTGACAGGATGACGTGTCAAGGTTGCGTTGTGAAAATGTTCCCGGATATTGAAGACCCATGAGATTTTTTTAATTGAACATGGAATCATGAAGGAAGAAATGGAATGTCCTAAATGTTCTAGTATATGTAAGCTACACATTGCACGGGATGGGAAGTGGCTCTATATGTGTACGAAAGTTAATTTTTTTTATCTTCTTTAAATTTATGGTAAATGTCTGTTATATCGGAGACACATTTCTTCATTTTTACAGAAGAAACTACTTACGGAAATGAGTTTCTGTAGTATTTTGAAAGTTCTTGGAGGTATTTTCTCACCGTAGAATGCTGCACAACAAGAAATAAGCACCTTTGACATAATAAACTTGCATTTTGTGCATAGCGACAACATTATGCCATTGTTTCCATTATGTACCTGCAGATGGCGTTAGCGTCAAAAGTCATGTGGTCTCGCCAGTGTTTCCAAACGTGCCTTTTTTTACCAGAATTTTATTTATTTTATTTTTTTAACTATGCTTACCTAACCAAACCCAACCTAACCTAACCTTGCCGGAAATGGTTCGTGGGGCTATCGTGAAGGGTTTTTGGAGCTATCGTGAATGATTTCTGGGGCTATCGTGAATGGTTTTTGGGGCTATCCGTCAACAGTTTTTGGGGCTATCGGGAATGGTTTTTGGGGCTATCCGTCAATGGTTTGTGATGACATAATGAACACGAAAGTAGGTATTTTTGGGTTAAGAAGGTTGAAACACTGCATACCCCACTCCAAATCGACAAAACACAAGCATGCGATGATCCACAGCTGTGCGCCATATTGTATGTTCCGCAACGGAAGAAAGGACCCAAAAGAATTACTTGTAAGGTGAAAAATCGAAGTTATGTTCATGTAAAAAGCATAATGGCACCTTCAACTATGTTCCGCAATACACAATTGGTAAGTACGAACCATTTAAAACTGAAAATATTCGATAGAAACGTGTCTCCGATATAACAGACAATTACCAAATTTATTTTTCTACATTTTCCTAACCTAACTGAGCCTAACCTAACCTTCCGTGAATGGTTTGTGGAACAATTTTCGATTCAAAACGTTTTGTGAATAGCTTGTGCGGCGTTTACAGGTTCATAGGTTTGGAAACACTGCACATCAGCTGACGATACTGCATATCAGCTGACGACAGACAAAGTGGTCAAGATTTGCCCGCCGAATTAGCAACGACAAATAAATAATTATAATGTTAAAAATAACGCTTATTTGAAAATAAACGAGTTACATGTGTCTCTGGCATATCTAACTGGTACCAAAAATTGTGTTGTTTTTTTTTCGTGTAAAAAGCATAATGGCACCTTGAACTATGTTCCGCAATACACAATTGGAAAGTACGAACCATGTGAAACACAAAATATCCGATTTTAATGTGTCTCCGATCTATGAAACTGGTACCAAAGAAAATGCTAGTTGTGGTATATGGTGAAAAAATTTCGGAACAAATGTTCTACAGCTTTCTTAACTTTTAAATCTATATTTTTACTTTAGATAGTTAAAGATCTATAAGAAGAAAAAATATACTGGAGAGTTCTGTTCATAAATTTATGGATTACATGAGAGGAAATAACAAAATACTTGTCATTACTGGCTAAAAGAAAGTTACGAACGGTACCAAGGAAAACATGTAAATACCATATCTGGTGTAGGAACTTCGGCCGATCCTTGGAAACATGACAAACAAAATCCCATAGCTTCTAACAGAGGAAAAACGTACTTGTATACACGTTCGTTTACACTTTGCTCTCTTGTCTAATATGAAATGAATATTGAATTAACTAAACTACTGCACAGTGGACAGCATCAGAATTGATAATGATTCCACAGACTACAAAATATTATGCAATTATACGCAAAATCTACCGATATACGGACGGCTACTAATGTTCAGCGTTTCTGCACTTAACGAAAAATGTTTCTCTCTTCATCCTCACATTTTCTTCCGTTAAGTTCCGATAGAGACTGGATAGAATAGAAACAAAAAATTAGAAATATCTTTGTTAAAAAATATTACGCAGTTGGCACACAGATTACCACGAACGTAACTGACGAAGGTTGCTATGGCAACGAGCATTCTTGTACAGTCATTCTCAAAGGTGCATCAAACTAACTGTCCAGCAACCTACCTCATATTACATCAGCGTGAAATGTAAATTTCCTGTCAATGAAAATGTCGAATACATTTTTTCCATTCAAAATCAGACACTCGTCTAGATACAGCAGCTGTACGTAGTTATAGACGGTGTTAAAGGCGGAGCTACTGAGGAGCATGCGCACTCGTCTGGTCCCCCTCGAACATCCGGTTACGCTTACGGTGCTATGGACATTAATACGAAAGGGCAAAGTGGAGATTATTTTACAAGGAAATAGGGTGTCAGTTGTGTAGCATAGGGTTGCATAGTTCGATCGGGAACAAATTTATTGAGTCAAGTATCACTTCGTAGGTTTCCCAAGGACGTAGAGACGAAACCTATTGATACAAGCAGAACGAAGAAAGGATTGGTACCCGGAAAGGATTTGTACGACTTGCATTTTGTTACAGACATGTTGATGGATTATCTACGTATTGTGTTGTGGTGAAAAGCACGCCTCTTAATGAGGTTTCAAACCGAAGCGACAAGCGACAGCAGTGGTTCGTACCGAAGTGACAAGCTACACAGGCCCATTTAGTCTATAAATAAGCATTTACCACTCATGGGGAATCAAGTCTCAGGCGGCACAATACACGCCATTGGAAATTTGAACAACATGTGCAGCTTGTCGTGTCGCTTCGGTTCGAAAAATGTAAGTGATCACTGAGGATTCACTTTTAAGTGGCACGGAGATTACACACCGAACCGACAAGCAACAGCCCCTTTACTCCTAAAGGAAAAAATTCTCCTTGCATACGAGTACAACAGACCTTGGCGACACGATGCATGGTACTGAGGAAACAACAGTCCAGTCCAAGCGACACGTGCATTTTCTCGTATTGAATTGGTTCGAAAGGAAGCTTTCAGACTGCAGCAATACGCGTCTCTTCGAAACCAACATTAAAAAAATAAACAACACCTTCCGAATTAAAGAGACACGACAAATTTCAGGTGTCGCTTGTCGCTCGGAATGGGCCGTTTTATCAATACCGTGCATTTTGTTGCCCCGGCCTGTTATTTTTGCAAGTGTGACTGGTGAATTGTTTGCTTTAGATCGAATGCTTCTGTGCGAAATCCCGATATCGCTTGTCGCTTCAGTCTGAAAACTCCCTTGTTCTTTGAAGTAAATTCGTGCAAGTGAAAGTGGCATGCCATATTCATAGAATAGTTAGGCTAACTATTCTATGCCATATCATAGATTTTCCCTAAATCCCTCAGGCGGAAAGGCGACGTTGAAAGCACATACTAGCATAACATTTCACATCTTTCCTTCACTTTTCCATTTACAAAATAATTGAGTATATCTAAACTTTCGTACGTTTTGAGTTCGCCGTGCGTGTACATGAGATACTTGTGCATGCTATACAACTGGCGGCCACAAAGACACGTCATATTTTAATAATCTGCTTTGCAGTTGATCATCAGACGGATTCTAGACGTCCACTCCTTCATAGTAGAACTTTAACAAATACCTTTCTTGACTATCGTCGCACAACTGATGAAAACAAGCACTCATTTCTTACTTTGAATGCCGGTGAATCTGCACTGGCAACAACGGGGACTGGCCTAAACCGGAAGTTCCGGAGGGACCAGGCAAGACCTCACCAATGTTTATGTTTACATTTTTAACAGGGTCTATACAAATCTTTGTTGGCGACTGTACGCACAGATTATTTGCGCCATTTCCGCCTATCACTTTCGTATTTTCATTTTCTCTCTCCCTCACAGCTGATGAAGTGAACAATGTGACAGAAATGTGTAAAATTTAAACGACTATAGGACGATTCGACGTAAACATGTTTTTCAATGTTAATGGCTGGAATCGAAAAGTATAAAATCTAGTTCTTAGAGGGTTCAGAGATGGTTTCAAGAATTTTTCCAAGTGATTCATGTAACCTTGTGGAGCAGAGACAGAAACAAATAAACTCTTTGAAAATTTTTAACGATAAGTACGAAAATAAACATTGTTTTATTTTGTTAAATTGTATATGTACATTCCTTTTTGTGGTAGAGACTTTAGTTTCGACTTGTGTCGTTTGCATAACTTGTCTGTGGTAAAGGCAGTGAGTGATTTATTCACAGTTCGCTAACACACGCCCTCCAATTTTCCAGAAAACTAGTTAAATTTTCTTTGGTAAAATTTCAGTAACCACCAAACGTCTCTAATTCCCTTATTTTCTTATTTTTCACATTGATACTTACGTATTCTGCATTTCTAAGGATTCTTGAAGGTGGCATTTCGGTTTTTGGAGTAATTATTGTTCTTCCTTTTTTCGCTTGCGAAACACACAATATGGCGAAACAGTTTGACTAGCGTCGTAGATCATCAGTGGGTATGCAGTGTTTCCAACCTTCTCAACCAAAAAATCCCCACGAACCATGTCATGTATAGCCCCAATTTATGCATGTCAAGGTTAGGTTAGGTTCTCCTAATTTGTTAGACGTTTGCTCTAACCTTGCGAATAGCTGGGGAATGTTCCTAGGCTAGAGTCTAGTTTACGTCTTTCTTGCACACTCCTTGCCCGTTTACAAAACCGTGCTAGCAGACATCTGGTGCTCCGGCATCCGTAGGGTAAGTAAGTTTTTCTTTTTACACTTTCTGTCACTAACCATTCACGGGAACGAGATATGCCTGTGAGGTTAGGTTAGGCCTGTTAGGTTAGGTTCCATTAGCACTCATTTCACCCCTAAATATGTGCTTCATCCTCAAATGTCCTCAGTATGTTCAATCACGCATATCCGGACAACATCGGTTTTTCTCGATTTTCTCCTCCAGGAAATTTTTCCTCGCCTTGGGATTTACTTTGTTGAATTCCTTATAAAATAACCTTTCCAACGATATATGACACGTATTCCTTAGGAAAAGGACGTAAACTAGACCCTTACCTGTTCCTATAGTATAAATGAAAAACAGGTAGAGCGATGCTTTACGTAAGCTTTCCCGTTGGAAATGCTTCCCTGAAGAGACAGTAGAAATTTGTCACCTTGTTGCTAATCAAAGGGCCCCAGGTTCGATATCCGACGGAGGCGCATAGTGGTTCGGATCCAGTCTCGACTAGTTTATCTGTGCATAAACTGGACTCAAGAAAAAAACTAGGAAGACTCCTACTTTTGAGAATGGGAACCTCCTGCTTCTCCATTCCCCATGCTGCTCATAACTCATAATTTTTCCTCATTCTCACAATTAGCCAAAAGTGGCAGAAAGTGATTATGAAATAAGAGGATTACTAAATGAACCATTTATCCTCATTGTCATGATTATCAAAAGTTACATAAAAGCGACGTAAAAGTAGGAGAAATACATACATTTGGAAACTATATATTAACTAAAGAAAAATATAATTTCTGCAGAAAAGTCAATAACTTGTACGTACTTTTTACAGTATCACAAAAGAATGAGGAAACTGATGTGTAAACCCGAGCGTTCTCAACATATTGTAAATTTGTGAACAAATATTATGTAAATAATATTAAATATTACATAATAATTGTAATTCCAGAAAGTGTATGTCTGTTGTTCTTGTGACAATAATTTATTGCTGGTGAGAACCTATGTACTAACAATGATCAATGCTGTTAACATACTGAGTCATTGATTGCTAGCTCTATTACTTTATCATTGTAGTGGAAAAGGGATCACTCGTTTATGCACTGCAAGTTGTGTTTTACATTTTTAATAACATTTTGCTGTTTATTACACCATGGATATCCACAGAATTTGTTCCAGGGGGTGGCGCAAACGAGGCATCTTTCTCTCCAAATTAACGATGCAGTTGAAAAGAAAACATAGCTGTTAGCCAGACTATATTCAGTTATCTGGATATTGAAATTATTCTATACTATTGAAATACATTACATGCGTATCTGTAATCTGCGATATGAAGATATTTATAATCTAGATTGTCCATATTGCCACGTAATTGACTTTGTCTTTATGAACCTCCTGCAATAGTAAGAGTTAATGTCGAATTTTTCTTTCACACTGTTGCCACATTCAAAATTTACCTCAAAATTCCAAGAAAAATGTAGATGTAGCGAAATTTTCGCTACAACTACAAGAATTTTGTAGCTTCGCTACATTGCCACATCACTACATTGCCATTTTGGTGTTAAAATGGTGAATATAATCCTAAATTTGATTTAAAAACTATGCTTCAATCCACGTGTGAGGAATGGGACAACTAACAGGCAATAGTTACTTTGTTGTATTGTAATTTTAAAATTGAAACCGATATTTGCTTGCAGAGATTATGATCCAGTAGAGTAGTGTACTATCTATATACTTGTAACATTTTATTACTCTAGCTTCATCTTTTACTATTTTAAATTAGATTTCAAACTTAGTGAGTAACGGGACAGAACAAGGACACTCCATACTGTTTGCAGTAGGTAATACTATTTTTTCTCCTCATTGAAGATAGGTATGTTATTTTCTACTTCACAACTGATTTGTAACAGTATTTACAACATTCATAAAGTTTTACAATGTTCATCATATGTTAGGGTTGCCATAATTAATTATTTATTCCTGTGAGCAACGGACAACAAATAGTGAGTAACGGGACATTTCAAAATAAGAAAGCAAACTGACCTGTATTTAACTCCTTACTGTTCCTTTTTTGTTAACAAAACTGAACGAACTGAACTAAAATTACAAAGTGTTAGGCCTACAATTCAGAAAAGAGACATTGTAGATTATAAAGTAGGCCTACAGTTTACCATATTAACAATAGTTCTCTGTGTAAGATTTCTGAACTTGTTCAAAATCTTTTTGACTCAGTTTTAAGAAGTTGCATCTGGTTGTTGACATAGGACATGGTGGATCAACAGGTAGCATTACACATTGCTTTCTAACCCATGATGTATCATTAGTAACTTTAAATGAGTTCAGTTCAGGTGAAGTCTGGTGGATGAACGTGCACTGGATTTCTTCTTCAGCAATGGCAGTAATTTGGCCAATGAACCAATATACATTCTCTTCCCAGTACACGCAGTACACTGACCAATAGCATAATTAATTTCAGCCGGTGTGGGATCAGACACAATAACTTCAAGAGCATTATTGTGACATTTCTGAGCTGATGAATCGCAAAACTTATACTCTTTTAAGCAAACAGCACCATCATTATCGTAGTAAATACAATGTTGAGATTTTATTCCCTTTATCTGTGGAGCAGACTCAAAAACTTGGTTTAAAGCTGTAAGCGATACTTGTTGAGTGATTTCTTCTTTCTTTATCTTAACAACTTTAATGCACGAAGGACCACTGTTTGCAGCAGCTACGAAATCATCTACAGTTACAACATTGCACGTACGTCTACGAACTACATTAAAAACTAGTTTTTTGAGAGCACCACCTACTCCATCAACCGGCCCCTTGCCATGGGACACGGTGAAGTAGTTCCACACTATTTTCATATCATGGCTTTTCTCCAGTAGTTGCATAAATTTAGCAATATACCTGTTGTTGAACTGACTGCTGGGCCCGTCAGTCCAGAAGTGAACTTCTCGTACAGTTGCAGGCAGCAACTGTATTATGTAATTTGTAAACACTGTAACTGAAAACTTGTATGCTCCAAGTCATCAGAAACAATGACGTAACTGCGCTGAACTCGATGCCATACACAAACTGTGAAGATGGTAATTTGATTTTGCTTCCAATGAGCTGACTGAATTTCATCCTGTTGAAGGCACGTATTGTTTTCTGAGAAATCCATCTGAATGGTAGCTAAGGATGCATCTTCTCTTGTAGACTCAGTTTTATCTTGTTCATAAGCCAGAAGCTGTTGATGCTTTATAAATACATGATGTACAAAATCGGGGAACAGGGAAACTATGTAGTTGTAGAGCTAATGAGTTGTTCCCTCAACAGTAGATTTCACCATTCGACCATCAGCTGTTACCTCCCACTTCAACCAGCTACAGTTTTCATTCAATAAGGTATCTACCTTATACTGCTCTTGAAATACTCTTCCTGCACTGACATTTCTGCATCCAACATTGGTTTGTTGTATCTTTACACAGAACATTATTCAGTATGAAATCCCTGGTGTATTGTGGAAATTCTGGCCATTTTCCATGAAGCTTCTTAACAGCAAGAATGAAATTCTCATGGTAAATACATGTGCACTGGAGAGCTTCACATGCTTCGGACGAAATTAAAAAATTTAGGTTCTTCCGATCACAGCAGTTTGGTGTTCCTTCTTGAATTCTTCAAAGAGTTCATCAGTTGTCAGCAACAAATGCCGGGCTCGTATTCCATCTTCTATCTTGCCATCCATATAGATGAAATCACGACGACATGGAGATTACCGGCTGAATTCATCTTTAACATAAAAATCACGAACTAACTTTTTGGTTTTTTCACTCAAACCACATTCTGAACTATTAGAAGGTACACTTTTTGAGGACACAGGAAAGTTAACCTCCATTGCCAGACGACGCACAACTGCTTTCTTTTTGGAAGGGCTTTTCGGTAAGTTCCGTCTTGCTCGTTGATAATCTTTGCCAAGGGATGAATTGCTTTTATATGCTGTTGCAGATGGAGAGGGTATGCCTGGTGTAATTAGTTTTCCTTCACTTATTTTCTGTCTGTATCTCTGCTTCCTTTCTCTTTCTTTGACACGATTACTTTGAATGTAGCCTATCTTTTTTGCTTTCTCACGGTGCTGTCTTTGAGTTTCTGCTTTTTTCTTAAGGAAATCTTCGTATTTCCCATCTTTCTTCAACTTCTCTATTCGACCTCTTTGTCTTTCAGCAGCAGTTAAAGGCATGTTTGAAAACACCCTGTGAAAATAAAGAAAAATTAGGAAATTGACAATAGTGAGTAACAGGACATAATGTGAGCAACGGGACCAGAAGATTATGCAATATTACTAGCATAAGCAATGCTTATAATTGCTAATCAATTTTTCCCAAGTGTACATCTTTATGATTAAAGTGAACCATTAATATTTACTGAATAGCACCTAGCATTTTCAAGCAGCATAAACTTTAGTGCGATACCTGTGAGCAACGGAACAAAATGGACATGCTATATTTAACCTTGTGTATTCAGTAAATAACATGCCACAGCAAAACAATTTTTACAGACAATTAGCTGCTTATCATTTACACAAACTATACAAACGCAGAAAACCTTGAAAATCTTATCTTACACAGCAGAACAGCAGGTCCTTTTTTGGAAGAAAATCAGAACCACATGGCACCTGTTCACTACTCTGTCTCTAGTGGCTAAAAAGTGCATTAAATTGCCACTCTGTACAGATCTGCCATCTGGGTGTAAAAATCCAGACTTTGAACTATTGTCAAATTTTTTACAGATTTTTTTGGCAACTTTTAAAATTTTAATGTTATGTCCCTGTTTTCGTGGATTGTGCCATTACACAAAATAAATATTTCCTTTCTAATAGCACATTTATGTAGTTATCAGAGTATTAAGTTTATTCCTTTTTTGCTTCTCAAATATTGACAGCATAATCAATCAATGTTCTGTAATTTGCACAACTCACAGAATAATTCACATTTCAGAAAGTGTTGTGTTAGTAAGTAAACTCTCAATTTAATGTTTATGAGTTTATTTTGCATCATTTTATGACAATATATGTTGAGAAATGTACCTCACATTTTTCAGAAAAATGAAGATTACAGCATGTTATTTCATATTTCATTCAAAATGTTCATGTCTAAGTATCTCCTGGCATTTCTAAAGCTTTATATTTATTGATGCGGAAACAGAAGTTTATTTCCTGGACATAATTAAACCAATCTTGAACATCCTTTCCACTTTTGTTCAGGTCCATCTCAACATTGACCTTCTACCCTTGTCTTGGTCATCTTAGAGGTCTCATGCCATATTTGGATAAACATTAAAACTAGCATAATTTTTTGCCTTTTCAGTGTTGTCGAAGTTCAAGAAGGAGTGGAATACCATGTTGGGTTCATTTGTGGAGGTCAGAACCTAGCTCTCCTAATAACATTACCACCACAGTTCCCCATGGAGAAACCCATCATGAAGTTATCTCAGCCTGTTGGCCATCATTGGGTTAACGAGGAGGGTGTGATCGCAGGTGCACCAGGACTTGTTAATGTAAGTTTTGTTTATTGTACTGCTGTTATACCTATAAATTGTGGCTGAAATGGTTAAGCCCCTCTCAAATGGTCTGTGTTGTATTTTTTGTTATTTGTGTCACTTTTGTACCCCTTGAGGCTAATTGTGATGAAGAGGATAAAATTGATGAAGGAACACTGAGACTATATGTTGATAAATGTTTTGCTTTCAAAGTAACTAATACATGAAAATTTCATTTGACGTTTGTGTAAAATGTTGATTTTAGTTTACGTTGATGTGTCAAAACTTATAATTCTCATCTATGTTGTATGGTTATTTTTATGGATAAGAGCTAGTGATTTCTTAATGTGCGGTTTTTGTTTCAGCTAAATGTGTGAAATCAGCCTCCGTTTCCCTGCTTTCTATCTGCCCCTGGATTACTTCCTTTCTTTAATCCTTTCTAATCTCTCTCCTTACATACCTCTCCCTGGGTGTCTCGCAAGTAGATTATAGTAACGCCGGAAGTACGAAAGGGGGGTTACACATAAAATTTATATTTCTGTCCCTAGGTTCGTTGCACATGCACAGAGAGTGAATAAACAGCTGGTAAAAAACAGTACTATAGCTCTAGAGTTAATTCGTCAAATCAGAACATTATCTTGTAGGATTACATATGGTTTATTATACGCTGTTTTTATATACATTGTGCATTGACCAAATCAACTAATTTCCTTATTCAACAAAAGCGTACCTATGCCCTAACCATTGGTACTTTCACCAACACAGACTTAACCTAACTATCTCTGTGGCCTATCCTAGACTTATTGATATTCCGACCAGTTTGCTTTTCCTTATGCAGCATCCTTCTTCAGCCCGCCAAGCATTATGATGCGACTCGGCAATATCTTACAAATGTAAATTGTTACTAATGGGAAAACTTGGGGATTTCAAACAGGGGTTGGCTTTACCAAATGCTCAAGGATGTATTTAAGGGGGGTCCCCCTTCCCGAAAGACTTATCAAGAAGTACTAAAATTAAATAGTGAAAAATATATTTGTTTAGCATTTGTTGTATGTATTGGGATCATACGGCTTTGAAGAACAGGAAGGATTTATTTAGGGGGTCTGGACCCCACCCCTCCTCACCCAAAAGACTTAATAAGTACAAAAATTAAATGAAAATATACTTGTTCAGCATTTGTTGTATAATTTCCTCTAAACTTATTGAAAGACAAGGATTATATTGGGAAAGGAAGGACATATTTAGGGAGGGGGGGGTCCAGGGGTCCGGACCCCTCAAAGGACTTGCCAAGTACTAAACTTAAGTATGAAAATATTAGCATTTGTTGCATAATCGATGGTGTTTAATTTCCTCAGAAGTTTTTAGAAGGCAAGGATTATATTGGGATCATGCGGCTTTGAATGACATTACAAAAAAATATGCACAAAATATTAATCAGAAAGTTACTTTTCTCCAACTACATGTAACATCCTTATTCGATAAGTATTCAATTATTCATCTATTTGACATTAATTTCATTGTCAGGGCACTTGTTTTATGTAAATTATTCTGATCTTAACTACAGGTAAGCTACGTAATGAATATACGCTGTTATATCTCTATTCTTATACAGTATTTTTACCTATTCGTGTAATAATAATATAATATTAATTTATGTATTGTAATTAGCATTATTTTAATTTAAACATTATTATTATTCCTGATACACTTAGTTTGGACCCCCCCCCCCCCCCCCCCGAAACATATTTCTAGATACGTTCCTGCAAATGCTACATATATTTTCCATCATCAGTTTAGCCACTACAAGTGGACTAAACTTGAAGATAGCCAAATGTTACATTCATTTCTCTGTCATCAGTCTAGCCACCATAACTGGACTAAACTCTAGAGGAAAGGTTCCTCGTCGTCGTGAAAGTGGTAAAAAAAATTGATTTTGGCCTTTTTTATAGTTGGAGTGGGAGTCCGTGGACATTCACCCCTTAGCACTACAAAATTCCACAGCAACGGTCTTTTAAAAGACATTACCCCAACTGGGAAACTACGAACAGGGGAATCTAGTATCCAGTAAAAAGCACATATACATACATGCATTAACATATAAAAGTACACACACGGAAACATATTAATTAACTCTTTACCTTGTAGCTGGCCAGCAATTAATTAATACAATACTACAAAATCCAGTAATGATCAATCCGATCATTACACATCTTGCAACACACTAGCATTCATTGTCCTTCATTTTCATCTCATAGAATAATCTCATATAATAAATAAATAAATAAATAAATAATAGAATAAAGTAATTGTAAAAGTGACTTAGTTATTCATGATGGATCCAGTAAATGCAGTTTTAATATTGCATAAGTAAAGTTTCGTGTTTCTGTGTTGTGATTTGGATTGTTTTTTCCCGATTATTTTTGAAGGACTTCGTGCATCACTGCTTAGTTCTCCTGGCAGCAGTAGTTCTATTTTCTCCCATCTGGCAGCATTGGTGCATGCTACTTTTAAAAGTAATGATAACTAACACTAAGTTTTTTCTCAAATGAGTAACTGCAACTTTGTTACTTTTGTGATGAAATAACTATTTTTGATTCATAGAACCAAGTGAGAAATATGTAAATTTGCCTGTTCTGGAAACAAAGATTAATAGACACTTTACATTCTTTGCAGTTTTCTCAATACCTAGAGTTGGGACGTGTAGTTCAGGCAGTTATACGAGAGCTTGAGAAGAGTTGTCCTCCATTGTTGTTTTCATATTTGCCATACTCAGTTTCAACAGAAGTTCCATTGAAGTTTCCTGAATTGAAAAACTGGAGTGTTGAAGATTTAGAAAAGTTAAATGAAGATGAAGATTATCAGTATGAATTTATTCAAAGTTTAGAAGATACAAAACAGCTGGATAACTTAATAGAAGAAATGATGGCAAAGAATGAAGCATTAGCTAGTAAGTTCAATTTATTGTTTATAATGTATATATTTTTTTTACATCAATGCAGTGTTTCCAAGGTCATGTTAATACCTGGAAATCATTCAGTTCTTAAGCACTGCTTAACATGAAGTGGCTGTACAAGCACTTGTTTCATTAACTAGCAAGCAGACATTTTCACGTGGCCTCATTCTTCTGTGGTCCTCCCTGATGGCATAGTGGTAACAGTGTTGCCTTGTAATGATTGGAGGAACATAGTGGTTCAGATCCCATTTTAAGCTGGAGGTCCAGTCTCGATTAGCCTATCTGTGCATAAAAGTGTACTTAAAGCAAAAGTCAAAACTCATAATTCTCTGGTATAACAATTTAAATTACTTTGCAAGTACATACATAAGTTTTATGACGTGTGACATATTAATATATTGGATTAGTATATTATGTGATTGGCTGTGAATTGATAAATGTGAGGCCTAGGTGACAGGGGTGGTACAAAAGATTTTAAAAAATAATTCCTGTAAAACATGATTTACACAACTATGCACATATGCTGCTTATACACGGCCCTCTCTGATAGTGTATTGATAATGCTGCCCAGTCAAGTTGACAGGTGCCCAATATG
The DNA here is from genome assembly GCF_977018435.1 of Lepisma saccharinum. Lineage (NCBI taxonomy): Eukaryota > Metazoa > Arthropoda > Insecta > Zygentoma > Lepismatidae > Lepisma > Lepisma saccharinum. Next base: position 100,888,096 of record NC_139231.1, read on the forward strand.
CAAGTCAAGTCAGACGATGGTAAAATTCAGGAGACTACACAATGCAAGTTTGTTTTTCACAGTAGGGTGTAAGTCATGAATTTCAGTGTGTTTTCTAATGAACTCATAGCAATAGCCCCTGAAGGTACATATATAGAAGTAAATTACCCCCTAACTCATGAACTTGTGAATAAGTAAATTAGGGGAGAAGTTAAATTCAGATTGCTCGAAAAAAATATGTATTCAGAATAATAAAAACTTGCATGTTACATTTACAGATGCAGTATTTCCTTCCATGACAACATTTCACCGCTTGACAGCTTGCATATCTCATGTATTTTAACTTTCTTGTTTTTTTTCAGCGGAGAATTTGGCCAAACAACCCCTTCTAGAGAAAGCTCAGCAAGGAACTATAGAGAAAATTGAGTCATTTACTAGTTGTAAGACCACTTTTGAAGATTTGACGTACCAGCATCAAAGTGTAACAGACAAATATTCACCCAAGAACATCAAGGTAAGTGAAAAGTTATTGTGCATTGTGAGAATTTAAAATTATAATAGTTATTAAATGTGGCGTGCAACGTCCCACCTACACACAATTACCACACTCTAAACACTTCAATTAGGAGGACGGCAAAAGTCTACCCATAAATGCTAACTGCTTACCAGTCGTTGAACACAGATTCTAGATATCTCAGGGCTTGCTGGGTAAAACGTGAACAACAGCTTTATATATATATATGTGTGTTTATTATAAACTTATCGTAAGAAAGTCTGTTAGCACACTAGTCTTTAACCTTTATCACTTAAGTGCATTTACATTTACCATACACGTGCATTCACCACTTCTGGAGTCAAAAAGGGGGGAAGGGACCATTCAATTTATTCCTCGCAGTGAGGTGCCAGGGGGTGTATAGGGACCTAATTTTATTTAGGGCGCTGTTCGCTGCTGACGTCACGGGCTCCCCTGTAAGAGAAAGTAGTATGTGCGCGGTACCCCCAACCACAGCTGGGAACTGGCCGTAGCCAGCCGGCACCTCCGACAAGCGGGCGCTGGGTAAAGGATTAAAGGATGCTGCGACACCCCCGGCGTTAGCTAGGAATCGGCAAGCCGACCGGTGTCTCCTGTACAAGGGCGGCAGGTTAGGAAGGAGGTCTAGGAGCTTCAATGTCGCCTTTAAATTTAGGAATGTGGGCGATATCCGCCATTCTAGGCATCTTAAAATCTGGCCTTCTGGCGATCCATCTGAAGTATCATCGTATCGCGGCCTCTTTCTTCCATCAGCCTTCATTCTGTTGGCAGCGAATAGAGGTTTCTCAGCTAACCTGGGCGGCTCATAAGGAGTAGCATCCGGATTCAGATCTCTATCCGGAGTAAAAGGGCTGGAATGAACATCTGGAGTGGGTTCTGGCTGAACATTCAATCTTTGGAACTGAACCTGTAGTTCGCTTACCCTCTGGACAAATGTGCCTGTCTGATCTTGCATTTCTCTTCGCAGAGATACTTCAAGCTTCCTTGTCTCTACCCTAAGAGAATTCACCTTCTCTTCAGCTGCCTGCTCTACGTCCTTCCGCAGAGTTGCGGTTATTGACTCCATCACTTCCTTCTGTTCCTGCACGACTTTCTCGATGGATTCAGTCTTCTCTCCCAAATTTTGGACATCTTTCTCAATGGACTCCACTGTAATCTCTACTTGTCCGCGCCACTGAGATAATGGTTCCAGTTTTTCCTGAAGTACCCCTTTTAATCTTTCCTCAACCTTTACTATATCTTGCTGAGAAGTAATTTGAATACTTTCTACTCCGGTCTTAAGACCTTCTATGTCAGTCCTCTGCTGGGCAAAGAGGGCTTGCAGTTCATTCCTACGGTTCTCTTCTTCCTCTTTTTCTCTTTGTCTTCTGGCATCTTCTTCCTCTTTTTCTCTTCGTCTTCTGGCTTCTTCTTCCTCTTTTTCTCTTCGTCTTCTGGCTTCTTCTTCCTCTTTTTCTCTTTGTCTTTTGGCTTCTTCTTCCTCTTTTTCTCTTCGTCTTTTGGCTTCTTCTTCCTCTTTTTCTTTCTTTCTTATTTCCTCTAGGCTCTCAATTGAAGCTCGGAGAGTTTCAAAGTCTCTTTCCCTTTTCTCCTCAATTTCTCTTCTTTCTAGCTCTCTCTTCTCTTCAATTTCTCGTTTCTCTAGCTCTCTTTTCTCTTCAATCTCTCGTTTCTCAAGCTCCCTTTTCTCTTCAATCTCTCGTTTCTCAAGCTCCCTTTTCTCTTCAATCTCTCATTTCTCAAGCTCCCTTTTCTCTTCATGAAACTCTATTAGGGATCTAAGTTCTATCAGTTCCTTTTTTCTCAGCTTTTCAGCCTGAACTGCCTCTCTTTTGCGCAATTTATCTTCGTCCTGTTTCTCTTTCTTTCTGCGCTCTTCTTCTTCAAGTCTTTCTTTCTCTCTGCGTATTTCTTCTTCAAGTCTCTCCTTCTTGAGTCTGCGGAGCAGATTCACATGTCTGGCATTTAACTCCTACAGCGGGGAAGGTAGCCACATCTTTTCCATCACAGCTCCAGTGAATTTGGCGCTGGCACTGGCAACACTGGAAATGTGCTGCCTCTTCTCCCAGTTCTTCACAGCAACCATATCCAGACTCTGAATCCATGGTCTTCCTCCCTCTACTTCTCAGGTTCATACCAGTAAATTCTTGGTCCATGTTTAATACAGTCCACACTTTCACTTTCACTGGACAGTCCTTTTAATGCACGGTTCGGTTGACTTCACTAATTGCACAGTTCTGTCGGGCCCCACGTTATGGCGCCAAAAACTCTTGCAACGTCCCACCTACACACAATTACCACACTCTAAACACTTCAAGTAGGAGGACGGCAAAAGTCTACCCATAAATGTTAACTGCTTACCAGTCGTTGAACACAGATTCTAGATATCTCAGGGCTTGCTGGGTAAAACGTGAACAACAGCTTTATATATATATGTGTGTGTGTTTATTATAAACTTATTGTAAGAAAGTCGGTTAGCACACTAGTCTTTAACCTTTATCACTTAAGTGCATTTACATTTACCATACACGTGCATTCACCACTTCTGGAGTCAAAAAGGGGGGAAGGGACCATTCAATTTATTCCTCGCAGTGAGGTGCCAGGGGGAGTATAGGGACCTAATTTTATTTAGGGCGCTGTTCGCAGCTGACGTCACGGGCTCCCCTGTAAGAGAAAGTAGTATGTGCACGGTACCCCCAACCACAGCTGGGAACTGGCCGTAGCCAGCCGGCACCTCCGACAAGCGGGCGCTGGGTAAAGGATTAAAGGATGCCGCGACACCCCGGCGTTAGCTAGGAATCGGCAAGCCGACCGGTGTCTCCTGTACAAGGGCGGCAGGTTAGGAAGGAGGTCTAGGTGCTCCTAGTCAAGCCAGGCAGGTAGAACCTGCCACCTAGACCGGGTAGTTAGGTTGCTGCTAGGCTCTTCTTCTTCTTTCTTCCTCCTTCCTTCCTTCCTTCTGGGATGGCTGCTAGGCTTCTGGCTGGATGGCCGGTTTTTCCCAAGATGTTTGCCAGTTGACATCCGGCAGCCAACTGAGCTCCGGCCTCGCTGTGCTGGGTTTTATAGTCGCGGTGGCGCATGGGTGGTGGAAATTTTAACTACAAGTACGCGTTGCTAACTCATTTTTTTACACATTGCAAACTTCGTACTGAGGAATATCAAGGTTTTGACATTGAGAAATTACTAGTGGGAAAATCACTAGATGCACATGACAATATAAACTAAAACTGTGTGCATTCAGACAATACAATTAATAATGAGCCTCGCAGGACTCTGCTATTCTAAACAACACGTTGAACAATGTAAATGACAATAATTAATAACATTAAAAAGAATATAGCGACCACGCAGGGTCTAATAATGAGTGAAGCTAGTAAACGTAGAGGTGGAACCGTTAAACGTTTACAGAAAACATTTAAACTAAAAGCGTACGCCTCGCAGGGACATTCCGCTTAACTCTTTCATCCGATTAAAAAGAATATAGCGACCACTCAATGTCTAATAATAATTAAATGGCGACCTAGCATGGTCGTTACAGGCGTTACCCCCTGTTCTTGGGTTAAGATGGTTGGTGCCATCTTGTTGCCATTTTCCTTGCTGTTTGTCCTACATAATCCTTTGAACATGAACAACTTATATTATATATTCCTGTGGTTTCCACATCTGGTAGAGTTTTTCTCATTTTGTATTCATTAAATGTACATTCCAAACTTCTTGATGATCTAAAGACAATTTTGAAATCAAATCTTATGTGAGAATCCCTTGTGGAATGGAATGCAAACAAATTTCTTTTTAACAGATTTCTCATCTTTTTCCATATTTCTCTTTTCGTTTAGTTTTCTTGCAAGTTGTTTTTTTGATTTGGTTTATTCTGTTAGTGTGAAAGCAATTTTCTTTTGCTATATTAAAAAGCCTTTCTTCTTAATTTTTGATATCCTTGTTGTTAGAACATAGTCTTTGTGCTCTCAGGAAAAAAATTAAAAATATGTTATCCATTGCTATATGAGAATGTTCTGAATTGGTATGGATGTATTTCTTCCCTGCTAGTTTTTTTCCCTATGGTCTGATGTTTCAATTGTTGTGTCAGTTGTCTTAATTTTCAGATCAAGAAAAGAAATTACATTGTTATTCATGGGTTCACAAGTGAATTTTATGCGAGGATGTGATTCATTTAACAATTTAAATATGTCCATGATGTTGTTCTCATTTTTAGCAATAATTAGCACATCATCTACATATCTGATGTAGAGTGTGATATCCGCACATATCTGATTAACAATTGGAGATTCTATGTAATGAAGGAAAATGCTCGAGATGATTCAAGATACTGGGTTTCCCATTGATAGACGATTACAATTACTTCATATTTGATGGCAAAATTTATCAGCAAAGTAATGGTCTATCAATAGGAAACCCAGTATCCCGAATCATCTCGAGCATTTTCCTTCATTACACAGTGCTGTGGTAGCATCTAATACATCGGATCTTTTTTTTTGTTCCATGTCGAACTCTAGGGCCTCCCCGATGGCACAGTAGTAGTGTCGTCACCTTGTAATGAAGGGGTCCTGGGTTCAATAACCGATGGAGGCTCATAGTGGTTCAGATCCCACTTTAAACTGTAGGTCCAGTCCCGATTAGCCTTACTGTGCATAAGGTGGACTTAAAAAAACTCCAAATCAATCAATCATGCTGAACTCTGTGACAGAGTTGTTAGCACAGAGTGGTTCCTATCCAGAATGTGATAAAAGTTGTGGGTCACGAACTTTAGATCCATTGCTTCTGCAGTGAAAGTGAACCCTGCAGGTCCTCTACCAACCAAAAATTGAGAAAGTGTGGCAGACTATGATAAGGAGCCCTCAATGAAGGGAATTTGAAAAATGAGTGGATGTGCCATAAATGATACACAGTTGTTCCCTATTGTAATGTAACAATAGTGTGTTATAGTGTATTTTGATTGCATTTCTTAGTGTCATAACATTTTGAAAATTGTTAGGTTCTTGGGAGCCACCCTGTATAATGCATTAAAATTTTCTAACATTCTGATTTAAGGGAAAGAGAGACAATTTCCCCTAGGTCTTTCTCGCTGCGGCAGTTGCCGATCACTGTTGCCAACTTTGCTCTTTTTTTGCTGGCTCTTTCATGCACTAGTTTGGCTGTGAACTGTGGCACCCCCCCCCCCCCCCCCCCCCCCCCGCCCCACTATGATGCCACCACTGGCTCCGACCCACAAAGAACAACTTTTGCCATGACTGTACATTTTGCACGTGACGTGATATTGTTATATTCGCTGGGTCACCCACTCCCTCTTACCTCCCCAGCTACTTTTATATAGCGCCATGGCCAAGTTGAAGATGACAATATTGTTATCTGGGAATCCTTTACTTTCAATTTCATATGAGCATCAGTGGATTATTGAGATGGGTGATGCTGCCAAATCTAGACAGTGAAACTTAAACTGCCTTCACTCACAGCACCCCCCCCCCCCTTTTTCTGACACCTAAAATTACCCTAGGAGGCACTTTATGCAGCCTTCGTTGCAAGTCATCTTTAGCTCTATTAGTGGTGAAATTTAGCTCATTTATGCACATCAGGTTTGGCAACACTGCCAGGATGGCCATAGGAGGCAAGGAGAAATGCATTAGGCTGATGGTACCATTATTTTATTCGTTCTCTCGGGAATATCAAACATCCAATGACGTAGGAAATTACATGGATGGAAAAAGGACACGTCTTAGTAGTAGGAAAAGTCGAAACTCCCATTTGATTAGCCGTAACTTGAAGTTCATTTCCCATAAGGAATACATGGGATTCTGTAAATACTTATTTATCTTATTTTTCAAACATCGTGTCTAGCTTACTAATCAACTTGAAAAACAATTTCCACTTGCAACATGGAGAGAAATTCACACTCGTGCATACTAATCCCTTTTTTAAATAGCAGTGCCCAATCCGACGATATTAAAATAAATGTGCAACTGGTGCATAATTGTCCCTCTTCGCCTTAATGGGACAAGGAAAAGTAAAATGTCTAAAGCGGGAAAATGTAAAATTCACTGTATTAGGATAGCTCTTGTTACAAAATCAAATTTTGTCAGATTGGCATAGAATTAACTAATAATTCTGCAATTCCTAGGATATTTGTGTCAGGAAATTTCGTGCACCTCACAAGATGCATGCACACAAAAATTTTACAACATGTGAAAAAAAATGCTTCAAACACTTGCCAGGGGTTGACAGTTCTTCAGCCACGACGGCAGGATCAGAGGCGCAACCACAAATTTTTGTCTGGGGGGAAGGGAAGTACCAGGAAAAACGTACCAACAATAATGACAAATTTTTAGATCCAATTTTTGCAACTGACAACAATATTGATTTAATAGGGTGCCATGGCATTCTCTTTTTTACATTTTTTTTTTAATTTAGATCACTCGGCGTTCATGGCTGACTCCTGCCGCTCCGCTCTGAACTTGAGACAGAAAAGCAGTGATTGCGAGTGAAGCGAGCAACAAAATTTTACGAAATGTATTTCCATTTGCATAAAATTTTAAATCAAGGTGGGCAATTGCTCCTCTGTGCTCCTCTGCAGGTGCCCCCTCCCCCCCATTTGCCCCTAATATGGTGCAAATAATATCACGGGGTGCCAAGGCATTCTTTCTTTTACAGCTTTTTTTCATTTAGATCATTCAGCCCCTTTTGCCAACTCCTCCACCCCATAGTTACAGCTCTGAACTTGAGAACACTGAGAGAAGGAGGAGGCATTGTGAGCGAAGCGAGGAAGGAAATTTAACGAAATGTATTTTTATTTGCATAAAATTTGAAATGGAGGGGGCCAATTGCTCCTCTGTGCCCCCCTGCAGGTGCCCTTGGCCATCAACGTTTGCCCCCCTAGAATTGACTTCCATCTCCCCCCCCCCCCCAACACACACCTGTAGTTGCACCACTGGGCAGGATAAAAATCATATTCATTTTCAAACTTATAACATGGATTCTCACGTATATCCAATCTCCGACAGACTTTGCCTTGTGTTCCACATGGGATATATCTGAATATTCAGACTCACTACAGTCACTCTAATTTTTTTCTAGGACATAATCCGACGAACTACTATCCTCCTCCTCCATATTTTGCTGCTTTTGTTTTACAAAATATGCAACAAAACAAAAACACACAGCTCTCCTCAATAGCATGCTTACATGTTTTTAGCAACAGATGGCATAACGAGCATGCTTTGCTCATTGCTTGCGATAGTCGTGCTCAAATGACGTCACAGCAACACGTAGACTTCGGTCCTTCCCAACCAGAGTCATTCGTACGTTTTCGTAGCCATTACCATGCAAGAATATTTCCTTTGCTGCCAATAGTACCAGCTACGTATGTAGTGGTAGTCAAGAGGTTAATATAAAATTTAGTCATTAATCCTAGTATATTTTTCACTTGTCTTCTCAGCCTACTTTAATTGGTATAAAAGGGGGGGGGGGGTTCCATGGAAATCCTGTTTTTGAAAAAAAAAAATAGTTATTTTTATAAATATTATAATTTAGGGATGGATGATTTGAATTTTTTTGCTGATGCCAATAAAGTATGGATGTATAATTAACTAATAATTGATATTCTACCAATCTGATATAAAACTAAAAATGCTCCTTAATTGATGTATGTAATTACTTGTCTTAAATACCTCTAGCCTTTGAACACAAAACTTCGTATTTAGACTTTAACTTTACAAACCCATGGCACATGAATTCTGTTTATATCCATAAAAAATAATGACAAAAATGGCAATTTTTTAAACTTAATTACAGGCTATTTATCGACATATTGGATCGGAAATTTTACCAGTGAAATGTTGCAGTGATATATGTAATGCCCTATGATAATAGGTGTGTACGTTGAAATAATTTTATTGACTTGGAATGTTTCCAGGAATGCTTGAGGGAGGCTCAGCATCAAAGTGATGAAGAGAGTGAGAAAATAGCTGAAATGTTCCTCAATGAAGAGATAAATGTTGACCAATTTCTTGCGAGATACGTTCAGAAAAGAATGGTAAGAAAATTCTCTACATTTCATTTTGATATTATTGTCCTCAGCTTTACACAGCATATCTTTTCTTTGTATTAAAGTACAGTTTCTACAAATTCAAGAAACATAATTCAGCAACATTTCAGAGTACGTATGTGCCATTTTAAAGAAACTAGAAATATAAAGATAGTGAGGGCTATTTTTTTTTAAACCTCCGATAGGGCATGAAATCAAAACCACAGTGAATAGCAAAATGGGTTTATTGACAAATGTTACGTACATGTATCATCTACTTTTCAAGTAAGCCCAAAGAGAATTCAGACATTTATCGTACCGATGCACTAGCTTTCCAATACCCTCTGCAAAAAAAGGTGCTGCCTGTCTGTTGAGCCAGGTCTGCACTGTGTCCCGAAGCTCCTCATTGGTGTGGAAGCGCTGTCCTCCCAACCACTTCTTCATCGCCGGGAAAAGGTGGAAGTCACGGTGCCAGGGGTGAACGAACACTTCCCAGTGGAATCGTTGAAGAAGGTCTTGGGTTGACACAGCAACATGTCAGGAATTGTCATGAAGCAAGACAATGCCTGAAGACAGCATGCCTCTCAGTTTGTTCTGGATGGCTCTGTATAGTCTGCGCAATGTCTCACAGTATGCAGCCTCATTGATTGTGGTCGCCAGCTCCATAAAGTCAAACAGTAACACACCTTGCACTTGGCGGGAGAGTCAATTGTAGCAGACATCTCTACGTGCCCATCGTTCAGCTTCAACTGAAGCGTTGGCCTTGGCAGTGGTGGTGGTAGTGGCAGGGGAAATGCCAATCACGCTGCGTGACGCCCCGCTTCCTAGCGATTCACGGCCCACCTGGCGGTGCCATTGGAGGTTGAAAAAAAAATAGCCCTCGTAATATATATAGCATGCATCAGTATGTATTAGACAGTAGGAAATAAAACTGTGGCTCAACACTTCTTTAAGGGCCAGAACCTTCCTAGCTACTTCTGTTGGATGTTGCTGCACCCCATATCCCCCAACAGTCTTGACCTGGTGCCCAGCAACTTTTTGTGGTATGGTATTGCAAAGCATATAAGTAGAAACAACATCAAACATAACTGGCCAAACATGCACAAATGGTCTGGTACACGTGACCCCTTCCTTGTAATTTCCAGAATTTTCCCCCAACCCAACCCAGCTGGAAATGTCTATTGGTTCCCATTGTCCAGACTAAATGTTTTTAAGTCAACATCAGAAGTTTTTGGAGCATTGAGAAATACGTATAGTTAATAGGGGTTAGATTGATTGTATTCTGAAAGAGGTATGTTTGTTGTACAATTGAACTGTACAATTCGATTTTTATTATCATTTCCATATCAGCTGACCACTTGTCACTCAATCTTAGCCGAAATCGCTTTCACATTATATATAATAGGAAGCATTGATGATATTTAGAGAGACACTCAGAACCTAACTGCCTAAACTACTTACATGGAACTTCCTCCCAGAATATTTTTTTCAGACAGAGACATTAAATTTGAGTAACTTAACAACAAGCAGTGAAAAAAAATGCTTGAAAGTATTTTCCACTTTCTGCCAGGATGAATTAAAAATATACTTAAAGTTCTCTATATAAAAAAAAACTACATGTTTTCTTTCTCAAAGCACACTGAATGTTGTTTGCTCAAATATTACAAAGCTTTAGATAAATGTAGATCTTGAGTGTTGAGTGCTAAAAATCATTAAAGTTACAATTAAAACTACATTATTAGCTTATAACAAAGTGGTCCTGAGTTCGATATCTGGTGGAGGCACATAGTGATTTAGATCCCAATTTAATTTGTAGCTCAAGTCTCGATTAGCCTATATGTGCATAAAATGGCCTTAAAACAACATGTTAGATTGTGGCATGTACTACACCAGTAGATAACAATTTTCTTCTGAAATAATTCGAGAAAGTATTGTGTCAGTAAGTCTTCCTCAGTGGCCATGCTGTCTAAGGCACTGTGCTTTGGGCTCCGACTGCGGGACAGCATGAGTTCGAGTCCACCTGGGTTGTCTCTTGGTTCTCAGCCTGTGTATAGGATGTTTGGCAACCATTGTGAGGAAATTGGGGAACTACGAGTGAGTAGAGTAAACCGGTCATGGATATCTTCTATAGCGACTGAGGGTTCGACATGCTGACCCCACGTCACCCCATTACTCGTTGAGGATCTCCACACCTCTAGGTGGGATTGTGGGAGGGAGACTGGCAGTCGGGAGATAGGCCAAGCCCCTTACGGGCTGTAGAGCCATAAGTTGTTATTATTTATTATTATGTCAGTAAATGAACACAAAATTCCATATTTATAAGTTAAGTTTGCACTCTTTACTTTTTTATGCATCACTTCATGACTAAATTTGAATAAAATGTACCTCAGAATTATCAAAATCCCCAAAAATGAACAATGCCGTATGCAGTCTCACATTTCCTGTTTCAATCAAAAACTGAACCAGAGATGTGAGGAAGGCACTTGTTGGTAGTGTAGAAATGTCAACAAATAAAAAACCAAAGAAAGTACAGTAAGAATTATCATACATAAGGGTTTCATTTACGTAGACAATCAGTAAGAACTTCAACTTGTTATACTACATTTATGTTTCAACAATGAAACCCAAATTCAATTTTATACTGAGGTCTTCAAAGTGCTTGTAGTACTAGATGTCTAGGTGCAGTCAGATTTGCTTATATTAAAATTGTAAGGAATGCTTAATCTGAAATTTGAATAAATCTCCAAGGTTGGAAGATTTTACTACTTTATTAAGCAGTTGATTGTTCCACTAGTATACCCTTTTGTGTTCTATTATTCTTTACAGTATATTTATTTATTTATTGTACTTTCAGCTAAGTCATGCCCGGAAATTTAAGGAAGAAAGGCTCAGTGTCCAGTTAACACAAAGGGAGAAAGCAGGTTACTGAAGAATTCCTTATTTTTTGTTCATTTTCAGAAATAAACTAATTTATTTTCAAGATAGAGCATTTTTTAATATTGTACGTTACTGCAAATATGTTTCCAAGAGCAACAATATTTTTTTCCCCTTTTTTTCCATATCCTTCATAAGAGCTTCTGTCATTCCATCACGTTAGTTTGTCGTTCCAATGTGATCTTCCTCTCCTATTGTTGCTTACAAATAGATTTTAATTGTGAATGACTTAAGGCATGGATTTCAAGACCAGCACAATAGAATGTGTCACAAAATTTCTAGAGCTATCCATGCCTTCTACATCAGTGACTTGAAACTTGATTTATATTACTACGTAAGATTAAGAGAAAATATCCAACAGTTTTCCCCTTCATTGCAGGGTTTATAGCTATGAAAAAGACATTTAGCTGAAGGACTTTAAAAATTTAAATTACATTACCATATTTACGCATGTATAATGCACACCCTGGTTTTTGATGGGGAAAAGTAACAAACAATTATATTTCGTATATAATGCTCAATATAATCCAGTTTCAAGAAATGGCTTTCTTAGTTGTAGGTCGTAAAGCTATTGTTATGCTGATCAAGAGTGAATGACATCATACCTATTCAGTGAATCACCTGTTGCTATGTGGACTAAGAGGAGAAGAATATCACTTGTGTATGCAATGAGTCACCAACCCATAACAAATCCCCCTTTCCCTCCACTGTTTTTAGCATCCCAAAGCTTTCATTCTTTAACCACCATATTTATTCTGTAATAGTAGACATCGAGATCAAAATTACGTTATGGATTTGCAGTGCTCAGGAAGTTTTTTCTATTATTTCTTGCCCAACAAATACCGCTGATACGCATCCCATGTGACGGGAGGTGCATTCTCGAATTCCGCCAGAATGGCACTGCTTTCCTTGGTGTTGCAGAACATTACATTACAAAGTGAAAAATCATGGAAAATGGCCTTCAAACCTTTATCCATGGTTTTCCTCATTCTTCATTTACTTTTTCTAAAAAACTTCAAAATATATACTTTTTCCGTGACTAACAAAACATTTATATGAGGCAAATTCAGGACCCTCAAATTAGCAGTTAGCAGTACAAGATTTCTTCCATTAAGGCATTTACACACTCCATATATATATATAACATTATTTGGCCAGTAATACATTTTAATTATTATTTTCTTTCTCCTTATCTTTTCCTTCATCCAGAGTACCATAAAAATCAGAACGTTCCTTCATTGTGTGATGAAGTTATTTCAACTGCATTTCACATTATTGTCACTATCTCGTATGTAATAATGTTACCATATTCAGAAACTGCAGGATTTAAGCTTTAAAACTATATATAACATGATAGGGTTCCGTAAACATGAAAAATCAATGCAAGTGTCACAAAATCATGGAATGACCTTGTACGGTTTCATGTTGGCTGTCCGAATTATTCCGTGCATAATAAGCAAAAATTTTGGAAAAAAGTGTGCATTATACATGAGTAATTCTTTAATCAGCATAATTTTTGTGGTACTAGTCAGCAAACGATGCAAAGAAGCACCCTCATTTAATGCTCTTGTCCATCTGTACATCCATTTCAAGTATCTGTATCTGAGAAACTGCAAGAGTTATAAAAACAAAGTCTCAACTCTGTCAACATGTTCATCTGGCCATGAGATACAACAATTGATCGAATGTGGCCTGTTTATATCCCAGAAACTAGCAAACATGAACAACCTTCTGCAATGAAGTCCTCGTAAATGCTAGTTGAACATGATATAAATGTACACATTTTTGAGGAAAAAGCTTTATCACTAAATATTATAATTAATTTACTGTACTTCAAATATGTATAAAGTTATGTAGGTCTACAAATTACTTACGTAATTTGACGAGGAAAGAATACGTATTAATCTTTTTCATCAAAACCCAAACATTCATCTACAGAGCTAAATGAAGAGTCCCTTGAAACCTCTTCTAAATCAGAATCCTCTTCTAAATAAGTCTTGATTCAACAAATTGTCCTCTGTACCATCCAGCGCATTACTAATGCCACACTTCTTAAATGATTTAACCACTATCTTAGTTTTCACAGCATCTTGTTAAGCTTTGACCCATTCACAAACTTCCTTCTTCCTGAGTATTGGTGTATAAGACACCCTGTTTTTCAGACCTATATACGGCAGCAAATGAGGTATTTTGATTGGCACATGCATCTGTGGAGGTCAAACAATTGGAACATTTTAAATGTTGTAATATCTCAGAATATCTGTTTAGTTCTAAGGGAGAATTATTAACCAATATTGTATGCATGATCATCAACCCACTTGTCCACAGAAGGTCAGGAAGAGTTGTTTTGTCTGTTTTTAATTAATGTGAATAGTTAAAATTTTTCCCACGCACCATGGTCGTGCAGTCTAAGGCGGCATGCTTTTGGCTCTGGCTACAGGACACGTGCAGGTTCGAGTCTCCTGGGGGAAGTGTAACAACTTTTCTCCTTTCAGCTTGTGTATGGGACTGGTGGCCACCCACCATCGTGAGGAAATTGGCGAGCTATGAATTAGTAATGTAACCCAGTCATGAAAACCTACAGTGACGACTGAGTGTTCATTGTGCTGACCACACGTCACTATGTAACTTGTTGGATGATCTCGCACCTCAGGTGATTGAGTGAGTAGGTTCAGGTGGATGTGAGCCCAGCAGTCAGTAGGTAGGCCCGGGCCCTTAATGGATGATTATTATTATTAATATCTCAGAAACTATTCAAGTTGTAAATATGAAATTAGGTGCGTTGAAAGAACTGTGTATTATCTATTGTATATGACATCCATCTTCTCAGTCGGCCAATCAGAACTAATTGTTACATGTCAATTTCTCAAACTACTAACGATGGAAACATAAAATTTGGTGAACAAAAACTTCTACCTATAATACTAAACTAACATGATATATAGGCAGGGGTGCCAACTTGTCAAAATTATTGGGGAGCCTCTGATCACTGAAATAAATTAATGAATGACTCACTCTTTTCCTTTTTTAAGTTTTGGCCTCAGTGTTCGGAATCTCATAAAAGCCCATGAATTCCTCAAAAATATCAAAATTTTTATTCACAGTTCGAATGCACAATATTAATTGTTCATGGATGGATATATCACAAATTTCATCAACCATAATAGCAAAATATTCCCAACTTTTAATATCTGCTACCACGGAGTGCAAAACAGATCTCCCTAATATATCAATGATCTCCTTCTGAATGTCATGTTAGAGCCATTTGTAGCCTGAACGTCCCATCCACATCTTCTTTCAAAACTCTTTTTAGTAAAAATTTTAACAATACTCATAATTACATACTTAGTATATAGTATTAAGTCATGTGTTTTGCTGTCTCTGGACATAGCCCCCCCAAACTTGATGGTTTAGCGGTCTCAGCCCCAAAAAGTTGATGGTCTAGAACATTTCAAATGTGTATTTAAAGTTAAGTTCATGTGGCACAATTCAGAGTAAACTTTACAAGAGAAGCAAAATAATACATTAGATCCTCTTAAGCAAAATTATTTGGGGTGCTCCGCCCCCTAATCGCTAACATTGGGGGGGGGCTGTAGTCCCCCCCCCCCCAAGCCCCATGGAGTCGGCGCCTATGTATATAGGGTTTCACTCTGATTGTCTGCCTGCCTATGTCAGTCCAAAGACGGAAAGTCAATACATGTAATTTTATTATAAAAAGATACATAAAATATCAACTTAATTCTAGAAAATTTTCCCAATCTTGTACACTAACTTCGTGCTTATTAATACAAATTAGCCTTCATGGGTGTGGAAAACTCAAGAGTTATTCAGAAATGGTAATGCCACAACAAAATCTTAGAAAAGGGATTGAAAATCACTGTTTATTGTATAAATAATATACACACACTCACTGAACTTAGGACTGAATAACCCAAAACAGAAAAACATGCCTTCCAGCAATTGTTGTTGCTTTCAAATAATAAAATTCCCTCGAGCAACTCACCTCAGCAACATTGTGGAAGTGTTTTCCCATAAAATCATTCTACGCAGTGGCATAGCAAGAGGTGTGCGAAGTGGGCAACTGCTCGGGGCCTCATGCCTGAATGGGCCTCGTGTCTCATGGTGTTGATACAAAAAATGTATTAAATAGAAGATGGAAAAGCTAATTTTTGTAGGCAATAAAATTAAAATATTCTGTAACATATGTATACCTTACCAGTGGCTGGCAAGAGTGCAGTGTGCACAAGATGGCCACCCACAGTAAGCTGTGTTGCTGTATGCACTTTGTTAATAAATAGGTTATTCAATGAACCTTGTTTGTATCTGGAATACAATATAAAACATGGCGCAGTCGCGGAAAACGGACGTGTTTTGACGCATCGTCTATACTGTAAGTTCCTGGCCGGGTAAAATTCCAGTGATGCCTATGTGACTTGCAAAGGCTACAAACATGGAGTCTGCAAAAGTGCCGATGGAATTGGTGCTCTCTGGTAATTTGTGTGAGAATTGGCATCGCTTTAAACAGGTGTTTCAAATTTATATGTTGGCTGCAGGCCATGAAGCGAAACCCGATAATGTTAAAGTGGCTATATTACTTAATGTGATTGGCGGTGATGCAGTTCAGTTATTCAGCACATTTCAGTTATCAGAGGAGGATCAACGTAATTTTGAGTGTGTGCTGCAACAGTGAAAATTACGCAAATCCAAAAAAGAACGTAGTAGTGGAACGCTATGTTTTTAATTCTCGTACACAGGAGGAAAGTGAAAGTTTTGACAGTTTTGTCACAGATCTAAAGAAACTAGTTAAGTCTTGTAACTTTGAAGATCAGACAGATGGTGTTCTTCGTGATCGCATAGTCCTTGGTGTGTCGGATAAAATCTTGCAAGTGGTGGGGATGATGATCAGTAGAGTGCGGATTTTGCATATTTGCATATTTTATTCCGGTCCTCTTAATTAATATGCAACCGGGTTCTAAAGTTGTTTCAGAGCATTCCGAACCAAAGTAGGGGGGTTTTAAAGTGCATATAAATGCATATTTAAGGTGTTCGTGCATATTTACTGCGTTAGCGCATATAAATGCATATTACGTGAAAAAGTCATTAAATTGATAGTTTTTTAAAATATATTTGTTTACTTGGTTAATGTTTCATCTGTGGAGTGTTTCTGAGAGTAAAATTTTCAAGCACAAGTGTTCGAAAACCTGTGTTTATGTGCTGCAGGGCAGTTCGTGATGCACTACGTAAGTACGATTTCCGATTGTATTTTCATTTTTAGTCTCTCTCCTTCACATAAAATTACCACTTAAACAGTTTTCTTTAATAACAAAATTAGATTCCCCATTTGCGGGTCTTTTTGTTTTTTTATTTGCAAAAGTAACAAATTTTCTGAAGTTAACATATTTTGCACAGTTTTGTGGAATTTCAACTGCTGCTTCTTCCAATATCATTTCTTCATTCGGGTATCTTGAGTTAAAATTGCGTATGTCTTACTTTCAGAAATTTTATGGCCAAGCGGAGATAGAGAAGACAAGTTCCTAATCTTCGTCACATGATTAAAGCAGGAAAAGCATTACAAGTATTTTATCCAAAGTTGACCCATGTAACGTGTGTTGTACACGGTCTTCATAGAGTTGCGGAAGACATTCGTGCACAGTTTCCAGATATAAATAATGTGATTTCTGCTGTGAAAAAAGTATTTCTGAAAGCACCTTGTATTCGTTCCAACATCAGTGGGAGAATTATTGCAGAAAAGGCAGATAAAGTGACTTCCAAGAACCCAGTTTTGAATTTTTTGTGCACAGTGAAAGCTGTGCTACTAGGTGAATCAACAGAACTATTACAAGATCTCACGCCAGAGGACATAGCTGCATTGAAATATTGTCCAGTGACAAGTTGTAGTGTGGAGCGCACCTTTTCTTCATACAAGGATATACTAACTGATAAACGAAAAAAAATCACTCTAACCAATTTAGTAGTGCACTGCAATTTACATAAATTCAAAACTACTTAACGATTTTCGTTATATTGTGTTTAACAACTGGAAATAGTAAATTCAATTTAATACAAGATTTTGCAACCTTACTTGACATGGAAGCTGTTGTTACTTCGTCTTTACTTTCAATGGTCACTATGTGTGTGTGTAGTACTTTAAAAAATAAATGTATTTCGAGGTATTTTTTTGTGCCTATATTTTTCCTTTAGTGCATAATTTGCATATTTGAGTGCATATTTTACTTGTTTTTAGTGCATAGATGCATGCATATTTTCCACTTTTTTAGTGCATATTGATCCACACTTTAATGATCAGCAATTCCGGTCATGGCCTCCACGCTCTCCGGACCTAACCCCATGCGATTTTTTGTGTGGGGTTGTGAAGGATACATTGTTTATGCCTCAGCTACCAACAAACCTAACAGAACTGAGAGCTTGCATCAACAGTGCTTTCCAACGGATTGATAGGGACATGCTGCACCGAGTGTGGGAAGAACTTGATTATCGACTTGATATTTGCAGAATTGCTAAGGGAGGACATATAGAGCACTTGCAATATGTCACAAAAAAAACTTTTTGAGTTTTTCTAGGCGTCTGCAAAGTTTTTTGACAATATGTCAAATAATAAAGCTACAGTGAATTTATGAAATTGGGTCAATCATTTATAATAACCCTGTATTTATAGTCCCGAGTAGCAGTGGCGTGCCCAGGATTTTTGTAAGGGAGGGGTTACCTATACTTTTTCTTGGTAGTCGGCCCTCATTTTGTCATATTTTCCTACCATTGACGTTCTTTTTTAGGAATATTGGACCAAAGGGAGGGGGGTATAACCCCTACCAACACCCCCCCCCCCTTGGGCACGCCACTGCCGAGTAGCTATATGAAATGACAAATGTAAACTCCGCGCCTTAAATTATATATATTTACCGTGCAAGTGAATTAGAATTATTAGATTCATTGGAATCGTACAAACCATATAGGCCTATTGTTAATATAGCAATTTGTTTGTGTGTATGTGTGTGGGTGGTGAGAGACGGTAAAACCTTAATTTGAAATAGAGAAAACATCTGCTTGAAGTTTTGTAAAGTTCGCCTTGAAAACCGGGAATTATACTTGAATTTTATTATGGTCCTACAGTAGCCACCCTGACTAATCTAGCGAACGTCATGAAAAACTCAACCATATGTGTGCCATTATTGCATTGAGGAAGTTTGAATTACAAGAATACTCAACTGTATTATGTACTCACCCATGCGAGGGGGAGTAAGTGCAGGTGACCTGTTCCCCTGCCTAATTTATCACCGCATGCCACTGAATGAAATGTATTTCTTGAAAATTAGGGTGAATTACGTATAAACAAATTACGTACAACTTGGTTTCGTTAACACGTTTTTAAATTGTATTTTGCGGAACCTACAAAAATTTACCTCTTACGTACTGAATTTCACAGAACTGAGTTACTGAGAATGATAACAATGGAAGTGTCCCGTTGTTGACTGTTTAACCAGATGTTTAATCCTAGACGTGTTTCTGTGGACGTGCGAAAATCCTGAAGTAAGTCAATCCGGCAACAGGACGTCGCTACCAGAGTGGGTGGTTCCATGCCGGTTGATAGCGTGTCCTGGCTGTAAGCCTGAGGTACAATCAAATGTTACAAAATGACTGGCACAAAAACAAAGTAAAGCTAAATATTATTATGACCAGTCTGCACATAACAGACCTAACTTTCATTCAAATGAAAATTGTTTTATTCACAAAGATAATGTATGGGTGCCAGGACAAGTAGTACGAGGGCCACTATTTATATTTTGAGCCTTGGCAACACTGATTGAAGTTAGGCGCGATTTGACGTTTGCACAGAATCGTCTGGCATTATTGACCATAACGTACTTCAAATGTTTTGTCAATAGCTCGATTTGTGTTGTTTATGTTGCCTTGGAGATTGCGCGACAACAATAAAATGGAATTAACTCGTGAACATTTTCGTGGGATGATTTTTTACGATTTTCGACGTGGATTATCAAGACAAGAGTGCATCGATCAACTTACTTCCACATTTGGCGATGAAGCCCAATCCTTTGCCACTGTGAAACGCTGGTATAACGAATTTAATTGTGGTCGCCATTCGCTCACTGATGAGATTCGCGAAGGTCGTCTAAAATCAGTTGTTGTTCAAGAAAACATTGATGCTGTGCAAAACATAATAATGCAAGATCGTCATGTGACATACTGTGAGATTGAGGCAACCATAGGCATTACTTCCACCCAGGGGCGCCGACTTGTCAAAATTTTGGGGGGGGCTCTGATCACTGAAATAAATGAATGAATGACTCACTCTCTCCCTTTTTTAAGTTTTGGCCTCAGTGTTCGGAATCTCATAAAAGCCCATGAATTACTCATATATATCAAATTTTTTATTCACAGTTCGAATGCACAATATTAATTGTCCACGGATGGATATGTCACAAGTTTCGTCAACCATAATAGCAAAATAATCCCGACTTTTAATATCTGCTACCACGGAGCGCAAAAGAGATCTCCCTAATATATGAATGATCTCGTTCTGAATGTCATGTTAGATCCATTTGTAGCCCGAACGTCCCATTCACTCTCCTAGTTCATGCACATCGTCCTTTTGAAACTTTATAGTAAAAATTTTAACAATACTCATAATTACAGTAATAAGTCATGTGTTTTGCTGTCTCTGATTTAGCGGTCTCAGACTCCCAAAGATGATGATCTAGATTCAAAAACATTTCAAATGTGTACTTAAAGTTAAGTTCATGTGGCACAATTCAGAGTAAACTTTACAAGAGAAGCAAAATAATACATTAGATCCTCTTAAGCAAAATTATTTGGGGGGCTCCGCCCCCACATCGTTAACATTGGGGGGGCTCGAGCCCTCCCCCCAAGCCCCATGGAGTCGGCGCCTATGCTTCCACCAGCATATATAAAATATTACATGATCATTTAGCTGTGAGAAAGGTATGTTCTCGTTGGATCCCACACAATTTGACAAAAACTCAAAAAGACGCTCGCGTCAATTGGTGGAAACAAATGCTCAATAAATACAATCGTGGTGCTTCAAAAGACGTATATAAGATTGTAACAGGTGACGAATCATGGATATATGCATATGAGCCGGAACGTAAACAGCAGTCGACTGTATGGGTGTTTCAAGATGAACCTAATCCAACAAAAGTTGTTCGCGCTCGAAGCACATCGAAACAAATGGTTGCCTGTTTTTTCGGGAAAACTGGTCATGTGGCAACTGTGCCTTTAGAGGAACGTAGAAGGGTCAACTCTGAATGGTACACAACAATTTGCCAGAGGTCTTCGGTCAAATACGGAAAACAAACAAAACAAAAAATGAAGACAATGCCAGCTGTCACACATCTCGTCTAACAACCGACTTTATGAACAGTCAAAAAATCGAATTGATGGGTCATCCGCCGTACAGTCCTGATTTGGCACCCAATGACTTCTTCTTGTTCCCGAATGTCAAGAATAAATTGTGTGGACAACGATTTTCGTCGGCGGAAGATGCCGTTGATGCATTCAAAAACCATATTATGGAGTTGTCTCAAGAAGATTGGAAAAACTGCTTTGACAAATGGTTCGAACGAATGCAAAAGTGTATTGACCATAAAGGAGAATACTTCGAAAAACAATAAAGCAGTTTTCAATGCCAAATTCCTGTTTTTTCATTGTTAGGCTCAAAATATAAATAGTGACCCCCGTACATAGACATGTATCTCGTAGGTCCTATGTAGTCAAGGATGAAAATAACCAGCTCCTTCGAAGAAACAAGTTATATTTAAGAAAAATCATGTTCCCCCTCCTCCATCATTCTTTCTCACCTTTTATGATTCATTTGCCACTATTGTAAGTTGCTATTAACATACAAAAGTAAATAATAAATGGTAACATTCAATGTCTATGTAATAGTGAATCAATTATTAATCAAATTTCCATTACATGAAATTCCCCTCCAAGACTTCTGTAGATGCAATCTCCACCTTGGAACTCTGTGTGAGCGCCCCCTGCTTTAATCTCATGAACTGAACCAGCATAACCATAACTGGGGGAGGGCAAGGGGCACAGTAACTCCTTTCTCAAATTCCATGTGCTAAGTGAAGGAGAGGTATGTGCCACATACAAAATCTTTAAGAGAAAGAACTGTCTTTGGAACTTATTGTCACCATTGTGTGCAAGTAACAACACTGGTGATGAGTTTCAACCCAGAGCTTTTTTTTTGTGTGTGTGTTTTGCCACTTGGTTATCCTAGGCTACGTCCCGGGGCCTGCAAAAGAATGAGATGCTGAAAGGGCAAAAGTGAAAAGTGACAAAGACCATCAACTATTAAAATTCCATAACATTGTGATAATAGCAAAATAAAACCACATGCCAAGTCCATTTACTTACTTATTTCATGAAAGAAAGTAGAAGGAAGGATTTTATAGCATTTAAATATGTTCTTACAGCATAACTCTGTTTTCAGTGCTGTATTTTTAACCGGAGTGCTAGTCTATATGGCAGGCAGCAAAGGAAGCCAGCCAGCCACCTGAGGCCACATAACAGAGCTTGAATATAAACAATTGTTCCTCGAAGAACAGAATATTGAACACAATTTGAATGCCAACAATTGAAAGTCAAGTGGTGGGATATTGACAGTTGAAATCAACATCCCTATTTCTCAATTTGCAGCTACTGTAATGTAGTGTCGGTTTCTTTTCCTTTAGTGCATGTGCAGTATTAAGTGTTGTGTGGTGAAATGCATAGTGCAAGTTGCGCTAATAAACTTAAAGTGAAAAAAAACAACAAAAAAAACTCAATAATTCTAAAGAAAGTAATTTCATTTCATCTTTCTGTTTGGAAAGTGTCCGATTAAAAGCCCAAAATTAGAACCAGTCTCTCAACTCGGAAGAAAATAGATGTAATGTCGACCCCCCCCCCATTTCAATGGCGAGGTAGAATGAAAGAAAGGGGGTGGGAGGGGGGGAGAAAACCACTACGCCACTGGACAGGAGATAATGAAAATTGTAATTTTTTTTAGGAGGTCGCCACTGTACTTGCTTAGTTCTTAGTCAGTGGTGTGCCCAAGGGGGATTGATGGGAGCAGCGGCGGCTCAAGGGGTAGAGCCACTGTGCCATGGCAGTACCCTCAGAAGAAACGCATACCTCGCCAAGTAATGCTAAATGAATACATTGATAGTTTACAGACAAGGAGATTCGAATCTTGCAATCGGTCAAGCCAGGCACGTATCCAGAGGGGGGGCTCAGGGGCTCGAGCCATCTCCAAAATATTTCGATTTACACTAGATAAAATGAGGTTTTTGGCTTGCGTGTGTGAAATAAAATATTGTGATTATAATTTAAAGAGAGATATAATTATCGAGGAAAAGCGGAGAATGTTGTAGAACCTGAGGGATAACCCTGTTATATTAATATTGTATGTAAACTTTTCTTGCTGTTTCGGTGTTGTCTCAACGAACTTGAGCATTATTTAAAGATTTGTCAGCATTTGGAAGTTGCACAACAAAGCACTGTTGAAGGCAGCGCCATGAGTAGGGCAATTCTTTGGATTACTAATTCTCTGAAAAGCTCGAGAGGGAACGTTCTTGAAGAGGAGGTGGAGTCGAACTACAAAACATTTTATGTGCAGAACATTCCAGAATATAATATGGATATAAATACGCGGATTCAATTTCACGGTTGGTCTGTACAACAGAATCATTCAATAAGACTTCAGGAGTAAGTGTGACAGTCGATTAGTGATCCATTAGTGTCCATTGACAGTTTTATAAGATGTAGAGATTGGCGGGGGGGGGGGGGGAGAACTAGTGACACATTTTGATGGAAAGTGCTGAAGTTGACCACTATTACAGGTTCGGGTCCAAAGCTGAAGACATTGCCGACAGTGTAGTGCTAGTTTCGGGTCATGAGCCGAAGAGATCGAAGGTCTCTAAAGTAAATATTTCAGCAGTAACGGGCATTGGAGCATCATTTTTTTTAAAAAAAAAAAAAAATAAGGAAATAAGCTGCACAGATCGACTGAAAATCTAAGTTTTGAGTGACGATTTATTAGTGGCCGGACCAAGTTTTCTGTATGCAGTCCGAGAGTTTCGTGGGTTAAAAAAGGACTTTTAAGGCAACTGTTTTGGAAAAACACTCAAACACTAACTACCATAAAGGGGCAGCCATGAAGGCCGAAAATTTTATGAATGTCAAGAAGAGAAAGCAAGAAGATGTTGCATATGTATAAATTTTAGCGGAAAAAGCAAGCTGGACCATGACTCCAAAAGCTACAAGCTATACGTGTCGCTTGAGGATTTCACAAATCGAACACAAGCTTGTGCAGCCTGTCGTGCCGCTACGGTGTGAAAAGTTTCTGTTGATTGGGTCACTCATTGCAAACGACGTGTGTGCTTTCAGACTGAATTCTTCCTAAATCTTGAAGATCCAAGTCACAAGGATGGAAAATTAGGATTTTTGTCAAGGTTACGTTTCGAAGGCAGGCGACAACACCATAAAGGATCATATCCAAACCTGGAAGACACATTCGAATGGGCCCCTGTGGCTGACTGGTTAGCACATCGCGCTGCGACGCCAAGGGTCCTGGGTTCGAATCCCGCTCGGGCATGGTTGTTTGTGAATGTCCATTCATCAATTTCATCACTCATCCCCATCTTCGCAAATTAACCAAGAGGCACAAAACGCGAAGTAAAATAAAATAAATCAAATCAAAACATTCGAATGGATTGTCCATTGCATAACAGCTTCGTGAAATGAACACATACATATACTGAGATCTTTTCGGCACAAACACAACGTTCGTACATTGCAACAGAGGAGTCGAGTGACAAAAAATGTCCCGATATCACGTTCTGAAAGAAAAAAAAACAGCAGCTTAAACAGTGGCAGATTTAGGAGACAGTTGCTCTCCATTTTTGGCCCCGCACTATGGCTTTTTAATGCTAACCTTTGTCTACCAAGGTTGCCTCCCCCCCCCCCGTTTTAGAACTGAATCGCCACCATCGACCTTAAAACTTGCGAGGTTCTATCTATACCCCTGTAAAAAAATATATGTTTAGCCCCCTCCCCCCGAAAAGCATTTCTGGATACGTGCCTGGGTCAAGCTGACGTGACGACCGCCCCAACCTCCTCACTGCATAGCCAACTGTTTCGTTTGTACCCTCGCGAGGCAACAGTCCGTGCCGCCCAAGAGCTGGCCTAACCCATGGACCTAACCAAGTTGACACACGTGCAGAGGGTTGAAGAAGTCTCAGGGAGGAACATTTCCACCATGAGCAGAAAACAAAGTGGCAGAGGGCGAGGTTAGCCCATAAGGAACCGTGCCCGTCTTCGCCTGGAACGGCGGGGGAACTTTCGCAGTGTTGACACAGTTCCCAGCCAACACACTAACGTTGCCACAACGTTGTATGAATGTTGTATTTATGATGAATGTTGTATGTAGGGGAACAACGTTGTGATAACGTTGCCACAACGTTGTATTTATGATGAATGTTGTATGTAGGGGAACAACGTTGTAATAACGTTGCATCAACGTTGCAAAAAACCATTCCACTGAATCCGCTTTAGTTTGGATGATCACCACCATGAGCGCCACAAGCGTCAGATCGGAGTGTTTTGTTTAATCTGAATTTGTGTCCGCACTGACCACCAAACCTTATATTTCCTACAGCGTACACTAGATGGCAGTGTGGCTCAAATGCAAAACAAACATAAGTTTTAGTAACACAAATAAGGATACTTTCAATTGTAATTAGTGAAAAAATGTGTTTTATTATCCTTCGAAAGATGTGTGAATATTGAAGTTGTAAGGAAGATCAGAAAATGAAATGTGTTGAATACAAGTGAAACTCCCATGATAAATATTTTTATTCCAGACTATATAATCAGGAGGTAAGTACTAGAAAAAGAAACTGATTACCAGGTGTAGTTAGAGGTTGGTCAATTCATCACAATCTCCAGACTAACAATTGCCTATTCTGGTGGAGCAGGAAAAGTTGTTCCTTTTGCGGATTCGATTCCTTTCGTTCCGCTCACCCATAGACATACTACTACAAGATGTTACAGCTGCGGGTTAAAAATGGTTGACAGTATGGCGGCACTGGAAGGTCGTTTCCTCGCGACCACCGACGGCAGCACCGTCGGGGAAAAAACAGAAGACGAACGCTATGCGCAAGGACTCGCGGATTGCTCGAAACGACAAAACACTATCGTGTTCCGTACCATTCGCGCAAATTGAAATTATACGCGCAAATTGACTAGTTAGAAGTGGCGGAAATTAATTATATGCAATGCTTTCGTTTAATTACAAACTTTTCGCATTAAAATTGATTTCTATCAAACAAAAATAAAAGTATACGAAAATTATATGGAAAACGTACTATTACCAAAACTTCCTGAAATTGCATTATTACTTTGAGCGGAAATATATAATTTCCTCTAAAAGCATTTTTTTTAAAAATCTTCATCATACGAAAATAACAGTCTTAAAATAGGTGACTTTTTTTTTCTTGGGTGGAGAAATGGAATGAAATAAGTATACAAGAATTCAGAATGATTTATGTCATGCTAATCCATATTTGCAAAAATATTTTTTCCCTGATTGATCCTTCGGCTATACAAGATTGTATTGCAAGATTTTACACAGATCAATAAAAAATATTTTCTTTGCCACACATTAAAACGGAAAAAAATGACTGTGTACAGCAACTACGCTCCATTCGATAATAAAAATTTCAATACTGTCAGGGATCAGATCCAGTGGCGTGACCAAGGGGGGTTGGTGGGGGTTATAACCCCCCCCTTTGGCCCAGTATTCCCTAAAAAAAAAGAACATCAAATGCAGGTAAAGATGGCAAAATGAGTGCTGATTACTAAAAAATGTATACATAACCCCCTCCTTTCGAAAATCCTGGGCATGCCACTGATCAGATCACATACCTTAAGGCACTGATTAGAAATAGGTTAGTCTGTACAGAAAAAATATAATAATTACTAAGAGAATTCTCGGAAGTTTTCTCAAAAATCAAATAAATAAGAAGTACTAGGTTGAATGCTACGAAAAGGTTCAGCCTTTAACACAAATTTACCGTCATGACAATGACCACTAAGTTGAAGTGAAATTTCATACCTTATTGTAGCAAGTGCAGCAGCACCTACTATACATACTATATGCTTGAAAGAAAAGTATAAAAACATTTTGGAAAATTAATTGTTGTTCCTTGTAGACTTCTTTCAACATTTAAAGCAATTGAAAGAATGAAAACCGGTAATATTGAAAATTAATATTTCTACTATAAAAATACACAGAAAATATTAACAAAAATAATATCTACATATACATATATACATATATATAAAATAATATCTACAATATCTCTTACATAAAACAGCTTATTTAAAAACCAAATACTCATCATTTACTAAATAGCTGAACATGAATGAAGAAATGTTGATTTATTTCCCTCCACGATGAACTTTGTGCCAGCTGATACGAGACTTAAACAGAGAAGTGCCATATTTATTACACTTCCCACGTCCAAGTCCCATACCGGACTTTGCATTTGTATCTCTTCTATCTTGATGTGTGCATAAAACACGCACACAGGTGGATAATTCCTAGAATGAAATAAGTATACAAGAATTCAGAATGATTTATGTCATGCTAATCCATATTTGCAAAAATATTTTTTCCCTGATTGATCCTTCGGCTATACAGGATCGTATTGCAAGATTTTACACCGATCAATAAAAAAAAAGATTTTGTTTGCCACATATTAAAACGGAAAAAATTACTGCGTACAGCAACTACACTCCATTCAATAATAAAAATTTCAATACTGTCAGGGATCAGTTCACATACTTTATGGCACTGATTAGAAATAGGTTAGTCTGCACAGAAAAAAATATAATAATTACCAAGAGAATGCTCGGACGTTTTCTCAAAAATCAAATAAATGAAAAGTACTAGGTTGAATGCTATGAAAAAGTTCAGCCTTTAACACAAATTTACTGTCATGACACGGACCATTAAGTTGAAGTGAAATTTCATACCTTATTGTAGCAAGTGTAGCAGCACCTACTATACATACTATATGCTTGAAAGAAAAGTATGAAAACATATTTTCGAAAATTAATAGTTGTTCCTTGAAGACTTCTTTCAGCATTTAAAGCATTTGAAAGAATGAAAACCGGTAATATTGAAAATTAATATTTCTACTTTAAAAATACACAGAAAATATTAACAAAAATAATATCTACATATATATATAAAATAATATCTACAATATCTCTTACATAAAACAGCTTATTTAAAAACCAAATACTCATCATTTACTAAATAGCTGAACATGAATGAAGAAATGTTGATTTATTTCCCTCCACGATGAACTTTCTGCCAGCTGATACGAGACTTAAACAGAGAAGTGACATATTTATTACACTTCCCACGTCCAAGTCCCATACCGGACTTTGCATTTGTATCTCTTCTATCTTGATGTGTGCATAAAACATGCGCACAGGTGGATAATTCCTAGAAATTAAATAAATGCTCTACAGTGCTGTACAGTGGGATTAATTTTCTTGCGTTGTCATGTTCAAATACTATTAAAAAAATATGTACTGGGAACTGCCCAATGGATAACATAGTTTCCCTGGTGACACTAACATTTCAGTAGCCAACATGCTAGAGTGCTCACCACATAAATGAGAGTACACTTTGCAAAAATAAAGTCAACCGAAGCTATGGCAAACAAAAATAATGTACTCACTTTAAGAAATGCATGACTTCATTATCAACTTTGGCTGCTTTATCCTAAGGACATACGAGCACCATTACAAAAATGAAAAATTCATATTGGACCTTGCTACTCCATACCTCCTTTCTGTAGTTATTACGCATAGTTTTATAACATGAGCAACTAGTATTTAATGAAGTACAGCATAAACAGTGTGCAGCAGAGACTACTTACTTTCATACATCTCACTGGACTTGATTAATCTGTTATATCAGTAACTACTGTACTGTGTGTATCATGATACATGAATGTTACTGAACAGAAAAATGTTTATCTTAAAATAGATAAATTGTGGAAATGATCACACTCTGAAGTGTTGTTTTTTTTCCACAGAAAGGTTTCTCCGAACTGCAAAGTTATTCCCACAGTTGTTTGCAGTACTGAAAGCACCTTTTCATTCTCTTGTATAGCTTCTAAAAAAAACTTCATACAATGGGAACCATGATTTTCAGTAATTATTCTCAAAATAAAAAAAAATGTGCAACTACATTCATGAGGTGTTGGGACGAGCAGAACAAGTTACTTTCAGCAGTTTTTTTTAATTATTATGGTAACAGTTTCATACATCGGAGACACATTTCTTCACTTTTACAGAAGAAACTACTTACGGAAATGAGTTTTTCTAAGGTTTCCAACGTTATTCAAGGTATTTTCTTTCATCGTGGTATCTATTTGACCGGGAAATCATGTCAGTGTTTCCAACCCCCCCCTTTTTTTTAACTATGCTTGCCTAACCTAACCTTATCGGAATGGTTCGTGGGGCTATCCGTCAGCAATGTACAATTTGCACACGTGACGAACACGATAGTAGGTATTTTTCGGTGAAGAAGGTTGGAAAACAAAAGAAGCGATATCATTCACCAAGTAAGCGATATCGCACCGTTACGTGCATTCGATAGCACTTCGATAAATGCGTAGAAAAAGTGTTTGTTTTTGTGTAAAACTCACAATGGCACCTTGAACTATGTTCCGCAATACGCAATTGGTAGGTACGAACCATGCAAAACACAAAATATCTGATTTTAATGTGTCTCCGATCTATGAAACTGGTACCTTTATTATTAAGTACAGAAGCTATTATATTTCACACATTGTCAATTTTTGCAAATTAAAAATGCTGATTATTGATTATTATTACCACTTTTTAGAGAGAGCAGTGATATCACATGGTATAGATGATTATTTTTTGAGACATAGAACCTAACAAGCAATGCAAAACAAAATCTTACAAGAGAACGTGAATGTTTTATAAAATAATTCCCACATTATGAGGAATCATGAATTTAGGTGAAAATAGCACAAAAACGAGGTTGACCACTTGGTGAAAATAGTAACTGAAAATATGCTGCTTCCAATACAAAGTTGCATTTACCTCAAATGATCCTTGAGGATTAGCTACATACAAATAAAAAGGCTGCGACTATTTTCACCAGGTGGTGAGAATAGCATGTAGGGTTATTTTCACTAGCAAAATAATTACCGGAATCATAACATAAGTAGGTTAGGATCATTACGTTTAATTATCTGATTATTTCCGCGCGTGTGTATAATTATAAAAGTAAGAGAACCAAACCTGGTCCACCTAAACCACTCAAGCAAGCAAGCAAATACGAGAGGAATTTAAAAAATAAGTTATTGCAGAAGCATAACATCACAGATTAAGTTATACACATGGAACTTGGCCCTTACAGAACAGTATATAATATTATTACCATTTCATTAAAATTCCTGAGTTTTTATTTTACACAACAAATGAAACAGAAAGTTCGATTTCGATACTGAATGCAAGCCTGTAGTGATGTATGAAATGAACGGAATTTGGTTCGCGTTTGGCGATACTTCTTTATCACTTTTGAAAAAAAAGCTTTGATACGTATTACGCAGTGATTTCATACAATGTTAAATTCCGATTTTATTAACTACATTAGGCAACACTTACCGCATCCCCAAAATAATATTCTAATGACAAGAATCAGACGCATTCTCTGGCAAATGGCCGACGTGTACACATCGTTGACTGTGAAAGTACCACGTAAGAGAAAAATTTGTAGAGAACGTGGATTGATAAGTATATTTTTTCGATCTAAAATACATATAGATAATAGTATAACTTTTTCACAATTCTGGGGATATTACTCCCTACATACTAACAATGACATTTAACCCAAATAATGACATACTGAAACAAGCAATACTAAGCATTATCCCAGATGAAGACAACACCATGGACACACACAGTAATAACACCAGAGTCGCACAAAAACGAGGACGTAGTCCTACCAATAATAGCGAAAACATTACTAAGAGAAACCAAGTACGTCCAGTTAACTTATATTATAATTCTCATCCAGGACCATACATAGTTATGGTGGAACCTGTGCCAACATTCCAAGGATATTTCACAGGCTTAAAATTAGGCAAAATGTTAAAACCATTTCATGACAACATAAATACAACAATCCAAGTAGGAAAAAATAGGTACAAAATTTTCTTCAAGAATAGGGATACAGCTAATCAATTCACCCAGGATCACCTTTTCTTAACTAAAAGTAACATTACAGCACATATCCCATATGGTACCACACAAAGGGAAGGGATTGTGTATGGAATAGATTTAGAATTCTCTGAAGACGAGATTAACGAATCGACAGAAACAACAATACCTATACTCAAAATAGAAAGAATGAATAGACGCACATACAATACAGAAACTGGACAAACAAAGTATGAACCTATCCGAATGATTAAAATAACTTTCCAAGGACAGACCCTACCTAAATATCTATACATCCTTAAACATAGGGTGCAAGTAACACCTAGCGTTCCAAATGTAAAACAATGCACCCAATGTTATCTATTTGGACATCTAAAAAAGCAGTGCAAGAGCAAGCCAAAGTGTCCCAGATGTGGTAATCTGGAACACAACGAATCATACTTGTGCACCCAGAAATGTATCCACTGCGGGGGGCTACACTCTGCCAATGATAAAATATGCAACATGTGGGAAATTGAACGAGAAATATCAAGGTTAATGGCGTACGAAAATCTATCATACCAACAAGCAAAAAGAAGATATTACACTCCAAATTTTCAAAACGCACCCCCACCAACTAACAACTCAACATGTTTTCCCCCACTGAGCAAGGATAGTAGAACAGACCCTCTACAACGAAAAGAAATTACTCCTCCAGAACCCATAGAAACTGACAATCGACCAAGAAGACAAGATACGTACGTTACGTGCTGGAAAGCCATACCACCTGTAACCGATCGCTCATATGCTACAAGCATAAAAAAATGGGGACCCAATTTCAGACTTCAACACCCGCCAACATCCATAGATCAAACCACCCAACAGAAAGATGGTATACCACAACAGATTCAATCAGAAGAAAAACCCACAACCTCACATCATAGCGCAGAGGAAAAATCCATCAAACCAACATCAAACACATTACAGACAAAACAAGTACACACAGACACTACACAATCTGTACTCCCCACTGTACAATCAAATACTCTGTATAACACTCTAACCCAATTAAACAACCTCATAGGAACCATGTTACAAAATCAGCAACTATTAACCATCCCAGAAATGAAACAACTCTTACAACAACTAATACAGTTAGTTATATCTTTACTTACTAATAATGAATCAATTGAAAATTCCAACACCCACTGAACTAAATACATTCAATTTTTACCCAAAATACACACATCATAAACTGCATGAGTAAGTTCAAAAAGAAATCCCAAATCACCATATAACAAGGAAAAAAAAAAAAACAACAAAAAAACAAAAAAAAAAAACATTTCTGTAATAAAATGTAACCCTGTGTATACAATTTTCTACATGTTTTTGTTTTCTCATCCCCACCAGGGCACAAGATACCTAGTAAGAAGACTCCTCGGTGTGCCTCGAAGGAGCGAAGAATAGTAAATGTTTTA
This sequence comes from Lepisma saccharinum, assembly GCF_977018435.1. Classification (NCBI taxonomy): domain Eukaryota; kingdom Metazoa; phylum Arthropoda; class Insecta; order Zygentoma; family Lepismatidae; genus Lepisma; species Lepisma saccharinum. The sequence continues at coordinate 100,920,350 of NC_139231.1, forward strand.
ACTGTGTACTAACATTCCCAAAATGTGTGATCGTCTAGAATTAACTAACAGAACCACTCAACACACAATTTAGATCGAAAAAAAAAAAAAGAAAAGAAAAAAAAAAACGTAAGAAGAAAAGTGAGAGTCTCAACTTGGCCAAAAGTCACCAAAACAGGTGAAGGCCATTAATGAAACCAAGCAAGCAAGCAAGCAAGCAAGAATCAGACGACATAATTTCAAAATTTAAGCAGACTGGTCGGCCGGATGAAGCTACTTATCCAAAATAAAAACTAAATAGTGTGTAGATGAAAGAGTTGTAGAATACGTACATTGCTGGTGCTATTTTTAAATATTACACGTATTCTACTCACATTCTCGCAATATAATTTAGTACAAGAAAAGGTTCGTGAATATGGACAGGAATTTGACTTCAGCCGGTTCGCGAGGAACAGTAGAAACACAGAATACTAACTACGGTCAACCAATCTCCCATAAGACTGAAACAGCCCTGCGCTCACCTAAAGGAATCGATTCCTCCAACTCGTTCCACTGAAAGTCGGTCCGACTCCGGCCGTCTCGTTCCAGTTCCACCATGATTTCGTTCACTCGTTCCTTTTCGGAATCATGATTCCTGGAATCATTTCCTCTCGTTCCGAGGAACGAGGCTCATGTTTCGTTCCTCCTTTCCAGGAGAGGAGGTGGGGGAAATTGAAAATAATGTAGGATGGAGTTTTGTGCTGTCGATGACTGGTGTGTTAATTACACGCGGCTAAAGGGTGGGCCCATTCAATGTTATTTTGCAGCGTTTTAAACTTCGCGGGTGCACTTCTAAACAATGTGAAATTGCAAGTACTTTACTTTGAAAGGAGAAAATTATCATCATGCATTTTATTCCGATTTATTATTGATATTAGCTATAAAAATTGTAATCACACTAAAAGCGATGGACCTACAGTTTAAAGTGGGATCCGAACCACTTGTTCCTCCACCGGGTATCGAACCATAAAACTAAGAGAAATATGCCATGTGGTAAAACAAAATCTCTCAAAAAGGCTGATTGCGTGTAATTGATTCGACGTAAATATATCAATACCGGGTTTTTAGAAATATACATTTATTTTATGTCGACAACAGGAATTGTTCATAACTGATATTTTCTTTTTACCTTGTATATATTCTTGATAAAGGTTGTGTAATGGGAGGGAAAGGGGGAGAAAAATTATTAATGTAATTAAAAAATTAAATTGTCATGGATGCCAAATGATTACTGCGCTCTTCTCTCAATGTAAATGTATTTTTAATAACTTCAAATACATAGTTATGGCCCTTTCTTTTTAGAATTCGATGTTCTTATGATTCAGATTTCAGCGAACATTTGATTTTACGAAGCGCAGGTGTATCTCAAAAACACCCGCACCCTTGCCTCTCTCCAGGCTGTTTGGTCGGAACGAAACCTCGGAACGATTCGTTCCGACTCCAAATTCTCGTTCCGATTCCAAAAACTCGTACCAAGGCTCATTGACTAGTCCTTCAAATGTACAGTCACCCTATTGGAGAGCTTGGAGCGAGTTAAAAACTGTAGTAACGCCCTCCCATTATATTTGGCTTCTTGGTTGGTTCCTTCTGACCTCAATAGCGGGTGTAGGAGGGAGAGGAGTTTAACCGCGATGGTACCAGCAGGAAACTTTCCTAGAAACGGGAAATTTTGAAGCCAATGAAGGGAAAAGGGTGAAACGTCTAAAATGTGCAAAAAAAAACAAAAAAAAAACGGTGGAATTAGACGTCTTGCAATAAATAATACTTACTTTTTCCTTTGGTGACGTATAAACACCGGGAATGTATTTTCTTTCAGTTCGAACTCAGTTGATCGTGATTGAGTTCAAAAGTGTAACAACATTCAAGTAAAAATATTAATTAACAATAACGACTCAAATAAAGCAGATTTTGCCCAACGTGAAGAAAATAAATTAACTACATACTCGGTGATTTATCCACCTCTAAATATCACGGTTATATTTTTTTCGCAACAGACCCCCTTTAAATTTATTCACAATCATCTAATTTGGTAGCCGACTCCCGTGGAGGAGGGGTTAGCACTTCGCGCTACAACACTAGGGGGTCCCGGGTTCGAATCCATGGATGTTTGTGAGTGTCCGTCTATTCATCACTCATCTCCATCTTCGCAAATTAGCCAAAAGTGGCACAAGAAGCAAAGTAAAATAAAGCAAATCAATCAATCAGTCTTATTTGGTGTTAAATTTGCCTTTACATCATTTACACCCTTCTAGATTAGAAGTTCTGGATAAATCGTGAAAGTAAGGATAATTTATTTTCTATTTTATTGTTGTATTTCTTGGTTGTGGAAGACCAGGAATTTTCAAGTCGAAAGGGATTTTTTTTGCTACACGGGAGGGAAATTTTTCTCTGAAGAATTTTGCAGAATTCACAATGTCCCTGCTGTTTAGCCCAGACCACTCGGAATGGGCAAAATACAACTTTCCTCGTACCCCCCCCCCCCTCTTCCCTCTCCTCGGAGTGCCTTTTCAATGCTGAGGCAGATAGCGGGAAAGTAAGGGAACAAAAGGACAAGAGAAGCCGCTTGTAGAAGTTTCTCGCATGTGTTGACAACGACGCAGGCGCAGTAGCTAAAAACAAAACCGGATTCGATTCCATCTGACTTCCGGAATCGGAACGATTCGTTCACTTGCTGGTTTCGTTCCTTTGGAACGATTCGTTCCGGAACGACCCATCACTAATATGTAAAGAGAAACTGTGACTTTACAAACATGAGTTTTTCCTGTTACGCATATGTATTATATACAAAAATGGCTTGGCAAGATTGTTAATAGCTTACCATGCGAAATAACCATATTTTAAATATGCATTGTTATATTCATAAATTACACAGGCAGCAAGGTAATGTTGCAAAAAAGTTGTGGCAACGTTAACCCCTGACATACCTAACATTGCTACATAATGTTCAGTATATGTTGTGACAACGTTGTCAACCAACGTTGAAAAAAATGACCCTGAAACGTTGACACAACGTTGTATCAACATACATTCAACGTTGTAACAACGTTAGGTATGTTAGGGGCTAACGTTGCCACAACGTTGTGGCAACATTACCTTGTTGACTGGGTTGCCACCTTCAGAAAAAAGTCGCTAAATACGACTGATTCGTAAAACCCGTTGGGGAAGTAATTTCTGCCTACTTTTGGAGAAACGAACCTAGTATTTTTCCAAAGTTAAATGAACATTTTTGATAATAGATAGATGCACCAATAGGGGCCATCCAGACTTTTTTAAAAATATAAAAAAGTAAAAAATTCTATGATGATGCGAGTTTCCTTTGGCATTTCGACAATTTATTTTCATAACAAAGATATTTTCGACATCCAGTTAGAATACGCGTGCATGGAGGAGGAGAAGGTGATAGGATTTGTTTTTTCCTATCCTTTTGTAATTGTTATATTTTTAGGGAAGTGTCCTGTAGTGTATAAAGATAGGTTAGTGAGTGAAGATGAATCGGATTAGTACGTTATTACTTCAACATACGTTGTTTTCCACGTTACCAAACGAGGATGAACATCTTGGCCAGTGGCGCAACATCAAGGAGGGAGCGAAGGGGAGCATTGCTGAGTTTATTATTATTATTTTTTTTTTTTCGATTTCTTGATCATGTTGGCACTACCATTCATAGTTGCTGCCGGCCGCCAATGGATGGGAGTATACCCACCTTTTGGCCCAGCATTCATAAAAAAGTACTTCAAAAACAGGAAAAAATGGCAAATGAGAACTGACTAAAGAGTACAAGCATGGTACAAGCACCCTTCACCTCACCTTCGAAAATCCTACGCACGCCACTGTTCTGATATTGCTTGAGTGGGGGATCGTGGACCATGCCTGTCACTTGCAGTGAAGTCAGAAGGCTATATCTAATCTGTGTCTACAGGTGACAATGTCCCAATGACCTAGACAGTGGGCGCGTCCAGCAATGCCTTTCACTGATCTAAATGAAAGAAATCGATGGATTAAAATCACTTCTACAATTTCGTACACTTGATTTTTATCGCAACTATTCGTACACAAGTCAAATGTCCATGTGTCCTATATATCACGACGTACTTTTTGTGTGCGAGTTCCCTTCATTGCATTTAAGTGTACTTTACCATCTAGGGATATGCAAATTACAATTGAGTAATCCGTAGGTTCTTGCGTTATACTTGGGTAGGAGATTGGAAGTAGAGTTTCATTTATTTATTTTGTAGTGTTCATACAACATAAACCCAAAAGCAAGCACATGCTTAAATATGTATGTGGGATTAAATACGTGAGTGAGAAGAAAATGAACATATTGCGCGCGCTCGGGTGTCGGGTGTGTGGTTTGTGAATATATATAGTCCACACATGATGAATGACGTCATCGTACGTCACAAACATTTTAGCGTGAGCTCTGCCTTGTTCGTTCTGTGTTGCAGAAGTGCTTGATGTATCAGGCGTTTACAACCTACCATATTCGGATGTTTTGGATTTTATATATGTGTTTGTGACGAGTGATTAATACTTATAGAAGTGTTATTTTTTTAAAATATTTTTTCAACATGTCGAAACAAAATGAGAGACAAAGCTACGCTCAAACGTACAAATTAGTTGTAGTAGGAGGAGGCGGCGTTGGGAAATCGGCTATAACTATTCAGTTTATACAGGTAAGTTCCTAGTAATTATGTAAATAATCTTCCGAATGATACAACCCGTCTGGCGCGTCGTTTATCCTTTGGTGATATATTTGTAATTTTTATCGAGCTTGAAGTACTGAAAGTCTGGCATTTTTTTATGTAAACAGTTGCTCGCCCAGTATGCATCTTTTGGTCTATAATAATAATAATATTATTATTATTTAATATTTTTCAATGTGAAGAGTTGAGATATTTTATAATGAAAGATAGGGAATACTCCGTATTTAGAACTTCAGTAGTTGTGGTTTTGCAAATGGGTGTCGCTAAATCATGTCTTCTGAAACAGTACCGGTAGCCAAATGGTATACATAATTAAGGTTTGTTAAAGTGTGTGTCCATATTGTCTTCCTATACCATTTCCCTATTTTTCTAGTGCTGTAACGTCCATATATACAATAATTATTTTTTGTTTTAGGATCTCCGAATACTCGCTTTGACAATTTCTTCTCAGTAATTGCAACCCCCCCCCCCCTCAATTTATAATCTCCTTGTACGTACGTTTGTTTAACATCATGTGAAGAGGGATTGCGCATAAATGCAACTATGATCTAGTGTGTTATTTTTTAATATATACACCAATATTTAGTAACATTGAAATGGAATAACAAGGGGGAGGGCAGTGTCACTTGTTCAGGTGTCTTGTTGATTAAAGAAGATGGCCTAAATTTTAGAGCAGTTTAGTTTTCCAAATAGAATGAAGACTGAAATAATTGATATAATTCCTGTGCAACTTGTGGAGGATATTTGTGTGTAGTTTAGACACACATGTACTTTACTTGGTACAATTTTAGTTTCCGCAAAACGTATTTCTTCAATTTTACAGGAGAAAGTACTTACTGAACTGAGTTTATTTATACTTTAGGAAGGTCTTGGAAGTGTGTTTTCCCCTCGCTTAAATTTTTTTGCTGGTAAATCATGTAATTTTCGACATTAATTTCACTCCAATGCACGACAGCTATTCCCTTGAAGTCCATCTACTACGTGAACCAAATTTTTGCCTGCATTTAATGACATGACAACAACCAGTCAGTGTTTCCAAATACACGGTTTTGTAACTGTGTAACAGTTGTAGAACATAAATAAACGTGTGTTGCTGTTCATCATTTCTGATTACGAACTTGCAACAACATGACGTGCACAGGATGCATGGTGAAATTGCATGGCGTTGAAGATCCAGTAGAATTTGTAATTCACCATGGAATTGTGAAGGAATTGGAATGTCCTAAAAAATAAATTATCTTCAATTTTTCTAATTAAAAAAAAACCAATTTAAACTATGTTTGCCTAATCTAACCTTGCCGTGCATGGTTCATGGGGCTGTTTATGAATGGTTCATGGGGCTATCCGTGCATGGTTCGTGGGGCTATTTATGAATGGTTCATGGAGCTATTTATGAATGGTTCGTGTGGCAATCCCTGAATAGTTCGTGGGGCAATTTATGAATGGTTCGTGGGGTGTTTGAACCCGAAAAAAGTATTTTTCTAATTTAAAAAAAAAAAATTAACTGTGATTGCCTAACCTTGCCGTGCATGGTTCGTGGGGCTATTTATGAATGGTTCATGGGGCTATCCATCCATGGTTCGTGCGTTTTTTGTACCTGGAAAGAAATACAAAATCAGTAACACGAAAGTAGGTATTTTGGTAAATTTCTCGTATCGGACAAACGGATTTCTTCAAATTTACAGGAGAAATTACTTACCGAATGCAGTTTCTTTAGACTTGTGGAAGTTCGGGGAAGTGTTTTCACGCATCGTTCATTGAATTTTGCCGGTAAATCATCTATTTTTCGATATAAATGTGTGACCGTTGCACGAAAGCTCTTGCATCCATTTCTTCCAGGTGGATGTAGCCTGTGTGTGATGACGTAATCCCGGTCAGTGTTTCCAAACACGCGTTTTTGTAACTGAAGAAGGTACGTTTCCGCAAATGGTTTGTGGGGCTATGTGTCAATGGTTCGTGAGGCTATGCGTAAATGGTTCGTGGGGCTATGCGTCAATGGTTCGTGGGGCTATGCGTCAATGGTTCGTGGGGCTATGCGAGAATGGTGTGTGGGGCTACGCATTTTTTTTTCGAAACCAATTTTTAACTATTGTAACCTATAGTGACCCTACCTAACCTAACCTTACCGGAAATGGTTCGTGGGGCTATGTATGAATGGTTCATGGGGCTATGCGTCAATGCTTTGTGGGGCTACGTAGGTATTTTTGGGTGCAGTGGGGTGGAAACACTGCATGCCGAGTACGTTAGTGAAACTGTGACCGCCATTTTGCATGTTACCGAAGGCAAAAAGAAACGAAGAAAACTTACTCGATATGTCGCAAATAGAGCTTATTTCCGTGAAATAAGCGAAATGCCACATTCAGGAATGTTTCTCAATGCAGAATACGTAAGTACGAATATTCAAATGAAATGAACTAGCAAATTTCAGCCGTTTGTCCGATACGAGAAATTTACCGGTATTTTTATATGAAGAAGGTTGCAACACTGCATAACCACTGATCATGGACAACGGCATATTGTGTGAAGCGAAAGCGAACAAAAAAAATATATACTCTATATGTCTAAAATTGAGATTATTTGCATGGAAAAAACGAAATGCCATCTTGAAGAATCCTTAGGAATGCAGAATACGTAAGTATCAATGTGGAAAATAAGGGAATTAGAGACGTTTGGTGGTTACTGAAATTTTACCCTTTATTTATTAGTACATGTAAATTAATACAGAGCTGAGCATGCATCAACCAGACCTCTTAAGTAAATATCAGATTGTTGGTCCTTGCTTTTTAGAGTCTTTATTTTTTTTTTCAGTAACACTTTACTGTAGGGGTGACGGATTTCTTACTTTTTACAGGAGAAAGTACTTACGCAAATCATTTTCTTTAGCGTTGTGGAAGTTTGTGAATGTAGTTTTGATCCATTTTAATGCGAATCAGTGGCGTATGCTGGGGGGTCATTCCATGCCAAACCATCCAATGGTGGTTGCATGACCATTTTAGAAAAATTTCATTTTTAGTTCATAGGTTTGTACATGTTTCTAGATATCAAAACCAATGTTCAAATAAAAATATTGTCTTTAGTTCTCCTGGGGCAGCCATTTTTCCAACATGGCTTTTTTTGCTCATGTAGCAGTATACAGAAACCTTAATATCTCAAAAACCATTAAAGCCAGAGACCTGAAACAAAATTCATTTTGTAGCTAATGAAGTATACTTCCTGTAATATTCAGGTATGTTTTGCTTGAAATTGCATCGTAAGTACGAAAATTATGGTGGAAAATGGGGTAACAATAGTTAAAAAATTGCATTTTTTAGCCCGATTTTTTAATGAAGGGGTTTAGTCTAAGGCTTGATTTTTTTCATGTATAGACCTGTCTGCCGGGTGTCTGTAAATAAAATATCAGTGCTTAGAAATGCACCCCTTTTTTACAGCATGGGCTCAAACATGACCATTCATTGAATTTTGACAGTTTTCGGGGTTAAATATCTCAGATGGGTCCTCTTTAAAAATTCTGAAATTTGGTACATACGAAGTCCTTCATGAACCTAACTCACAGTAAAAATCTCAACTTTTAGATTCAACTCGTTTTGGTCAATATGAGGTAACGTATGTCACCTAATTTCTGACGTTGCAAAGTAAGGTTAAGCTACATCCCATACTTAGAATAAAGAAGTCTTTTCTTTTTCTTTTTTAAATTTGGGTTAAATAAAGGCTCAGAAAATATAGTAACATAAGGTTTTATTACTTGACTTACCATAAATTGAAATTACAAGGTATGACAATTGAAAATCTGCAAAATTTCATTGCAAAAGCCTATCACATGCCAGCATCGCTGTTAGGTTTTACCGCCGTTGTAAAACTAAGAGTTCCCTGTCTAAGAAGCCACTGCAAATGCGTCACCGACTGCCTCCAGGCGCTGGTCGAAGACGAATTTAACTGCTGAAGGCTGTTGGTAGTTTTAAAGGAAAGGAGTCCATCCCCATGTATAGAGCGAGCACAAGGAAAACAAACCTTGGACGAAAAATCCCCGCACTGCCTTTACTTCCGTTCACCTCGGGCCATAAGGAAGCATGGTCCACTCTCCTCGTGGGAGTACGGTTCACAGGAGTCGCGGGTTTTATACTATCATTTTTTCCGACGATCGTTGTTTGAGAGTGAAGCATCAGTCACATTTGATAGTCGATTATTTTCTGTATTTAATCTGGGCTTCGGCGATAGCCTAGAATATACGCGCCTGATGCGAATGCATGTTGTTTTCTGCGAAAATCTCTGTCCGACATGCTGTTTCTGCTCCGCCATTTGCTTTCTGCATGAGAGCACAATGTTCCGTGTGTTAGATGACGTAAACCCCGTAGTCAGTGTTTCAAACTTGTCATGTTTTCACTATAACATGACGTCAAGTATTTTTTTTTTTTAACTATGCTTGCCTAACCTAACCTAACCTTACAGAAAATTGTTTGTGGGGCTAACATGAATGGTTTTTTGGGCTAACGTCAATGGTTTGTGTGGCTAACGTAAATGGTTTGTGCGGCTAATGTCAGTGGTTTGCGAGGTATTAGCATAATTTCAAATCCAGGCACAAAAGTAGGTATTTTCAGGTGAACAAGGTTGCAACACTGCATAAATTGACAAAAACTATCACAACATGCAATGAACCAGTACGCTATCGCCATAATGTGTGTTACAGAATCGAAATAACGAGTAACAATAAGTACTCGTAATTGTAAGAAATAGGCATTATTTTCATTAGAAATTCATTATTTATCCCAAGTAAGGTTCCGCATTCCAGAATAGTATGTTAGCAATGTAAAAAAGTGTGAAATAAATGATTTATAGGTGTCACCCCTATAGTAAAGTAGTACCTTTTTTTCAACTTGCATTTCTGTTTGATATAACTATTTTACAATGACTCCACGATGTGGTCGAATTTGTGGAACTGATTTTATCATGGGAAGTTTGTGTTTTATCAAGGTAGCAGGATTTTCCAAATTCAATATTCTGAAACTAGAGGAGTTGGTTTTATTATTCCACCTAAACATGATTATTCTGCCATGATTTTGTAGATATGTGTTCAAAAATAGTGCTCGCAAGTTGCACAATGTGACAGAATTTTTGGTTTTGAACCTGTGTACAGCTTTTTAAGTCACCAGTTTTGATGAGAAAGACTCAGAAATTTTGGTGGCTACGCAGTACCTGCAATGGTAACTAGAGCCAGGACTTTTTATATCTCTGTCTTTCAAGATATGTACCTAAATATGTAGTAAAGTATAGTAAAATATGCAAAATGTAACTTTCAAATAGGATAATATTTTATATTTTCCACTCACGTTATATATTATTTTTTATATGTAACAAATTGTACTTGCCAAAGACTGATGGTGCCATTAAGTAGTGATTAAAATATTATGTAATTAACCAATACTATTTTTTTTTTTTTGTGAACGAAATGACATCATTGCTCATTTTTATGAATGCCAAAAGAGGGAATTTGAGACAGTCTTTGTGCAAAATGATTTAGTATTTGCTAGGTGTTTGTAATATAAACGTAAATGCTGCTTATTTAATTTATTATAGGGCTAATATTTAATCCCTACTAAAGTGAAACATATTGTTCATCTTGATAAATTTTTATTTATTAAGGTATAACCAGGTTTTCAGTTTGGGAATTTCAACTTTTGCTACTAGGTAAGGTACAATACCTAAGTGTTGGACAAGTGTTTCTGTATACTACTGTTCAACATTATGGAAATTTACTACATACATACCGTGTTGGCCCGAATATAAGCTGCACATTTTATCCAAATTTCAATTGTAAAAAATTAAGATGCATCTTATATTCGCAAGCGTAAAAAGAATGACATTTCGTCACTTTGAAATAAGGATAATGCAACAATAGCATTGTAGAAACTGGCCACATTGTAGATACCATAATGTTATCCAACAATAGCATCGTTTCTAACGGGGCATTGTAAAAACTGTCGGCATTCTTGATAACATACACTTTGATTTTATTAAGATTGTGTTCGTTCTTCTCTAAGCTTACACAGGTACGCATTTCTACTGAAGTGGACCTACGGGTTGTCACCAATGTGAACAATTGTGTGGAGAAGAAAGCATCATCAAGCCTGGGAATAAGGCATAGTTACGATGCAAGTTTCAAACTTGCAGTTGTTCGTTACGTTAAAGCCACTGCTGATAGCTAACAGAAAGCTACCTTTGAAGTAGGTATAGCACACAATTGTAACCTTAATTTTTCAATAACGATACTGTATTTTGTATGTACTGTATTTATGATAAAATAAAATACCTATGTACCTACCTCATTATATTTCCCTGAATCTGCTGGTAAATGGTTACCGGACCGGTATTTTATTTGGTATGACTTGAGATGACCAGACCCCTCTCCGATTTTCTTCATATTTGACATAGTCACTAATTGAGGCATCCTAATCACGAATCTGAAGTTAAAATTTGTCGGAAACGTCTAGAAATTGCGAACCATTGGGACTAGCCTCACGAACCATTGGCGCTAGCCCCACAAATCATAGGCGCGTGGTTAGGTTAGGCAAACATAGTTAAAATTTAGTGTCGTGGTAGTATCAGGAATATATATATATATATTTGCTTGCTAAACAAAAAATTTTGCGAAAATCGACGGTTTCCATTCTGAAAACTAACGCCTTATTTTGTAATTTCTAGATGTTTCCGACAAATTTTAACTTCAGATTCGTGATTAGGAGGCCTCAATTAGTGAGAATGCCAAATATGAAGAAAATCTGAGAGGGGTCCGGTCATCTTCAGTCATTCCTTTTATTTTCTTCCCTCTCTTTTTTTTCTTTTCGCTCCTTCAAATTTTAGGATGCGGCTTATATTCAGGCCAATACGATATATAAACACATATAGTGAATACTTTTTTTATTTAGTTAAAATTGTTCTTCATATGTCAGTGTCTTACATGAGACATTTTCTTTCTTTCTTGCAGAGTTACTTTGTGACAGACTATGATCCAACCATTGAAGACTCTTATACAAAGCAGTGTGTAATAGATGATGCGCCAGCAAAGTTGGATAGTAAGTATGGTTTTCCTTCTTTTTTACGTCAAAGCATATATTTTTGTTTGGAATAACTACTATTTTGAATGTAAAAGGCATAAAAAAATATTTCCCTCCTTGGAAAAGTTCAGGAACTGCCAACCATTTTTTATCCAGGAGAGGGGTCTAGGAAATTTATTCTGGGGCTATGATTTTAGCATTGCCACATGCATGGGCCTTAGTGTCATATATAACTGGAGCAAACAAGTAGAAAATTTTGTGGAAAGGAAACCAATTACATGGGGAATCCTGTTTGCAAGAATTGTGAACATCTGTGTCTAAAGTGGTGGACACATGTCACTTCATCCTTCAGCAAGACTACGTGGGAGATGAAAAGCAGGTGTATTTCTGTCACAAAGATTCTGTGCCATTGCTCAGTGCATGGTGAACATGTGTTCAAAATTGTATCTCCCTTGTACAAATGGCAGAATAATTAACGTAATCCAATATTTTCTCAACATTTTCTTTTTTATCTGCGAGTCTTAAAAGTACAGTGTGTTTGAAAAGTAACTATACACCTGTCATGCACTAGTACAGCAATACATAACATCGACTTACCTTACAGTAGTTTTTGGAAATGGTTCCCATGAACATCCACACATATCTGCATGCGTTTCTTGTTCTCAAACTCACACAAGTTGTTCATGTGGAATGTTCTTGGAAATCACGAATAGCAATTTGAAGTTCCTGGAGGCTGTGGGGGTTTCCTTGATAAACATTGCTTTTTGCATAACCCCAGAAGTAAAAATCTGTTTGCTTAAGTCCAGAGAACGAGCTGGCCACCAGCCCTTAGAAATGATTCGATCTCCAAAAACCTCTTGCGGCAACTTCATGGATTGCCCTGGCTGTATGTGTGGTCGCGCCATCATTCAAAGGTGACAAATACACAATGAACAACAAAAAAACCAGACACACCTTCCTCAAAGCACCAGCCCGACTGGCTTGCGGAAGCAAACTGCACAATCCTGCAACACGCAGGATTACCAACCTTTGCAGAAAACATATAATTGAGTTTATATAGGTGTATAGTTACTTTTCGAACCCACTGTATATAGATTGGAACATAATGTATTGGACAACAAACTCTTGGCAACGCAGTGTTGCCAGCCCATAACAAAAGTCGATGAACTAATGCACCAACTCAATAGTAAGCAAGGATATAACGGAGTGGAAATCCTGATGTGTTCGCAACGCACAAACCAGTCACTGAAAAAATAAAATTGTAAGGAAGAACAATGTGGTTAGTTACATGTAATGTATGGGAAAATCTAGAATTGATAGATATTTTTAGAGGAAAAATGTTGTTTTGATTTGCTAACGTGATACCTTGCCAGCACTGTGAAAATATTATTATTATTATTTACCAAGTGTGGAAGTTTTTCTGGTCTTTCTTGTCTTACTACCCTGTTGTAATACATATGTGGACATGAGCGTATCTGCAGGGTATTACTTCTGAACATTATTTGTATCAGTGATGTGCCTGAAAGGGACAAGTGACAGTACTCACAATCCACCACTCTCCTAATAAACAAGAAAAGCTTGATTGTGAGCTTTTATCAACAAATTTGACTTGCACATGAATTGACGTAACTTGAGACTAAGTTATCGTACAACCTCTATAGAATATTATATAATGTGGACAAATTCATCTAGCTTCTATTAGGCTCAAGCTTCAACCCCACCCAAAGTTCTGGTTATGCTACTGGCAATGGATATGGTCAATTGACATCTCTGTGACCTATTCGGAACAAGATTATTAAACATTGTGTTTCTCATCAAAGTATTCCAAGCATATTTGATCTGGGAAATATCAATGCCATCCCATGAGATGGTTTGCTTCTTCAAGTAGGTAAGCCACAGTTGTTGATCAATGGGGAGCATTAATTTTCATTCTCACCTAATCTACCTTATGTTTCGGCCTCCCCGATGGCGCAGTGGTAACGTTGTTGTCTTGTAATCAAGGATCCCAGGTTCGATACCCGATGCAGCCACATAGTGCTTCGGATCCCACTTTAAACTGTAGGTCCAGTCCAAATTAACCTTATTATGCATAAAAGCGACTTTAACAACAAATCAACAAAATCTACCTTATGTTTCAATAATGTGAGCCATGGAGTCATCCAATAATCCTGGGTGTATTTTAAAATATTCAGTCTGCCCCAACTGCTGGAGTAGCTAATCAGAACCCACTTCACTCATGCTGGAGCATAATTGGTGGACTTCCCTGATGGTGCAGTAAACAAGGTAAAATTACCCATCCATATAGCACTGTACCATGAAAACACATTTAGGGGATGTGAAATACTTGTTCTGATCGTAATGTAAATTGTAATTGGAAATATGAGATGAATCTTTGTCAAATGTGTTTTATAAAGAAACAAAATGTGTACTATAGGAATAGGTCTGTATAGGCATATTATTGTTTTGGTAAAGTTGATGTTATTTTGACCAATGTTGTTTGTATGAATTGCCTTTAACCACACCTTACACATTAATTTCCAGAGCCTGAACCCAACATTTTACAGTATATATTTAATGTAATATAATTGTTTTGAAGAATATCTACTGGGAGTGGTAACATAATATTTTTGGTTGTTGGTAAATACATCACCAGAGAACTATAGAGCTATGTTACTGATAAATGCCTTAATTCTAGTTATTCCCTTCTTACAACTAATCTCTCACTTAAGAAGACAAATGAAGGATTGAAATGTTGCATAAAACATTTGACATTTAATATCTTGCATAAAACATTTGACATTTAATATCTTATCAGTATCGGCAAATATTCCACATTGGCACATCCTTACTTTGTATTTACAAAATAACCTTGCAAATTCTGTGCAAATAATATCAAACTGTTACTTTGTGCACTGCTGTTCACATAAAAGCACATTTCATAATGTTGAATAATTGAAGTATGTGCCACTTTATGTGTACAGAAGTGTACACACTTGAGCGGAAAAAAACCACCCACCCTCAAAAATTTCAAAGTCCAGATCTGCACGATGTGACAACATGGCAGACAGTATAACAAATCTCACGTACGAAAAAGTAACATTACCGGTAGGTCAAAGTCTTGGCGCTGTTATAACAAGATATATCACTTATGTATTTATTCATTTTTTACAAATAATTTTTTTAAAAAAGTGATAAAGTGCTCCCCTGTGCTTAGCACCATGCCATGAAGGCATATAGGGGGTGTGGGGGTAATGCCACACCCACTATACAATGTATGAGTTATACATATATACAATATAATTACAGACCATTAAGCAACTTTCCATTGATACATTTTGCAGCATAGTCTTTGTTCTGTTTTGTTCGTAAAAGTTGCCATTACTGCAGATAACTTGATTTGAAGGATCGCCCTTGTGAAATTCGGTGAAAACATGAAAGAAGACTGGTATGGAGGCTCCAAAAAAAATGATAAAATAGATTAATTTTCAACTTGATAAAAGTTTGCATAATATGAATTCTGAAAAGAATCCAAATTACACGCACAATAGCAAATGAGTATTATATAAGCAACACACGTGTTCATGCAATTAAATATGTGTCCTATCATGTCAACAATGAAACTGAAAGAAGTGAGAATCACAGTTTGTAACACTGTCTATCATCCGGAAACAAATTGTGGCAGTCTTCCCACTCAGCTGTTGGCTTATATTCTCACAACAATCATACACAAAGAATATTAAAATATTAATACCCACAAACTAATAATTTATAAGAGAAGAAAATATATCAACAGGCTCCTCAAAATGTAAAGTTGCAACAAGTTGCCAGACGAAACAAGCCTTTCGGTATCTAGCGACCCAGAAGAGTGTGTTGAGAGAGGCAGAACTAGAGTAGTTGTTTAGTTGAGTCATCCTTACAAACTGAGTTTGACATTTTGTTCGGCTGTTCGAGTCCACACCCAGTCAGTAATTTTTTTCCAGGTTGTTTTGGATGGCAGTTTATAATATATGCTTATTGAAATTGTCCTATTGCTTTCACTGTCTTTTCAAACAGTTTGAGAATAACTTTTAAAAGCACAACATTGCCTACAGCGCACTGCAATATTAATTATAAATAGGTGTTTGCTTTTATTAGAAAAATTTCAAGAATGAAGAGGGTGGTATGCTAACGTTAATCAAAATATTACTTATTCATTAATATCACATGGTTCATTCGTAACCTCAGGCAACCTTGAATATTGCTGCAAAAGGATTCCCTTCTTGTAACATGAACTTCTTGCCATCAGAATTGGAAGTAGGTCTTTCCAAAGTTGAAAATTCATCTGTAAGGAAATTGAGGACATGAAAAGATTCATAAGAAAAGATGTTTCGTAAGAATTTTAATAAATATTAATTGTTTGTAGCATGATTGTAAACAAAAAAAAATGTCATGTTCTAATAAACTTGGATTTATTTGGTGATCAGTTTGAATTTTTCATGCAAAATGTTTTAAATATCCCAATAACTTCAGAGTTCTTTTATTCTTAATGTTGTAATATATTCATGATCATATTCTGTATTTCAAATAGTTTCTCATCATGATAAGTCTGCTTAAAGTGGCAGAGAAGCGATGTCAGTAACCTAATTCCATTGATCAATCAAATCAAATCATGTAAAAGCAGATTAAGCATTCTTAAAATTGAAACTTATTACAGCGGTTAGTTCAAGTAGAAAAGTTTGGAGGTTGTGGTATTATTTGAATTTACGTTAGCTGTTTTCTGTAAAATTTGATACAAATTCACCCATGTTTCAAAAGAATATTTGGATTTTGAATGATGGGTTGATAATTGATAAAATGTACTTGGAATTTCAAATTATGTGCATCTGTGCTATGCAAGATAATAGGGTTTTACATTTTTCATAATTTATTTTTATGCTACAAATGCTCAGAATAATAATGCTCGAAAAATTAAAGTTCAAACATGGAGGATTGTTTTTTTGTTATGGGAGTTAAACAGAATTTCAAACCATAATATTTTTGTAACCGATGCAACTAATGTCCATGTTTTTGATAAGCGACCAAAAAAAAAATAGGCAAAACTCTTATTGAATTAACAAAGCAAAATTTTCCAAATTTTCTTTTAGTTTAGTGAATATTGATAACAACTTAGGAACATTCAATAAATTCAGCATCATTGATTTCTATATATATTCACGTTCTTGTAGAATATATGGCGTAGAAATTAAAGAAGGGACAATAGAAAACACCATGGATATGCAATACTCGAAACAGTGATTATCAGTGGCGAGATGATGAGTCGAACGTGCATCTTTGAAGCCGTAGTTTGTCCACAATGTTTTTTTTTTTTTTTATATATAATTTCTGTTTTCTGCTGTTTCCATCATAACAAAAGGATATTTATAACATAACTAGGATTCAAACATGGGAAACTGGTTGGTCACTGCATCACCAAGATATGCGTCATTCGCTAACATAAGTGACAATACAGGTTAATATGTCTTTGTATTCCTAGAAAATTTACACTTTGTAGCTACACTGATGTTCTGAAACAACACAAGAAACAGAATATTGTATGTCAATGACATATACTCAGAATCGCTGAGGCTGCGAATGAAACATGTGATATTCTCGTCGTATTCTCCTGAACACAAATAAATAAATCTGTCACTCAACAGCAACTATCTAGTCAAAGCAAGAAAGCATGTGTAATTACTAATCTTACAGTTTTCCTTAAAGTTATTATTAATATTTTCTTTATTATTTTCCCATGAGTATGTTGAGTATTTTGTAATTTTATTCAACACATGTATGAACTGCTAGATTAAACACATTCCGATATTTTAATGTAGAAGTAATATTTTGATTAATGTTGTCATAGCAGGCTCTTCATTCTTGATATGTTTCTAATAAAAGCAAACACCAATTTATAACGAATATTGCAACACACTGTAGCCAATGTTGTGCTTTTTATTCTCAAACTGTTTGAAACGACAGTGAAAACAATGGGACAATTTTAATAAACATATATTATAAACTGCCTTCCAAAATAACGTGAAAAGGAATTACTGACTGGGTGGACACTCAAACAGCCGATCAAAATTTCAAACTCAGTTTATAAGGATGACTCCCTAACCAACTACTTTAGCTCTGTCTCTCTCCTCAATACACTCTTCTGGGTTGCTAGATACTGTATGGCACATTTCATCTGGCCACTTGTTGCAACTTTACATTTCGAGAGGTCTGTTGATATATTTTTTCCCTTGTTTTTTTTTCTTTATTTTCTTAAACATAACAAGAGACAGAAGTTTGCACTAAGTAAAATATCATTTAGTTAAATTTATCAATTTGAGTACACTGATACATGTATCGAGTAGCAGTAAATCTACTGACGAGGAGTCTATGCCAGAAGATTACATTTCTTTCTGTTTGTGTTTCAGTTCTGGATACTGCAGGGCAAGAGGAGTTCAGTGCAATGCGTGAACAGTACATGCGCTCAGGGGAAGGTTTCCTGCTCGTGTTCTCTGTCACAGATCGAGCAAGCTTTGATGAGATGTACAAATTTCACAAGCAGATTCTTCGTGTGAAGGATAGAGATGAGTTCCCAATGCTTATGGTTGGCAACAAGTCTGATTTGGAACACCAGAGGCTTGTAAGTATTTTCTTTTATTATTCTTTATAAGGCTATCTTTATTTATTCTTTAAACCCTATCAGTTTGTAATTTTCTGTATTATCAGGAAGGAATATAAGTATGCAAAAGGTGCACAAAATAAAACATAGCATGGGAACTGTCTATCGGTGTTCCACCTCAGATCAAAGTTATATTTTGCTTGTCACATTTTAATGTTAATGTGTGCTTTATTGGTATTAAGTGGATATTTGTTACAATGCTTTTAAAATTACGCTCACACAGTGAAACCCCAATTTTACATTTCCGGATTTTGAATTTTCCCACATTATACATTCAGTCTTCATGGTCTCAACATAGCAAAATGGTATAAAATTTCCCCGATTTTATATATTCCCATATTTTAGGTTTTTTCAACTTAATCACTTGTAAAACATAAAATTGAGGTTCCACTGCACATACATATATACAATCATTCTTTTCAATATATTTGTGTAAATGAACACAAAGCATCATTTTTACTAAATTTCACTTCGTACCTTACATTTTATTTATTAATTTATAATTTCTGTGTTAAAGCACAGAAACAGATAAAATGAGAGACTGTCATGTATCTTCTTGACGTGCCATTACTACTCTATCCTCCTGGTTTTTAGTGCTGCACACCTTGGGGTGAAGATTTGGATATGAAAATTCCTGTTAATCGATTTCTTCACATCAGGCAATATTGCAAGCACATGTGGATAGTAGTGGGCAACCACCTTCTCTCATGAGGTGGAATTAATGGATGAGCCCTTTTTTTTTATACATATACATGTATTGCATTGAATGATAAAAATGTGTGTTTGCAAAATAATGTGCATTGTTTCATTTTGTTGTGAAAAAGTGGTAAAAATGGAAAATATCATATTTCAAAATGATAGGATAGAAGAAGTGTCATTTGGTAGAAGTTCAAAGTAAAAATGTATTCATACTATGGGAATGAGAGACGCGGTAATATATAATTAAGGTACTCACGTTTTCCGCGAAGCTGTTTTACATTATTTTACATTAATGTAAAACAGCTTCGCGGAAACATGAGTACCTTAATTATAGTAAAAATGTAGAGAAGACATGACTAGGTACAATAATGTCAGATTTATAAATGACATTAAGGATCATTTTCTTTAGCTGTAGAAATTTGGCAGTTCATATTCATAAAGTAAGATTTCTTAAGAAGTCTCGGTTGTCTATAAATGTCTTTATTCATGTTGATGCAAGTGCGACTTCCTCATGTAGTATAAATTATCAGTACAATATAAAAAAGAATTTTATAAAATACTTAAAAGTACTTATGTTGGTGAGCAGAAGCATGCGGTAAAGAGAGGCGGGGCAAGCGCCGCTTGCGTTGTTTTTTAAAACACTTTTGATATCTTAAGTTCGTGTTTTGCAATGCCTTTATACACATTAGAATGGAATTTATTCACTATAAGATATTTACATTTCAGAATTTTCATTTCCCCTATGTTCTGTTCTTTTGGCTTGAATCATAAACCAGCTGCACCCTTGACGACCCTTGGCGATGCAGCACGATTGACCGCGTTAGAAGAAGAGGGCTGCTCGCCTTTCTCCCCGCTTTTCGAGTGACTTATGCAGTTCTTGCATGGTGACTGTCCGTCCCCGTCCACGAAGAAAAAAGGCGAGGGCAAGCAACACCAAGACCGCATCTGTCTGTGGAAAGGGTGTTGGAAAAAATTCGCCCACCCTGGCCACAAGTGTTGCTAACTTCCAGAATTTTCTGTGTATCCGTAGCACCACTCAATGTGTTACGATTTTCATGTTTGAAGCTGTATAGTAATCAACAAATTACATTATTAAGTTAGCCAGTGATCACCAGTCGTATGCTATTTATAAGAAGTGAAATCACAGCCGGTACTTGAACTTTCGTCGTGTGGTCAGTTGCTCGGAAATATGGAGGGTATGTAACACTGCTAAAAGGAAGGTTAATTTAGAAGCGTGGGCGCATGTTGTTTTTTACTGTGATACTGTGCTGTGTTTTTCTGTGTTTTGTGTCGTGTTTTTGTGCCTGGTGTAAAAGTATGATTGTACATTGAAAATTTCTGCATGGGTGACATACCAGACGAGCCATCGATTTGCAGTGGTGCAGGTAAGGACTTGATTAGGGACCTTCTCTCAAAACCATTCAGTTTGAGAACATATGGTGAAAAGTTGGAGCTTGTGAACCTAGAGCGACCGTGTCCTGAACTGTGCATAACCAAACCAACTAAGAAAGATGGGAAAGTTTTCATTAGGCAGTTTAAAACATCTCAGTACAACAATATTATGTGGTTATGTGGCAGCAATGATCTTAATAAATTATTTTGTTGGCCATGTGTTTTGTTCAATACAAATTTAGGACCATGGAACTATAGAGGCTACAGTGACTTGAGCAATTTTTATAATGCAGTGCAAAGACATGAACATTCCCAAAATCACATCTGCGCTTGCATCCAACTGAAGACATTCGGAAAGTTCAGAATTGATATACAATTAGATCTGCAAAAGAAAGCTGCAGTTTTAAAACACAATGAAACTGTGAAGAAAATCAGAGAAGTTTTGAAAAGATTTATAGACGTAACATGTTTCCTTGGTAAACAGAAACTTGCATTTAGAGGTCATGACGAAACACATGGTTCAACCAATAGAGGAAATTACGTAGAATTAAGCAAATTTATAAGTAAATATGATCCTGTTCTTTGCAATCATTTGGAAACTGCAACAGTGTTTACTGGGCTCTCAAACAGAATTCAAAACGATCTTATTGAAAGCATCAGTTCTTCACTAATGAAAGAAATTAAAACAGAAGTCTCAGCAAGCACATTTGTTTCCATACTGCTTGATGAAGCGTCAGATATCAGTAATAAGTCACAACTTTCAACAGTTTTACGATATGTAAGATCAGATGGTTTGGTTCGCAAGAGATTTATTTGCTTTGATGACATCAGTAAAGACAGAACAGCATTAAGCCAACATGTTTTCAAAGTAATTGAAGAATTTAATTTGGGCAACAAGATCGTTTCGCAGGCTTATGATGGTGCAGCAGTAATGGCAAGTGAACTGAATGGTTTACAATCAAAAGTACGTGAAAAGTATCCAGAAGCTATGTTTGTTCACTGCTACGTGCATGTCTTAAATTTAGTGCTGGTGCAATCTGCAAACAGCGTTAAAGAAAGTAGTATTTTTTTTCAAAACACTCTCTGGGTTAACTGCCTTTTTCTCTGTTTCTACCAAACGCACCGAGCTACTAGACCGAATAGTTCAGAAAAGGTTGCCACGTGTTACAACCACAAGGTGGAACTTCAATTCTAGACTTGTCCAAACTCTTAATAATTACAGGGAATCTTTAATTGAGTTGTTCGAAGAAATTACAGACAACCCGGCTTAGTGGGACACCAACACTTACAACGAAGCTAGTGGGTTTTGTGGAAGACTAGGTAGCTTTCCATTTGTCTTTTGCTTGCAGTTACCAATACATTGATGTTCTGTTCGATATTCTCCAAGCAAAATGTAATGACATATCATACTGCCAGAAAAAAGTAATGGAGTGTTTGAGGGTAATGAAAGACAAGAGGAGCAGTTTCAACGCGTTCTGGAAGCGAATGGAAATTCATAAGAATCTGTCAAAATTTCGTCAAAGAGGTGTTACATCCGACGAGGATGCCGTTCGGTAATACAGACGTGTATTCGTTGAAATTCTCGATATAATCACTATGCAAATAAGGACAAGATATGCAAACCTTGACCAACTTTCATTTCTCGAATTGCTAGATAGTAGTAAATTCCCACATAATTCTCAACATTTTCCTGATGGCACCTTACAGTCTTTGCAGGCTACATATGGCCGATATTTTGATTGCCTCCGCCTGAAAAGTGAACTAACTGTAATGCATAAATCTGAAGATTTCCATGATAAAAATGTTTGTGATTTGTATAAGTACCTGCACCACATGCAACTCAATGATTGTATGGCTGAACTACGTAAATTGTGTTTGCTGGTTATGACTATTCCTGTGACAACAGCATCTGTGGAAAGGTCATTTTCTGCTTTGAAGAGAATCAAAACTTACTGTCGCAGTAATCAAAGGCAAGAGCGTTTATCAAATTTGGCACTGCTTTCAATCGAAAGCACGTTATTAAGCGAGCTGTGCAATAGGGGCGAAGATTTTTATGGAGACGTGATAGATGAATTTACCAAGAAGAACAGATGGCAGGAATTCCAACTTAAGTAAGGTAATATTTTTCTTCAATTTATAATTTCATTGTTTAATATTTTTTCTGTATTTTTCATTTAAACTCTACGATAATTACATAAACACTCTTTCGTCCTGTTAGTCATGATTCATAATTCTAGCTAAGTCAGAAACCGAAACCCGTCCGTTTATTTAAAATCGAAACTTTATGCTAATAGGATGTTTATTATTTTCAGGGTTAAAAAAGAACGTAATTTAATTTACAGTTGCCCTGAAATATGAGGTATATCGTTATTTTCTTCATGGTTGGAATTTACAAGTTTATATCGAGAGGCTGTTTTTCGTCTTTAAAAATCGTGCAGCGAAGATTTTATTTTACGGTATGTATGCACTTCACACCCTCAAGCCCGATACGTCACCATCATGCACATTATTGTAAATGGGGATGTGTATGTGTATATTGTATTTGAAATTGTTGTAATTAACCGAAACGAAAAATTAACCCATCGCTTGCCTATGACTGAAGGTCACAGCACGCCCCTGTTGGTGAGTATGTGATTAACGTGAAACTACCTGGTTACCTGGCCGTGGTTAACGCGTCTCGCGAAATAGTAGATTTCGACCCAACGGAAGTAAAGGGGAGGGGAAGGAAGTAATAGGAGAAATGCACCACACCACACAACTTCCGACATTCCATGAGAGGCCTCAGTCTAGTGTACAGCATCTATCGAGCCACTCCTGAAAAAGTGGTTATTAACATGTTCCGAGTATAATTGTTTGTGTTTTTATGGTTACACCCATCAGGATTTAACGTAATTGTAGGAATAAGGCACTTTTACATGCTCAGCAGCCTTAAGTCATTTTTTAACCTTTTTACTTATTTTTACCATACCTCTTGATCCACGCCTTGTCTGACGCAGCCAATGTCTCAATTAAATTGGCATAGTATGTCTATCTGATGAAGGGATTAGTTACATCCCAAAACGTAGTTTCACGTTAATCACATACTCACCAACGTAAGTACTTTTAAGTATTTTATAAAATTCTTTTTTATATTGTACTGATAATAAATAAATGTCTTTATTTTTTCAAGAGTGCTTGATCATTTAGGGTTTGTTTGGGATATAGAAATTCTAAGAATTTTCCCCCACCCTACTTGGAATTTTGCAAGACTTTGAATTTTGTAGTATTATTCTGTAGTTGCCTATGCTTCTGATGTTTATTTAATTTCTCTACTCCTTTTCCATTGGTTTTGGAGATTTTATTGTAGGGTGTAAGATGTGACCTTCTCCAAAAGCACCCAAACGTCAACCTCTGTTCATACAGTACACCTGGTATCACATGCTTGAAACTCTGGCACTTGGACCACAGTATAATCTTCTGTGGGAGCTGTGCATTGCCATTCTGCACAGAGCACCATGGTGTAGTTATTTTAGTAGAGCAATGCATAAGTATTATGAAGCAAGTTTCCCATTATCCTATTTATTGTCTGTTTTATGCAATGATTGCATATGTTGGCACCTCTGCATGCCCGTAGGTAAAAATCCAACCCTTAAAATCACGTAGGATGGAAGAGAAAAATTAATGAAAATAGTCACTGACAATTTACTGGACAAAACTTGTGTATCCCACTATCCTAGACATATTTACTCTTTTTTTTACATGTTTTACTTTTTACTAATAAAATCAACCAATCAATTTTACTACTCTAAAGGTTTCTCAAATGGAGGCACAGAATCTGTCGAGGCAGCTGAAGATTCCATACATTGAATGCAGTGCAAAGTTGCGAATGAATGTTGACCAAGCCTTCCATGAATTAGTGAGGATTGTAAGGAAGTTTCAGGCATCGGAGAGGCCACCACTGAAGGCACAAAACAAGAAGAATAAACGAAAGTGTACTATAATATAGGTGGGAAATATTGTGTAGCATGTTTACAGGACGTACGTGTTCTACACACAAACATACACACACACACACATATATAAATGGTATGTTCTTCATGGTTGTGCAAAACATCACATATTTAATACATAATATCATGGTTGCTTGCGAGTGACATTTGATGACCTGATCTTATGTCATTTTTGTTTCAAGGTAAAATGTTTTATACCCAAGGAATTTTAATGAGAAGGTGCTTTTTTAACAAATAGAACACAATATGCTTCTTAAGTTTCCTTACAATAACTAATTTGTGACCTTAATATGTGTTCATCAACTGGCAATAATATATAATGATTATATTAATGCAAAGTAATACTTTCACTTAATAAAAATCACATGGTTATTACGGAAATATAAACTAAATTACTTTTACAGTAGTTCCTCATGTTGATCAAAGAGTAATTGACAATTTAAAAGTCAGAATAATTTTAAAATATATCAACTGTTAATTGTTACACATAATTGTCATTTGTTATAAAATACTTGTAAACGTAGTGTTTTTCTGTTTCTGGAAGAAAGTGAGTGGATATACATTCATTGCTAACGTGAAACTTTGTTTTCTGTTGACGGAAAATGTCAAAGAGTATTTGAAAGAAGAATGTGTGATGCAATATGTAGTCGAACTCTCTCTTTGAGGTGGCAGAAAAACTCTTGACACTTGCAATGTTTTCATTATTAGTAATATTTAGTATTATTAGTTTACAAACGTTATACACCTTCATTATGATTGGGCTTTGGTCTTTAGATGCAAACGTTTTGGTGGGTTGGGTGGCAAGAAATGAAACATTGTTTATGTGCATGTTAATTACATAGTTTTCCACCTTGATATTCTATAGAAAGTATTGTGACACATTTAGTCATCATGTACACAAACCAGTATTCGCTTATGGCATCCTTTACTTTGCTTATTATGGGGTTTTTGCACACAAATGAAATTAATTGCACTGAATAGTACAAGTGCCAATTGCTTGTAGGTCAGAAAATGTTCATTCATAAAGAATGACATTTTCCACAGCCACTGCCATTAGGGGTGCAAATGTGAAAGATATTGTGTCCTCCGGTTCTGCTGTGCTGTTTCTCTTTGAAGGGAGGAGTAACATAAATTAATGTAGTCCACACACAGTTCAAAGTGCACACAGAGGAAATATGAAAGATAGGTTCAAAATAAGGGGAGTAAGAAACTTCTTAAGCAGCTTGGATTGTGATACAAGAGGCGAGAGACAATTTTCTCATAATTACCACAGATAGTCAAACATAGAAAAAGAGAGTGGCAACAATGTATCCCCAAGAGAGTGTGATACAGTATGTTGTACAAAGAACAGCGCAGGAACTGCCAGCTTTGTTTACTGGAATACTGGTGCAGAGTCATAGAACAAGTAACAATACTGATTTCTTTGAATTCCTTGATATGTTTATCCATTTTCTTTCTTTCAGAGTGGTGAATCTCCCTCTGGAAAAATGGATTCAAGTCCAGAATTTTCTTAAGTGTTAGTATGTTTTAATTGAAGAGAATTAATGTTGTAATTTGTTCATTTAGTGCTGGCCATTGGTCATCACTTTCATTGGGGTCAATAACAGTTTGTCATTTTGTTCACTATTCATCCATGCAGTTTTTCTATGCATTTGTTTTTTGTTAATTTTGTATGTTATCTACACATGAAATAACTTTTTCAGGAACAATCATAATAATGCTAATTGAAATTGATGGGAGAATGACATGACAAATAGGTCTTGTTTTACATGTGCTTTGTGCAGAAGCTTCATTTCAGTACATACGGAAAAATTCAAGAACTCTCATTGTGAATAGAAATATTATATACATGCATTAAAACACACACAGTGTTTATTCTGAAAATACTTGCGTAAGCGTGTAAGTCTTCATTTTATGCAGAAAAGCTTTAGAGGGTATTTGTTGTTAGAAGTGTGGTAAATGCCAGACTATGTAACTTGGATAACATCCATCATTGTGAGTCAAATTATACACAAGTTACCATAATATAAAGAAAGACACCATGTTTGTGACGTGAGCCACTTAATCAGATAATTTGGGTTTATAATTTAGAGAGATCGAAGGTCGAAGGCAGGTAAGAGTTGACTGTAGTTTTTTGTCTTCTTTATTACCCATGCAAATTACATCATTTTTCGTACCATTTGAAGGATGCCTTCACTTTTAAAAGATTCTGAGCATATTTTCTCTTAACACTCTCTGTATACTATTATATGGTTTGGTGTTATTTCGGGCACCATATACATATATGCATTCACTTTGTTGCCATGATGCATGAAATAGGTTTTGATTTACGAACAAAGTTTTAAGCATGTGAATTGCAGGGGTATTTTAATGCCAATGGAATATATTCAATATAAGGTATGTCCAGCATATTGAGAGTATTTCATGGGATGTTTTGAAGTTTAAAATAAGCTTTGGATGAGGGTTCTCCACTGAATTCTGTGTCACATCCTATTACATGTGTGTGCGTGTGTTTGTATGCTTGCATGTGGCATTTTTCTAGAAAGGTTTATTTTCCTCCCAAAACAGTTAAAACTACATTTTGAGGTTTGATAAGGAGCTTGACCAGATTGTTATCAAATTTTCAACAATTAGAGAGGGTGTGAATAGTCATTCCTCATTTTCATTGTTGAAAGTACTTACATTGTTGCTTCAGTACATTATCCATACTGAATTATTCTTAAGAATAGCCTTGTGTATGTACCTGTTAACCATCATAATTCGTTCATTGTACACTAATTTTTTACTGCTGTAATTCACAATTTATTGTAGTAAGTGACGTAATGCAAAAGCGTAGTTGTTCTAAATTATCACTTGTTCATTACTTCTAGATGCTAATTCCTACACCTAACTCTAAACTGATTATAGTTTTACTCTGTCCTGGGAATCTGTGGAGCAATGTTGTACATAAGGGAAGAGAAATGGAGAAAACAAGTATGCGGAGCAAAGCAGTATGTGCTGCTGCTAACAGCTGGTAGCTGCAATTGCATTTTCCTCTTTATGAACTCACTTCCCCTCTCATGCTTTCATGCTCATGCTCTCTCGAGTCACTACTTGCACAGAGACTTGTTTTTATTCGCTTGCATCCAGAGATTCGCAGATATAGTATATATATGGCAAAAATAGTTTTGTTAATTTCCTAATGTTTCCAGTTGATGTTTTTCTTTGTTAATTTTGTTGTACACTGCCATAATATGCATTTTTACAATGTAACAAAATTGTTTTAATAATTAAACTATGATTTTTCTGTTTCATGAAGACTCAGTTTAGACATATTTCTTGTTGCATGTGTACCTTGTAATGCACAATAACTTTACTCTCTCTATATTTTTATGAAAGGAGCGAGAGATACCGCAATATTTGAAAGTTTTTATAAATACACGAGGCATATTTGGAAAGTAAACATTGAAATAGGAAGTTATTTTTATCAGCTTCCCCAAACAAACTGCATTGTACATCACTATCACTCATGTCATTTTTACTGCGGTCATGGTAAATTTGGTGAAGAAAGGAAGACAGATAACAAAATTGAGTTTCAGAGTTGGCAGACTGCTTATATCTTCAACAAGTTAAATGTGCAGAGCAATATATGAACATGATATGTTCCCATAAGTGTGTCAGGCTAATTAATAAAACAAATCAGCTTTCATACTTGAAATCGTGATCGGTGCTCTGCAGTTGAAATTATCACAACCTTAATTTACATTCTTAACATGCCGCATGTGTGTTTATGTTCATAGTACGACTTTATATATCTGTTCAGTATTCAGATTTTTCTGTTGCTTAATGTTAGTAGTACATTTCTATTGTATATGATGAGTTTCACATTACATGGGGTCAAGGTTTTTAATGGGGGGATGATTTTGTAACAAGAAAGCAGATTGAGAAGTTTTGTTATTGTTTCAAACAGTAAACTGTTCTGCTACTTTGAGAGTTAAATGATACCTTTCAGTTCCTTTTTTGTTTACTAAATATTCAAGATTTTTTTTTTCATACCTTAACATGTGTGTGTGTATATACAAGATTAATTCACTATAATGTTCAATCTCATTAATTGTAATGTTTTTTGTACATCTACTAGCATATTTCCTAACATTGTGATATTGTTATACTAGTGGCTTTACAGTAGTAAATACAAAAGAAAATTTACAATAATGTTTGATATATAATATATATTTTCTTAAAGAAGTTCTTCGCATAATAATTACAAACTTAAATAACTGAAGTTTTATTTCTGTATGGTCATGTTACACATTTTGAGCATTATGAGAAATGTTTTTTCTTGTAAATGTAATTCTAGAAATATAACTTTAATGTAAAAAAAATCAAAATTGATTTCCAAACCTAGAATTTTGCATTTGGAACGAACTGTGTCTGCAAATTCCAGTGTAGTTTTTCATAACCTATTCCACTCTTTGCATTGTACCATTTCACCAACACATATACAGTAAATCGAAATTATTTTTCTCTTCTTAACATCTGGAGAACATTTGTGATAACTGGCATTATACTGTATGCCAGATCCTGTAACTTCCAAGACATGTTATATGATTTGAAGTTCATCCTCTTTACTATTGTAATTCAGCTTTGCATCCTTTTTATATAAGTAGCATCCTTCGATATTTTAAACATTAAAAATGCCTAGTTAACTTTAACGGTAATTATGTTACAATCTCGTGCTTTTGTGAAGAATATCTTCCAAGATATGAGATATTGGAATATTTTAAGTGCTATAATTAATTCTGTAATAGTGTTTCTCAGTTCTTTTTTAACCATGAAGCTCCAACGATATTATGAATGGGACAGATTAATAGGTGTGTGCTCTTGGGAACATATTGATTTATCAGTAAAATTTTACCAATCCAATGGTTGTATAAGTAACCTGTAATTGGACATACACTTTTATCATTTTGGTAGTATAATTCACTGGCCCTGATATTCAGTTTATTTAGATGTTGTTTTAAAGATTGAAAACCCATTGCAGTTGCTTGGTTACCTACATTAATTAAGAAATTAAGTACCATCTTTAAAAGGTGCCTTTAAAATATATATATTGAAGGAAAAATAAAAGTTATGAAGAGGATTTTTGAAATTAGGAACACCTGTGAGTGACTATATGGCAGTTTAGATGTTTTCCGTAATTGTAAATAATTCCTCTTCATGAGATTTCACTTTAATTTCATTAAAAGTGAGAAAACAACTCTATCTCCTATTTATAGGCACTGGTGTGGAACTTCGATTTTACGTTTTTCAGGGGACCAACCTGAATTAACCTAAAATGGAGGAAAATGTAAAATCAAGGAAAATTTTATAACCTTTTGCTCTGTTGGGACCATCAAGCTGGAATGTATAATGCGGGAAAATGTAAAATCAGGGTTCCACTGTAATCAGTTAACAAGGTAGATGAACCATTTAGAATTTTCATTGAATATGTTTGCAATTTAATATTAGATCAGTAGGATATCATTTATGGGAGTGGATAAGATGACAGATTCACATTCAGAAAATCTTGGGTTCAAACCTTATGGCTACCCATCCTGTGTTGAATTTTTCCATGTACTTATCCCTTCTTTCCATCCTTTGCTGTCTCACTTTCCCATCATGGTTAACCTGATTGTACCTATTGAAAGACCACAGAACCTTACAGTAAATGGACATTGAATTTGCATTTACATAAAATTCAGGGTGTAATTTTTTCTTTAGCAGTGTGTTTGGGGATTCATGGATAAATTACAGTGGTCCTTAAGTTTGGAAACTGCAGCAATATTTTAATAAGTATGACTACATAGTGGATATTTCGCATCGAAGCGACACGTAGAAATCATACCAAAGCTGCAAGCAACATGAACCTTTTCAGTCTATAGCAAAACATTCACAGCACATGTGCGAACCATGGCATGAGGCAACACAATGCACGATATTGCCCTGTCCGAGCAACACATGCAACTTGTCATGCTGCTTTAGTTTGAAAGGTTGCATTGTTATTAAGGGTTCGCTTCCAAGCAATACATCACTTCAATGTGAAATCTCCCTAAGAATTGAAGTACAATGCTTGTTAATTTTACTGTAAATATTGATTCTTTAGTTATAAACATCTATAGAACAAATTTTAAGTGTGTTTATGTTCAGGAGGTGAAGGTATTTTGCCTTTTTTTTTTTGTACTAACTGTGTTTCGTATGCACTGAAGGAAACATTAAATTGCAAAGCTTCAGTCTTGATCCAGAGTGTATAGGATCCTTCGCACTATAGACATGTTCACAAATTTTGTTCTTAAAAGGTTCAGAATCTGAGCATCCTAGCATGACATATATATTCATATTTTAAATTTTATGGTAGTTACATACATGTCTTTCATTTTGCTGTATCTGGTTTTGTCTACGTCCTTGTAAATGCTTCATGTAAAAAATGTTATCAATGGTGCCCAAATTTTCAAAAATAATTAAATACAGTTTATCTTTCAAATTTGATGTAGAGCATATGAAAATGCTTTGTACAAATATTTATATTTTTGTAAATGTAAGAAATGAAATAGTTTGTAGTTTCCACTTTTAAAGAACTGCCAAAACAAATTAATGATTAACACCAATGAAATTCTTCTAATTTTATAAAACACTTTTTGTCATTTCCAAATGCTATTGTGGTTGACATGTAAATACTATGTAAATGCTACTGTAACATAACATTTGCAACAAGATTGTATACCAGTTTCGTATTACATTATTTCTTTTCTTCTAATCTTGACCTACAAAATAACCATTTCCATTCTGTCAGTTGACAGATAGGACAGATTAAATTTTCAACAACAATGATGGTGCTGGAATAAATATATTGAAATCACGCTTTTAACATGGATGTATCCAATCTTTTCCCATGGAACATAAATAATATAGCTATAGTTCAACAATTTTTCGATGGCACTCGAATCAAATATATTAAAATCATGCTTTTAATATGGATGTATCCAATCTTTTCCCAATGGAGGTAAGTAGTGTGTAGTTCAGCAATTTCATGATGTTGGCGCTGGAATCAACTACATTAAAACCACTGCTTTAATATGAGTATACATTTTTTTTCCGAAGGGAGGTAAATAATATGTAGTTCAACAATTTCCTGGTGATGGTGCTGGAATCAAATATACTAAAAATATGCTTTTAACATGGAGGTATCCAATCTTCTCCTATGGGAGGAAAAATCAACCATTTCCAGATGATGGTGCTAGACTTGCATGTTTTAAAATTGCACTCTATGATCCAATCTTTCTCCAAGAGAGGTAAATCTGTAGTTTTGCAATTTGAAGCAAGTTGATTTCTAGCACCCCACCTCACTGTTCCAGGATAGAAAAAAGTATTACTTGTTAGTTATCAGTCCACTGCTATAATAAATGATGCCAAACAGAATTAATATATTTGTTTAGTCATATTCAGAGACCCAAGTTGTTACTATTTATTTATTTATTAAAAATTTGCTCTTGTGCTTGAAAACTAAAACTAGAAAGCAGCTTTTTTGGTATACCTCTGCTCCATGGAGCTAGAATCAAATCCCATGGGGGAGTAATGAGAGAACTCCTACAGAAAAGTTCATACTAATGGAGAAGTGAAGAATTAATTATTTTAAATGTATTGCAAATCTGAGATAGAATATTAACATACCAGGGTGTTCTTTTTTTACGGGGGGGGGGGGGGGGGCTCTACTGATACCCTCTTCATCTACAGAATCCCACTCCCTATCTCCAACTATTGAAACAAATTTTATGAATATCTTTGACTTTATCTCGAATAAAATTATACTAGCGTCGCCACTGTACACAAGTTTATATTTGAATTTCACGTAAATGTTCCATTTAGGCCTGTCAACGGCAAAGAGAATGGTAGGTAAATTGTCCACCGCTATTCTCTACTTTTTTTATTCTACATCCTGTGCTGTTTTAAGGAATGAAACTATGTTGGTTCGAAGCAGACATTGTTCTCTGCTTATTGACGTCTTTATTTCAATTCATTGTCATCACATTGTGTAATTCAGACCGAATGAAAATGGTGGTCAATTCGGCTTTGGGGTGTACAGTGGGATCCATGAGTATTACCAAGCAAATCGTCCATCACCATGTTTGTGCAAGCTGTTAACAACTTTTTTACCAAAAAAGTAAAGTGCTCGCCTGTGCTTTGCACCATGCCATGAAGGCGTATAGGGGGTGTGGGGTAACGCCCCACACTTTCTTGATCTGGTCGTGAGTGGGAGTGATGTGATCAACATCATGCCCCTGACTGCCTTTACCTCCCAAGGTTATTCAACGCTGGGTGGGTACTGGGTCCACTTCTAACGTTATAAAAGTTTCCGGATTTGAACCGTCTGAGATCGAACCTGGGACCTTTAGCATACACAGGATGTAAGAGAAAAATTAATGAAAATGGTCATGGACAATTTACACGGTAATGCTCATGGATCCCACTTTACTGAACTGAGTCTTCACAATGAGAGAACGTGTTTTCTTCCTATTCAATTCAATGTAATTTTCCTTTGGAAGGGGTAGCTTTAATATTGTGACAGCAGTTATGAAACAAACTTATGATGTGTATCGTACATCATTGTAAAGATGAGATTTCGGAGATCAAGTCTATATATAACATATACCTTACAGATTAGAATGTAAAGAATAAATGGGAGTCGAGTAAAGCGAATGTTCCAAAAGAAATCTCAGCCAATGGGTGCCGTCGGTTCAATCGCCCGAGGTACTGGTTTTCCATCCATGGCGGCAGCGTGGCAGACTTAAGATCGGGTTAGTTCTGGTCGGCTTCGGCTGTGCTTGGAACTGGAATCTTACTCCGGTTATTGTTTACCTTATTCTCTGTCAGGTATGTGTGATATATAGTCGTATTCTCCAAAGTCTCATCTTTACATTGATGTACGATACAAATCATAATTTTGTTTCATAACTGCTGTCGCAATAATTAAAGCTACCCCTTCCGAAGGAAAATAACATTGCATTGAATAGGAAGAAAACACGTTCTCTCGTTGTGAAGACGCAGTTCAACTCGATAGTCTCTTTTATCGCACAACACTAGAGCAAATTAAGTTCTGACAGACTAATGCATAGGCACAGACTCCATGGGGCTTAGGGGGCACGAGCCCCCCCCCCCCCCAATGCTAATGATTGGGGGGCAGAGCCCCCAAATAATTTTGCTTAAGAGTAGGGATGTGACGAAGCTGAAAATTTACCGATGTCGATGTGTACTCCGATAATTTTTGGAACCGATTCCGATACATAAGATTATTAAACAGAAATGGGATGTTATTTTCTGCATGACAAAAATAAATTTGGTATGTACGTTTCTATTGCATATCATATGTATATACATATATGTTCTCAAGAGATGCGAATGTACATTTGCATCTACAAAAGGTTATGTGAACCAGTGGCGGCTGGCCAAGTGCAACAAGTGCAGATGTTTTCACCTAATTTTCAAATTAATATTGACATTTTTCATTTGCTTGTTAAATTAAACTATTTCCCAGCAGAACGCACACGATAATACTCAAATAACACGCCGCTCGGCGCTACGCACGTATTGAGTTCGTCCCAACCCAAGAGCAAACACCGCTAGGTTGCGGAAAACTTAGCCGGTTGTCATGGCAACGGTGACGTCACCTAGCGTTGGCCTTGAACGGGTGTCGCCTTCTAGATGAAGCAGTTCTCTCGTCGGAGAAAACATCGCATCCAGTGCTTGTGGCAAAATCTTCGCGTTCGCGAGATCTTGTTCCGCGTGTGTGTTTCGCGTTTCCTATCGTGTGTTGTGTTCATGTGTTGAGCTGTGGTTTCTACAATGAACCCAGTAAATGACTTAGTGTGTAATTTGTTGCAGACACCATTTTCCAGATGGACGGATGAAGACAAAAAAGACGTTTTAAATTGGGGGGGGGGGGGCACTGGCACTTACTATTTGTTTTCATTGCCTATAAATATACTTCTTCACCTGTTATTTTAGGCACGAGCCGCTACTGATGTGAACCTAGAGATTTAACATTAGTACACAAGCAGTTTTTTGAAATGCAAAATGAATTCCTGTTCTGCCAGATTCAACTTCAGAAATACGAGGTTTGGAAGCACTTCAGGAAGTAACCTACTTCTTCTCTTATCGCAAATCTGTTGGAAGCACTTCAGGAAGTAACCTACTTCTTCTCTTATCGCAAATCTGTTCAGCAACACTGAACACTCAATCACTGAATACTCATTTTTGAATTTCCAATACAACAGCAGATCCTGGTTCAGCAATGTACTGTTTTATTTCCGATTTATAGTTAGCTTGATCCTCTGAATGAGAGTTTGCAATAATTTTATTACAAAAACTCTACAATAATGACGAATCATAACCAAATTTTCAATAAATCTTACAAAACTATAATATAAAAGTTATTACTCTAGTATAATCTGTACCGGTTTAAATATCGGATTTTTGCTGATGCCGATATGTCAATTTCTGCCGCTTCGGCACATCCCTACTTAAGAGGATCTAATGTATTATTTTTCTTCTCTTGTAAAGTTTACTCTGAATTGTGCCACATGAACTTAACTTTAAATACACATTTGAAATGTTCTAGACCATCAACTTGGGGGGGCGGCTATGACCAGAGACGACAAAACACACGACTTATTACTATATACTAAGTATATAATTTTTATTTTCTATTATACATATACAGGGTGTTTCGTAAGTTCATTTACAACGCTTGGGAAGTGATTGTACGAGTGAAAATAGGGTGGAAAGTTCATGTAACGAAATTCCGGAAACGGCTTTGTTGCCAAGTTATTGACGTTTGAAAACGTGGGAAAATGATTTTCCGAAGTGAATAATGGCAAAACGGGTGGAGAGAAGTCGTCTGTGTTGGGCGGTCCCCTAAGAAATTGGGTACGCTCTTGTCAAAAAAATCACATGGCAATGTCGGCGCAAGGGATTCCCCAAAGGACGCGAACAAAGATGTTGACGGGAGTGGCGCGGGTGTGCGTTCTGCGTGAGCTGGTATCATCGAAAATTGGCATCAAGAAACAAAGAAAATTTCCTGAGCGAAGGGCACCATGATGTAAAAACGAAAAAAATGAACTGTCATAGGTTGCATACCCTGAAGGGCACACAGTATGCTTAATGGAGATGTGAAGGGAACCTCATCACAGACGGTTTTCAAAGTGTCCACCATGTACTTCCAAGCAGAGGCGACAACGGCGAATCAAGGATTGTCTAGTGCGACCCAACAACCCTGGCGTTTCTGCTATCGATGCTGCAGCTACATTGATACGGGCAACAAGGTCCTCGGCTGACACGACAGGTGTTTCGTAAACGAGGCGTTTCATCACTCCCCAGAGGAAGAAATCCAGGGGCGTAATATCAGGCGATCGAGGTGGCCAGTGCACTGGTTGTGGAATACGGTATTGAGGAAATTGCGCACATTCCGATCGAAATGTGGGGGTCCACCGTCATGTTGAAACCACAGTCTTTGTCTCAGTGCCAAGGGCACGTCCTCTAGTAGTTCAGGCAAAACCTCACTGAGAAATGCTTGATAAGTGGGTCCACATAGACGAACAGGAAGAATGTACTGTCCAATCAAATGGTCATGCAGTATCCCGCACCACACATTCACTGCAAATCTGTGCTGATGATGTGCCACTAGCAGTGCATGTGGATTTTCATGTTCCCACACATGACTGTTTTTACTATTGAACACACCAGTTTTCGTGAAGATAGCCTCATCAGTCCATAGTACCGTATTCTGAAGATTGGGGATAGTTTCAATTTGATGAACAAACCACTGGCAAAAGTCCTCACGTGGGCCAAAGTCCCGAGGTAAAAGATCTTGCACTTCAATTTGTACGGGTGCATCTCCTCTTCTGCCAGGACACGCCACACATTCACATGGGAGGTGTTTCGCTCGTGGGCTAGTGCACGCGTACTGGTGCCTGGATGATCCATCACTGCAGTTAGCACATCTTCCACAAACCGTCGAGTTCGCCCACTTCGCGGTCATCCCAACTTCTCGACGAGGTGGCAACACTGATCCTGTTTCCCGAAGTCTATTGTCTGCAGTTTTGAAATAAGGTGTGCGATGGTAACGCCCTATTTGGAAAACGTGCCCCATACAGACGCCTTGCAGCACGGCTATTACATCCAGCCTCCCCATAAAGCAGATGCATGTCCGCCAGCTCTTGGGACGTGTATGCAGCCATCCCTTACTCCGGGCTGCAAGTGTTTATGGCCGTTAACACTAGTACACTTCACAACACAATGGGCTGTGGCTAAGAATTAACACGTAACACTGCTAAAGTCGTTTTCACGTTCAGAAGACACAATGGGCTCTTGTGGGCAATACGAGCGCGCTGTTGTCAAATTTCTGGATTTACAAATTTAGCTTAAGTAAAATCGGTACCTGCAGTTTTGCAGGAAATTTTGTAGAGAATACGATGGTGAACACAAAAAACCGGTAACTTGCTTACATAATTTTAGATAAATTAAAAACGCAAATTTTCTGTGAAAACACAATTTTTACATTGTTTTCATTCCTAACGTTGAAACATGCCGTAAAATTGAAGCTTTCATTATGAAAAAAATTGACACTGTTTTATAATTGTCATAGGTGACGGTGGTACTCAGAATTTATCAATACTTTAAAACATATTTGCATTAAAAAATATTCAAATAAAGTATGTGGAGATTTTTTATATTCGTGCAGTAGAAAATGTCGTCGCTGGCCATTTTTTGTTCTGTAATTCCAAGTAAAAACTTCCAGCGACAAAGTTGTGGAGAAAATAATGAAATTATTTTTTATAACCACTCAAAGGTTCCCAGAAATATTACTTCCATGCATTTGGAGTTTCTTTTTAACCCGAACCGCGCGCGAAGTAAGGAGACGTTGTCTGGCCATCTTGAGCTGACTCACCGCAGCATTCCGGCTAATCACCACCAAGTTCTCGAGTTATTTTATTTCCATTCAGTAAAAATATGAACTTCATGCTGTTTGTTATAATAGAATTGAAATTACTTAAATTTAATAATTGACAATTATTTCCAATGCTGTTGGTGTAATCAACATTAGTGCTGTCGCAAATACACGTTGTTTTCCTTTACATTACTGTCGACATTAATACTGAAATGAAGATCACCTTTCAGTTTACAACGTACTCATAAATTCATAGACACCATATTAACCCTTGAAAGGCTTTCCAACACGTGACAAAATATGGAGGTTCAAGATAGAAATATGACATGCCTTGCTTGAGTCATTCACGTCTTATCAGTTCACGTGGGTCATAACTCATTTGTTTGTTTGGGTTGCAACTTAATCTAACCCATGTGCCAGGTTCCCCTTACTTGAGTGAGAGATCTGCTTTGGTCTGTTTAGACTTTTTCCCTCTCCCGAAAAAGTGTTTTCAGTTGTGTGAGCTCTCAGTGATTTTTACTTTTTTAAGTGATTTCTGAAGTGTCATATTCGTGCATTACACTCGCGTGTGTAGTGATCGCAATGGATCATAGTAAAAAGGGTAACTGTAACGTTCACAGTATAATATTAATATTAATAATTACATATAATTATCATTATATATACAAAATATGTAACACCTTCATTGTGAAGGAAGGTCATCATTTCCCGGCGACATGAGCTAGCGCTGTATTGGCAACACTGTGCGGTTTCTCCATAAGCGCCGTTGTCTCTTCTGAACGTGGAAACGACTCTAGGTCAAATGTTTGCCCAACACTACTGTCCAAGAACCTCACATCTTTCCATTCAACTGTGAATGTTTAACAACCTGCTGCTGGCACAGCACCTGAGGCACGAATGGCACAGACACGTGCGCTCCTTCATGAGGAATCCTACAATGTTGGCGCCCCTAGCGGGAAATGTGGTACTTAACGTCAGATCACACGGACACCCATCTGCCCTTCAGAGTATGCAACCTATGACAGTTCATTTTTTTCGTTTTTACGTCATGGTGCCCTTCGCCCAGGAAATTTTATTTGTTTTTTGGTGCCATTCAACACATGCCAATTTTCGTGGATACCAGCTCACGCAGAACGCACACCCACCCCACTCCCGTCAACATCTTCGTTCGCGTTCTTTGGGGAATCCCTTGCGCCGACATTGCACAACATTGCCGCGTGATTTTTTGACAAGCGTATCCAATTTCTTAGTGGACCGCCAGGGACGGCGACAGGGGTGGTCTTCCTGTGCCCACCCAATCAAATTCACTAAGTACATATACTTAGAGATATGTGAACGTTGCAATAAATTAGTGTATTCTGGTGTTCATTACATGCATATTTTACTAATGAATATTATCTGTACTAGAAATGTTCACATATCATCATTGCATAAAAAGCTGATTTAACTTTGTCATTAGAAAGCAAAAGGAATTACTAAAGATCTTGAAATAAGAAAACTGTGGCCAACTGAATACGAAACTCGTACTTCTATGATTAGAAGCAGCTATTTGGCTTAGGAGGCGCAAAATTATGCAGGGTATGGTCAAAATGAGATCAGGGTTTAGGGTGAGTTAGTGTTGCCCACGAGACGAGACTTCGGCCTGTCTCGTCTCGTGGAAATGCTGTCTCGTCTCGAAAATATTCGTTTGTCTCATGACACATGGTCAATCTCGTCTCGTCTCGAATTTTTAAAAGCCTGTCCCGTCTCGTCCCGTGGACAACACTAGTGAGCTTGAGGGCTGCCAGTTCGGGCCTTCACTGGGGGAAAAAAAACTGCTTTGAAAAGTACCACATAATGAAAAAATTAGGCACTTCGGATGTGATGAAAAATGTAGAAATACGTATAACTAACTACCTCATGTAGCTTGGCGAAAAGTTATAACTGAAACTGTGGAGGGGATTGGGCTGGGGTCTTGGTGTTGTAAGATCCGAGCCTTCACATATATAAATCCCGGCCTGTGTATGAGTAAAATAATCTCTAAATAAACAAATAAAAACCTTAGCGTTGCTTCCTCCAGCAACACAATAAATTATTTCGACTTTTTAATTAGGTCTACATTGAAATTCCAGAAGTGTCTCTTTCTCTATTTCACTACATTTTTTATATTTATATTTTACATATCTGTCATTTTGAAATATCCCTTTCGGACATGGCGGTGTCAATTGACACTCGAGTGTTCAAACGAATACTTCTCAGTCGATACGAGTTGTATCCGCTTGCTCATGCTGTTGTCAGTTGCCAACAAGCTTTAAGAAGGTGCTGCCACTTGCGCTTCATTTTTGAACTACTAAGAGGACACGTGAGTTTTCTTACTTGGGAGTGTGTGTCAAGTTGCTCAACTGTTCAAGACACAGGTAAGAATACTTATTTTTTTAAAATTGTGTTATTTGTGTTATCTAAATCAAGTAAGTGGTGGAGAAGCATTTAATAGTTATATTTTAAAGTAATGTTATCAAATTGGCTATTGGTCCAATAATTACAACTACAGATTTTTTTGAAAATTAGTGGTGTTGATTGACGCCATCA
Source organism: Lepisma saccharinum (assembly GCF_977018435.1). Classification (NCBI taxonomy): domain Eukaryota; kingdom Metazoa; phylum Arthropoda; class Insecta; order Zygentoma; family Lepismatidae; genus Lepisma; species Lepisma saccharinum. The sequence goes on from NC_139231.1 coordinate 100,960,417, forward strand.
TGACTAAACAAGAACAACAAATAAATATGCGTAATTCAGTGATCTTACCATGTCTTGCCAAATGTTTGGACAATGTTACATTATTATTTATTTATTTATGTTTGTGTCACTGTTTTAGCGTGGGCATGCGTTATATGTCTTGATGGATGCATGTGTATGCATGTGACACCAAGGGGAAAGGGGGGGGGGATGGATAACATGCATGTGTTCTGAATGAATGTAAATCAATTCATCATCTAAAAAATTGTGTTTTTAGAAATACACAAGTTTTGTTAAAATTTTTGGATGGCAGGTCTATGTGTGGCGTGCCAGGTGCAATGGTGTGTGTGTGTGGCGGGTAAGTCATGTTTGTTGATGTATGTGGAAGTGTTTGATTTTGTGTGTTAATGTGTGGGTTCGGAAAGAGGTAAGAATTTTTTTGCATCTGTGATGGAATGGACTTTTAGTACAGAAAATTACAATTACAATATGAATTTCCTTCATTTTTTTCAGGTTAACAATGGCACTTTCATTGGAGGATGCACATAGGCTTCTCGATCAGCTTGATGATAGTGACCTTTCTGATTTATCGGAGCGTGAAGATGACCCTGATTGGACTCCAGAGACCAGAGAAACCTGCATAGGTACTTCCTCTTCTGCACCAGTTGCAGAAGCCACAGAAACTCCTGTTAGTGAAGAACATGACGTGGAAGTGAACATTGAGGAAGGGACTAACTTACAAAAGGAACCCATTAAATGGAGAAAGAAACCGTTCTCTCCTCCAGATTTTTGTTTTAGCGGACAAGCGGTGTCCATACCTGATACAGAAAAAACACCTATAGAATATTTCTCTGAATATTTCACCAGGGAAATATTTCAACTTTTATGTGATCAAACAAACATCTACTCCATGCAGAAAACTGGCACGTCTGTTAACTGTAGTGTTTCGGAAATACGCAGATTGTTTGGCATTCACATCATGTTTGGGTCCTTGCACTACCCAAGAATTCGAATGTACTGGGAACCAAAGACCAGAGTCCCCCTAATTGCTGATAGCTTACAACTAAATCGAGTGTCTAAACTTAGAAACAACCTTCACTTAGTTGATAATGCAGTAGATCATCCCCTGGAAGATCGTCTTTGGAAGGTAAGGCCCCTCATAGACAGAGTTCGTACAACATGTCTTAGTTTGTCACAAGAGGAGAAACATAGTATTGACGAACAGATGATTCCTTTTAAGGGACACACGATAATGAAACAGTTTGTAAGAGGAAAGCCTACTCCCGAAGGATTAAAAAACTTCGTTCGTTGTGGGGTTTCAGGAATAGTTTACGACTTTGAAATCTACCAAGGAAAGTGCACAAGTGTGAGTGAGAACAACAAGTTTCTGGGATTGGGTGGATCAATTGTGATGAGACTCTGTGATAATATTCCTTGCGGAAAAAACTACAAAGTTTATTTTGATAATTTTTTCAGCATCATTCCTCTAGTTAGAGAACTTAACAAGAAGGGAATTCAGAGTGTAGGTACTATTCGGGCAAACAGGTTACAGAAGTGTCCTCTCAAAGGAGAAAAAGAACTTAAAAAAGAAGTGAGAGGTGCAGCTGATATTGCTGTTCCTGTGGAAGAAGATTTTTGTGTTGTTCGTTGGTTGGACAACAGTGTTGTTACTTTAGTGTCCTCATATGCAGGAATTAATGATACAGATACCGTTCAGAGGTGGAGTGCATCCCAGAAGATGCACATTCAAGTTCGAAGACCCCTTATTGTGAAAGAGTACTGTGCTTTCATGGGGGGTGTAGACAAAATGGACTTTCTTGTGTCCCTATACAGAATTTCGCTCAAATCCAGGAAATGGACACTAAAGGTCATTTTTCACCTTGTTGATTTGGCAGTTTGCAACTCATGGCTGCAATATCAGCGTGACGTGAAATTACTACACGGTGACCGGACAAAGACGATGGATCTGCTAGCATTCAGAAATAGTATTGCTGAAGCGCTAACTCTGATGGAGGACACTGAACAACAGAAAAGATTGAAAAAAAGAGGAAGGCCAAGATCTCACGATCTGAATGACACCGCCGAAGGAGACGATGAAGCAGATGACACCCATTCATTGACGACAGGGCTACCTGAAGTGAGACCCATCAAGGATGTACGTTATGACAACGTTAATCACTGGCCTGAGTACATTACAGGAAGAGAGAAACGGTGCAAGAAAGAAGATTGTGTCGGGAGAAGCAGGATAAAATGCAGTAAGTGCAAAGTTTCTCTATGCTTGAACAAAAGCAAGAACTGTTTTGTCCAGTTCCATACGCAGTGAAAATTCCATTTCCCTAAAATATCATGTAGAAAGACAATAAAACGTGCATTAATTTTAACAGCAAACTATTAGACTAATTCGAAATATTCTGAAGTGACTCATTTTTATAAATGTGTGTTGTAGTCAGGAAATGGCTGTTGACCAAAACTTAATTCTTGTGGTATGTAGTTAATAAATATAATAAATATAATACAAAATGCACACAACAGTACATGCAACTATTCAATATTCAGTTTAAAAAATAAACAAATAAAACAATTTCATTGTATTTTACAAACAGAAATAAATTTAAACTGAAAAGACATATGTTTCATTTCAAGTGCATAGAATCCATAGCCCAACATTTATCACCCACCATTCAGTCACAGTGGCGTCAATTGACACCATTTCATTGTTGCGTACCTAACAATCAGAATGACAAAAGTTTGTCAAATCCTTGTTAGTATTTGTACATAGATGTAGAAAATGCAATAAAATAATTTTTATCACTCAAAGAAAAAAATCATGTCCGAAAGGGATATCTACATGGTATACACAATAACCAGTGGCGAAGCGTCCTATGAGGCCCGGAGGCCGGGCCTACCCTAATATATTTGTCTATTACGGATTATTTTATTACTTATAAATTTCATTAAACGACGCTTAATAAAATAAAAATGAAATTCTAGGTCTTCCGATAATTACCGCAAGTTTGCAACCCTGCCTGGAACCGTATCTGCGCATTCAGCGAGGCCCGCCTGAGAGTGCCTCAGCTGGTCCCATAACTACCTAAGTGAATCGTGCGGGAAAGCATAATTTCAGGGGCGCGTCCGCCTGTAATGTAACCTGAGAGGCCGGCCTCTTTTCTCTCTCCCTGACTTCCGAAGAGTGCCGATCGTGTACGAGCGCGTGACGAAGCAGTCAGTGGACGTACAGAGCTTGTTGAGAAGCAGCGTTTCCATGGAAGATTCAGAGCTGTGCCGGGAGCGGAGCACACCCAGCTGCTAACATGTAGCGAAAATGTGTTGCTAACACCTCTAAGCCTGGCCTCCTAACCTATGAAAGTAGGCATTATTAGAATTCTAACTGCAAATAATGCATGCAAGTTGGTTACTAGTGTTAAGTTTGGTGCTTTCAGCTCTTTTGAGGAACCGCTTTTCGCGAAGTGCTGGCTGCTGGATGTGCCCCACACCAATCTCGATTCAGAGAGGGAAAGTATTTTTATTTATTTGAGGAAAGGGACATTGAGGCGAAATTTCCTTTCATGATTAGTGACATAACTGAAAACGCGCTACTCTTAAAATGGGGCAAAGTACGTACAATGCAAATGTATAGAGAAAATCCATGTTACTGAAATTTTCTTGTCGGTGTGTTACACAGAAAGGTGTCCGTGTTCTCATTTAGCATTTCATCATTTTCTAAATCATATATATATTTTTTTTAAAGTCGCCTGTTGAAGAAGAATTATATGCATGAAAGAGTTAAAAAGAAATAATTGATTGTTAGATTTAGTTTATTTTACTTGGCTTTCTGCCATTTTTGGCTAATTGGGAAGATAAGAATGAGCGATAATATGATGACATTGACGAAGAGACACTCACAAAGAACACCTATGCCCAGGTGGGGATACGAACCTGAGGCTCTTGTCGTAGCACGCCGATGAGGTCAGCATTAAAAAGAAATAAACGTTAAGTGACAATCAAGTGAACCAACCATTTCTGTAATGAGAGAAACATTCACAATACTGTTATTGAAGTAGCAAATAATTTATACGAGCAGCTTTAATCTAACAAATGTAAGATGGCTAGGGTTTGACAGAACGGCTTTTTCATTGGGGGACTCGTGGTCAGAACATCGAGTCCCATTATCACTGTTTTCTGACCTTCGAGACAGAAGTGCCTTTATTCTCAGATATCTAATCGAGACTAGATTAAAGTAGAATCTGAACCAATGCCTCCATGGGGAATCGAACCTTCTACTTCTTGATTATAAGGCGAGAGCGTTAATCACTACATCATCCTTTACAATCACTTTCCCGACTTTTTCGAACAGTAGTAGACGAGATTCAGGCAATATGTTATCTTTTATTTTCTAGGGGCTATATTTTAATATACTACTGTTAAAAAAAATCACATCTTCCCCTCCCCCCAATCCCTGCTCCGTCCTGTGCCTACCCTTCCAGAGACATCACGCTTCGCCACTGAAAATAACAACATTGTATGTGTTGTAACGTGCCCGGCGTGAAGCTAGGTTGTTAGGGTTATATGCTCATTAGGTAATAATGCAAACTGAACCTTGTGGTGTTTCTTTGTAAACTATTTATTTGGTAGGTTAAGTGCTGACAGTCTCAATGCAGTTTCTTATCGCAGAAATTCCGAAACTATCAGGAAATTGCAGATATTTGGCCTGCCTGGTGTGTGGAATTACGTAATTTCCTTCCTATCCGTATCCCGTCCTATGTCTCTAATTTAAGAGAATAAAATAAGTCCGAAGACATTTTTATGAACAAGCGGATAGAACAGGTAACTCCGGTAATTTTACTGAACCAAAGGGGGGGTGGATCCGTTGAACCCCCCCCCCTTGGTTATACACATTATTTCCTTGTAATAATTATACATAAACGAAGTATTAATATGTACTGTGCAACTGATGTAATCTTCTCAGTGTATTTTCTCTAAATTGTCCAAAAATATTTGATCATAACTTGCGCAACAGAAATGAAACACAAACTGAAATTGCTTTATGGAAAATAGACTTTATAAATAAAGTGAAGAATGTGATAATTCTTATTTTGCACTACATAGGTTACGGTAAATTTCGATAAATATAAGTTTAAAATATATATATATATATTTGAAAGAGAACAGGCACGCAGCAGAACCCTTTCATTTATCTTGCACGTGAGCAGCAGGGATATTTCATGGTAGAATGATGGTTACAAAGCATAGCTTTCCTTTCCACTATCGCTCCTTCTTCCATTATTTAAATCTGTACAGATTTGTAAAACTGCTGCACGTGTTCGCTCACCGTGGGCTACCCGCAGTCTTGCTTGCTTGCTTTATCGTGGCTCACACCGCCTATCCTTTGCGGTTTCTAGCCATCGGGACTGCTTTATTTGATCCGACTTCTTCTTGTCTCCTGTCATTATTCCTTATGGCACCTGCACAATACACTTTCACTTTCACTCGTGATTTTCACTATGGGAAGGTATCCTGTTAGGTATGTTACACTGTGATCTTCCTTATTGTTTTTGTTTACATTGAGATGCTGTGTTGTCGTGCGAAGCTATATAGCGTCCACATGATGGGAGCTAGAGTCTGACTTATCAGGGTTGGGATTGACACCGGAAATGGAACAGCTAGTCGAAGTAGGGTTTGATACAACTGTTCCCGATGGGCTTGTCGTAAGGGGCATTGGAAAAACATATGAGTTATTGTTTGGCTGGGTTCTCCGCATTGACAGGAAGTTATAGGTACCGCATTTATTCTTGCCAAATGTTGATTCACCAGAACGTGACCCGTGCGCATTCTCAAGGTGAACACAATCACGGCCCGAGGCATTTTCAAAAATTGATACCAAGGTTGTTTTGTGCCGATGTGCGTGTTCCACTTATAGGTGGTTGTGTTTTGTAATTCGTGTGCACACCATTCATCCCATTCGTGTTGGATTTTCATTTTTACGCGAGGGAGCAAGTCTGTGTAAGGCAAGCGTAAGGGGGTTACGTGTTCGAGTGTCCGAGCTTGCTTTGCGTAGATGTCTACGAAGTCGTGAGATTTGTTTTGATTGGAATGTGCCTTGATGTAGGTAAAGGTCACTTCTTGTCCCCGATTTCGGAGGCGTAACGCTGCACTTTGAATAAGATAAGGGAAAATCGTAAGTTTATAGGCTGCAGTGCCTGCTCTTGACAACGTTTGGAGCACGGTCAAGGCGTCGGTCAGTATAAGACATTGTGGAAGGCCCGACGCGAGGATATGAATTAATGCTCTATATATTGTATAGCATTCCGCCGAAAAAAATGACGCGTCGGTAGGTAATTTAAATTGTCTAATTATGTTCTTGGACGGGATATAAAACGCAGAACCTACTGCGGTATCGTCTTTTGATCCATCCGTTTATATTAATGTCGACTCCGGCCATCTTTCTTGATATTTTCCATGTTTATGGGGGTGTATAGCCCATGTTTTGAGTAGAAATTGTACCGTGAGTTTTTTTCGTCTGTGAGTAAGTGATTCTTCATTACTCTCGAGATAGACACTCACGTTTGGGCTGGAAGGCATTAGGCCGAGGCACGTTCGTAAAGCCTGTCGTTGTAATATATCTAACGAGTTCAGGGTTTTTGTGTTTGCCCCACCTGGGGCTGCGTAATCGTATAATGATCTAAAGCATTTTTTATAAAATAAGAGCATAATGTATGGATGACTCCCCCACTTAGTGGTGGATATGCTTCGTAATATGTTATTTTTTTTTCCTTTTATTTTGAGGTATTCAATGTGGGGTCTCCACGTTAGTTTTCTGTAAAAAAAAAAAAAAACTCCGAGATATTTATAGGAGTCTACAAGAGGTATATTTTGGATACTTGGTATATTGTTTGGATAAGTTAAAGGTTGTCGGTGAACGAAAATTAGGATTTTTGATTTGAAGGGTGAGAAGGTTAGTCCTATACTCCAGAGGTTATCCCGAAGTACTGTAATAGCCCTTTTTAGAGCAAGTATGCCTTGAGTGGCATCAGAAGTTTGTTTATAACAACATAAATCGTCGGCGTATTGTAATACTTTAAAGTCAGCGAGATCTAATTGGTGGATGTGGTGGGTATATATATTGAATAGTAGGGGGCTGAGGGGGGGGGGGGGCCTGTGGTATTCCGGTTCGTACTTTTCTGGCCCAAACCACTCGAGCATCGAACCAAAATACAAGATTTCGTTCATTTTATAAATTCCAGATAATATTAGCAACGGAAGGGTGTATTGATAATTTGTCTAATACATTGCATAGTATTGCGATGTAAACCGAATCATAGGCTTTCTCAATGTCTGTAAACAGGCTAAAACAATAGTCCTTAGTTATCTGACTATTTTGTATTGCTACTGTGAGAGTGGATACGGCATCTTGGCTGCCGTGATTGAGCCTGAATCCCATTTGTGTTGGGGGAAAAAATTGTTGCTTTTCCAGGGTCCAGTTTATTCGATGTTGTAATGTTTTTTCAAAAAGTTTGGTGAGTACCGGAATTAATACTATGGGTCGATACGATTGTGCGTTGTTGCGAGGTTTGGATGGTTTGAGGATAGGAATTACGATATGATTGTTCCAGGTTATGGGGATAATACCGGTGCGATATATTTCATTGTAAATTTGTACAATGAAGTGGATGGATACCTTCGTCCGGCAAGTGGCGAAGTACGTCATATGTAATGCCGTCATATCCTGGTGCGGTATTTTTGAGGGAGTCCAAGTTATTTGTGAGTTCTAATACGGTCATCAGTGAATGTTGCGTTTAATCTTTCGTCGTGTTTATAACCCGAGCTAACCGAGGGGGGGGGGGGGGTGTTAATAAAGATATGAAGTCGTTTTCCCAGGTTCGGTCTAGCGTTATTCATCTTACTTTGGGTGGGTTTGCGAATGGAGTTAAATTTGTGCCAAATGGAGCTTATGCTATCGCTGCGAGCTAATGTATTGCGAAAGTTTTGCCATGCTGCTCTCTTCGCCTGGAGGTAAGTTTTTTTTGCTTTCGCATGTAGGCGTTTTAGTTCAATCAAATTTTCTCGGAGGTGGTGTCGTTCATATTTTCGGAGTTGTTGTTTGTTCTGATTTTAATGGTTTCGCAATCTCTCGTCCACCAACTTATGGATGGATATCTGGCCGGGATACTAAAGCGGGTACGAGGAGCACTGTGGTCCATAGCGACCGTAAGCATTTCGATGAGATTGGAGTAAACTAGGTTGATATTTCGGAATGATAGAATTGGCATGTATATCCGTGAGAACGTGGCTTTGAACGCATCCCAGTTAATGGAAGCTTTATTCCATCGCCGTACTGGGGGTGTCTGGCTGTTAGCCAAGCCTGGGGGTCGGAGATTGTGACTACGTCTGATTAAGAGAATGGGTGTGTGATCGCTGCCCCGTAAGTCTGCGTCTTTATGCCACGCGAACTGAGGGAATATTTCCGGAGACGTTATCGTCAGGTCTATGCAGGATGGGTTATTTCCGTTGAGAGGGTAATGGGTGGGGGTGCCATCATTACAGAGAATGAGGTTATTCTCAGTGATCCATGTGTCAATTGCGTTACTTAGTCTGTCGTTATGTTTGTCCCCCCACGTTGAGTGGTGTCCATTGAAGTCACCTAAAAGGGCAATAGGTCCGGGAACGTGTTGTACCATTTCTTGAAGGTCTCTTGCTCGTATGCGTTGGGAGTTAGTATTGGAAGGGATGTATATCGATATGACTGTGAATGTTTGTAGGAAGATAGAAACGCGAATAGCTACTATTTCTGCTTGGAAATCTTGTTTTAATCTTATGTCATTCGGAATCCGGACTTCTGTATGTTGAATTTTTTCGTGTACGAATATTACCGTTCCCCTATTAGTTGTTGGTGTACCGTATATATTATAATGCGCAATACGATATTTTTCGCGTTTGATACCTTTAATTTCCTGTAAACAGAGAATTTGGGGTTGATGTCTAGTAATTCAAGTTTTCTAGCGGAGAAGCTATTAACATTCCATTGTACTATTGTTTCCATTTCCGGTATCTATCGGAAACCTTGTTCTGTCAATGTGTGGATTCTATGATAGCCAGGAGATTAGATGTTAAAGATTGGATTTGTTTGATGAGTTGAATGCGACGGTTTTTGTTTTCTGTTTCGCGCACCGCGTCCCATAAATTGGGAATCATGTCTAGGATCGAGTTGTAGATAAGATTGTGCTCTATTGTTATATGCGCTGGGGTTGAGTTATTCGAGAACACATTTGTTGGTGGCCGAACAGGATTCACTCTATCTATCTCCCTCTTACTTGTCAAAGCAGCGGGCCGGGCATTTTGTCCTATCGGTTTGGAATAATTGCTTTGTGTGTCGGAGGTGGGACTGGAGGTCATGATTAACACTTCATCATCGTCATACCAGTTCCTGCTAGTGTACGTTTTGCGGGGTTGATGGTCGTCTTTTCTTTTTGTTTTGGATGAACGATGTCTATTGGGTCGCCTCGGCGGTTTAATGGCATCAGTAGGGGAAGTATTTTCTGATACTGGTTCTTCCTTTGTGAGCACCGATTGCGATTGATTCAATATCTGATAGTTATTGACCGTTTGTGTCGAATGGGGCAAGTCAAGTCTAGTGTTGTCCACCGAACGTTCCGACCTTGGAAGACGTAATGGGGGGAAATTAGCACCTCTGAATCTTGGGCGGAAAACTTCCTCCATGGTGGGGAAGCTGGGAATAAAAATCCCTTGTAGTTTGTTTTTTGCCTCATGGTATGAAATGTTTTCATCAGCCATTTTGTTTTGTATGGCTGATTCAAGTCTACGTCGGGGGAAATTTTTTGATAAGGAGGAATGGGGTTCTTTGCAGTTAATACACGAGGGTGAACTGTCGCACTGGTCTTCATGTTTATCTTTGGTACAATTGGCACACATGGGTTTCGAACGGCACTGTTTGTGGTGGTGCGAATAACGCCAACATTGGGAACATTGCAAAACTGTCGAGGTGTTACTTCGTGTATTTGGCTATTAATGATGATTTTATCAGGTATTTGGTTCCCGCGGAAGGTAACACAGAAAAGTTTTGTTGGAACGAGGTCGAGAGTCCCATTTTCTCGCCAGATCTTTTTCGGCAAGCGTTTGACTGTGAGAACCCTGATGGGGCTTTCTATACCTTCCAATACGTCTTGTTCGGAGGTATCATGTTCAATACCAAATACCAGACCCTCCCTTTGAACTAATGAAAGTGGCACCCGCGATTGAACCAGCATTTCCCAATGCAAAGCAGTCTGCAGCATGAAATTATTAGCAGCCCTTGCTGTTTTGAATGTTACCCGGACCCGATTGATACCACAATGTTCTACCAAGTTCACGGTTTTTTTCCCTGAGAATGTTTCCGACGCTACCTGCGGCAAGTCTTTTCGCGTTTTTCTCAATGCCGTCCAGGAGGACGACTTATGGTCCGGGCATGTCTTTGTCGTACCAGTATTCGGGAAGAGTGGGTTGAATTTCGGAAATAGTGTCTCCGCGGGGAACTTTGTCGGGCTGGATCGATTCCTCCATTTCATCCCGGTGGCGTTTTTGGGTGTTTTTGTCCGCACTTATCTGAGAGGGTGTTATGTGGTTAGTCGTGGGTGGCGATGAGGGTTGATCTATTGTGTCCATGTCGGTGTCCGGGGATCCGTTCCCGTCCATGGCTGTTCGGGTCGGCTACCCGGGTGAAGGTATACGTATCACTGTTCTATTAAACCACGCGGTATGTGTTCCTATACAATACCTGTTCACTACACTATCACTTGGTAGCAAAATCGCGAGAACTAGTTGAACGTGTAACCACTGCGCGAGGATCTGCGTACGTACGTCTTGATCCTGTCAAGGTTCCAGTTGAACTCGGGGCTACCCGCAGTAAACTGGACGCTCGAAGCAGACGACAAACGAGCTCTCTCTAAGTCGTGGTGTATTAATATAGCGGGGCGTGTTTTCAGCGCAACGCTAGCCACGCAACTTTGGAAGTCTCGTTTCTGCCTTTAAACTGGACGCAGAAAAACGCGAGAACTTGCAGGGGTCATTTTTCCTAGGCGTAGTTTTTAAAATTGTTGTAAAAAAAAATTTAGTGGAAATGTCCATTTTAATTTTGATTTGATAAAGTGCCGACTGCAGAGCCTACTCTCACGTGTTTGTGTCCAATATTTTCGCCTTACTGCCTAAATCCACTTCACAGTATGTGTTACAGACGTAATTGCATACATAGCATGATGAAATGACGATAAAACAAAGACCAAGTCTACTGCCGTGCCACGCGTATCTTTTTTGAGGTTCCAGCAGAAAAAGAACGTGCCAGCAGACACTACCATGTTTCAAAGTCTCTTTATGTCTTTTGTGTCTGCTCATTTGTTTTTTAGATAACAATTAACATTTTTATGGGCACCATTCACCGGATGTTTACATTTCTGTGCTACCTTGGCGCTGGCGGGGACTGCACTTCCGGTTTTGAACAGAATAACGGCCGAGTCTGCTGCCACGCGCGTGTCAGTAGTAAGAGGAATATAATAACTGCTTAAAAACTGCCATACGAAGACGTAATTTTTATTTTTTAAAAAGGGAGGGAGTGACTTATTCATTCATTTATTTCTGTGATCGAGCCCCCCCAATAATTTTAACAAGTCGGCGCCCCTGCTAGGTTGTTAGGTTTGGTTCTTTTAGAATAAATACTGAAAGTTATTATTTAACTAAACTTAGCTAACACCTTAGGCATAAGTCTAACAATAAAAGCTTTCCCAGTTCAGCAGGGCGATTCACGAAAATGACTACAAAGTCGAGTCTACAACGAAGTAGTAGTTTTTAGTAGTAAAAGATGTAGTAAAGTGCGATTCACGAAACCGTCTACTAAGAATCGACTACATCTTTAATTGTCTACAGCGCACGGCTACAAGGAAAGTAGTGAACTTGGCGAAACTAAGCAATATCTATGGAAATAATCGATATTTTAATCGATTGTTGTGCTATTTCCTTGACATTATCGATGCATGTCGTACTTCGAGATTCCGAGAGTTGTTTGTTTACGCATAATGCACAGAAAACTAGTTTAGTTTGTTAAAACTGCGAAGTAATCGTAATGTACGCGTAACCGCAAAGTAATTTGTATAAAGTGAAAATACTCGTTGAATTAAAGCAATTGTGTGTAAATACACGAAATTTAATAACAGATGCTATGTTTTACCTTACCTTCTACTGTATGTCACTGTTGAAACATATGCGGTAGAACTAAGGAATACTATTTTTTTATGTGTTGCAATTGAATGATGCAAAATGTAAAGACAGCTGATTTTTCATGATTGATTGATTTAGTTTATTGGTAACACTTTACTATACCGGAGACGGATTTCTTCAAATTTACAGGAGAAAGTACTTACGCAAATCATTTTCTGTAGCGTTGTTGATGTTCGGGAATGTAGTTTTGATCCATTTTAATGCGAAAGCATGTGGTTTTCTACGAAAATCTATTTCTGACGCGCTATTGCTGCTGCCGCCATTTGCTTTCTGCACGAGAGCACAATACGCTCTCGTATTTTCCGTATATGCTAAATTGAACGAAAGGAGTGCTAATGGAACCTAACCTAACAGGCCTAACCTAACCTTGTAGGCATACCTCGTCCCCGTGATGGTTCGTGAGGCTATCGTGAATTTTTGGGGCTGCCAGTGAAAGTTTGTAGGAAATAAGGAACAACAGTAAGTAGAGGCAGATTATTTCCGTAACATCTTTGGCAGTTATGCGTTTGAAGCTTCGGAACGAGTCACAACTCTCCAAGCAGCCAATTAACCAAGCAAGCCGCTGACGCCATCTCAACCCAGAACCTATCGCTAAGCCTCTTACTCAGGTTCTACACGCCCACTAGGCTCGCTAGACAGACTCGCGCAGTCCGCTGGAGATGTTCCTAAAGTAATTCGACTCTACTAGTTATTGTAAGAAATAGACATTATTTTCGTTAGAAATTCATTATTTCACCTAAATAACTGTTCCGCAATGCAGAATAGTACGTTAGCAATGTAAAAAATTGCGAAATAAAACATTGATAGGTGTCTCCGGTATAGTAAAGTAGTACCAGTTTATTTTACTTCGCGTTTTGTGCCTCTTGGCTAATTTGCGAAGATGGGATGAGTGATGAAATAGATGAATGGACATTCACAAACAACCAAGCCCGACTGGGATTCGAACCCGGGACCCTTGGCATCGCAGCGCGATGTGCTAACCACTCGGCCACAGGATCGGGCAGCTGATTTTTCATGCTTTGCCATTATTCGTAGCAGGAACATCTACGTTTTCTTAACCTGTTCAAACCCATTAAGATTAACGTTGCCAGTTTCATACGAACTGTCTCTCTTTACTCAACTTTATGCACAAATAGCCCTGCTGAGCAGCCATCATCTTATGCTAAGCACATTACATACTCATTAAAAATAATACTAAAGAAATGATTTACACTTTTAGTGTCTCTTCTGTACTGTTTTCAGTACATCAACAGGTGTTTTGAAACATCTACTGTGTGTAGATTTTCAAGCAGATATGAAAACAAATTGTTTATCATTAGGAATGACAATTTATATTTAAAGCCAATATGTTAAAGAAATGGTAGGCGAGTTGTCCATAACAGTTTTTATTTGGTCTGTTCTACACAATGTGAAATTTAAATGAAAATGTAAAAAAAGTGGAGGACAATATGTGCTTCACTTCAACAGAATTCCATTCTTTAAAGCAACATATGATGTGGAATGAAAAAAATGAAAAGATATGAACTATTTGCCTATTATATTTTCTCTTTGCTGTACATTAGATCTACTGTAGGTGTTTGGTAGAAAACCATTCAGTTTCAGTAGATTTCCAAGAAAACAGTAGAGTACAATTGATAACAGTTGTTAATAGAAATTCCCAGCTAATCGGGCCACTATGTACCTCCACTGAGTATCGAACCTAGTAAAGTAGAATCTGAACAATTGGAATCACTAGCGAAAATTAAGTTCAAGGTTCACGGATTACAAATGTCACTAATTATTAGAACAAACTTTTGAATGTTTTTGTGCTCAAAAATTGTTCATGCCTTGAACTTGGCCGAACTTTTAATTGATGAATAAAATATTGTCATGTTACATGCTACATTTGTACATATGAATTTGATTTCTGACTGAATGCACATACTACGGAAACATAAAAGATAGGCCTACATGTTACTTCTTTTTTCTTTAAGGACGATTTTCATGTCCCATGTTATACTGTATGGAATTCTCAGCAGACAGTCATTCATTGTTTGTTGCCAAGAAGATGGACTAGTACTGCCACCACCTGGCAAAAAAACAACATACATTTGCATTATCTATAAGCAGCTAGTGACAGCAACTTGGAGTACAGTGAGTGCTAGTGACAGCACCAAACCGTGACGTACCTAACCTACTCACACCTGCATCTGAGATCAGAAATAAATCAAACTTAACCAGCCTAACCTTTTCAGATGTTTGTTTTTGCTATCAGATGCATATGCTAGTAGGTTTGGTGTTTTTAGCATGTAACACCAAGCTGCTGTTAGCTGCTCATGTAATATCTATGTATAAGACAACCACTCACATCACATTTGCTTACACCTCAAATTTACAGAAATTTCATTCAATGAGAATGTCAAGAAATTCTTAAAAGTTACACACATCACAATTTGATACACTCCAGAATATACCTTGCATTCCTGTTGATAACAAAAAAAGAAATGTTGACATTTGTAACAATTTGGATTAGAAATCATGGAGCGACTTGAGATGACTGGACCCCTCTCCGATTTTCTTCACATTTGGCATACTCACTAATTGAGGCCTCCTAATCACGAATCTGAAGTTAAAATTTGTCGGAAACGTCTAGAAATTGCAAAATAAGTGAAAATAAGGCGTTAGTTTTCGGAATGGAAACGGTCGATTTTCGAGAATTTTTTTTGTTTCACAAACAAATATATATATATTCCTGATACTACCACGACACCAAATTTTAACTATGTTTGCCTAACCTAACTGAACTAACCTAATCACGTGCCAATGGTTCGTGAGGCTAGCGTCAATGGTTCGCAATTTCTAGACGTGACCGACAAATTTTAACTTCAGATTCGTGTTTAGGAGGCCTCAATTAGTGAGTATGTCAAATATGAAGAAAATCGGAGAGGGGTCCGGTCATCTCAAGTCATACCTAAAATCACACAATAATGAAAGAACCAACCATATGGGATTATAGATTTAAAATAAAAATGCTCTGTTCACATATTTTTTTAACCTATTTATTGATTTATTTATTGCATTGGTCTTCTGCTACTTTTGGCTAATCATGAAGATGGGGATGAGGAATGACATGTTGAAATTGACGAAAGGACACTCACAATAACATCCATGTCCTGGGAAGGATTTGAACCCTGGCATCATAGCAAACTTTGCTAACCTCGATAACAGTTCGTTATATCGGAGACACATTTCTTCATTTTTACAGAAGAAACTACTTACAACGTTCATCGAGGTATTTTCTTTCATCCTGGAATCTATTTGACCGGGAAATCATGTGTTTTTCAAGAGAAACATCTCAGCGACGTACAAGTGCCATTGCTTTCGCTACGTGAACTGGATGCTACATACATTTGATGATGTAACCCCCTGTCAGTTTCCAACCCCCCTTTTTTTAACTATGCTTGCCTAACCTAACCTAACCTTATCAGAAATGGTTTGTGGGGCTATCCGTCAGCTACCCATGCATAACGTACAATTTGCACACGTGACGAACACGATAGTAGGTATTTTTCAGTAAAGAAGGTTGGAAACACTGCATACCTACAACAGTATTCAACCTCTGCCCACCATATTGTGTGTTACGGAAGCGAAAAAACTACTCTCTATATGAAAAATTGTGTTTGTTTTTGTGTAAAAAGCATAATGGCACCTTGAACTATGTTTCACAATACACAATTGGTAAGTACGAACCATGCGAAACACAAAATATCCAATTTTAATGTGTCTCCGATATAACGAACTGTTACACTAACCTCTTTACCTATTTACACTAGAATGCTTTGGTGCACCAAATTAATTTTAAAAAAATCATGTTCTAATGCAATTTCTTCTCATTGTTTAAAAAATTACTAACCATTGTTATAACTGTATCTTTAGTCAAAACGAAAATAAATGTCTGATGAAAGGAGCGTGTGTTCTCCTGAAACGTCACAAAGAAAAACTGTTTTCTTATGCTTGTAATAAACGTAAACTACAGGAAAATATTTCCTCTCATGTATTAACTATTTTGAAAGTTATGTTGTTTTACAATAATTGCTACCACAATTTTTTAACCGTTAAAAGATAAGTAGTGTTACATAATTAAACATGAATGTGCTGAGGGGTTGCCAATAGAGGAAATATAGTGCTTCTTGTTTATAATAGTGATATCCCTAATATTTTATATGCATCGAAAGGTGTTTTATGCTGGCTGATACAGGATTTGAACTGAGAAGTTTATGTACAATACACTACCCAAGCACAAATCCCATACCGTGCCTTGCATTAATGCTCCTGAGTCTGGATCCCAGGGAAGCCAGAATGAACTTGGAACCTGAGAAAAATAAAAAATATATATATAGTTTGCACATGGTAATGAACACATAATCGTCACAACAAACTCTAAATGTTTACATGTGTTTGTGTCAGTACAGTGCACTGTTTTGTTCTAGCAGATAATATGTGCTCTATCTACACTATGCCCTAAGTATACAACGTGCTCTATCTACACTATGTCCTAAGTATACAATGTGTAAATAAAACCTGTTGTAAAGTACAATTTTTATCCACATCTAATTTTTAAATGACATATGTTTCAACAATTTGTATTAATGCATGATCATTATAAAAATTATTTCATAATAAATGCATAATTATTGTGCTGTGAATTTTATTTATAAATTAAGTAAATGCTTAATAAATTTATGTAAAACTATATTTCACACAAATCTTGAGCACTGCACAAAGAAGAAAAATAGCTTCATTGAAGCCCATTTTAACAATTGAGATGGTTAGGTTGATTTGATTTAATTTGCTTTATTTTGCTTCACTTTTGGCTAATTTGCGAAGATAGGAATGAGGGATGATATGATGAAATTGATGGATGGACACTCAGAAACAGCCATGCCCAGGTCAGGATTCGAACCCGGGACCCCTAGCATCATAGCACGATGTGCTAACCACATCGCTGGCAATTGAGAAGGCGAATGGAATGGCATGGATAAATAACAATAATAAAAACATCATCACAACGATTGTACATAACTGGCAAAAATATAGGCTGCTATGATAAGTGGTGTGTGTACTGTGAACATTTTCGATGCATGCGTTTGTATGATTTAGCAACCTTAAGTAGCCTATCAAGAGTTTTCATTTCTTTTCAGAAATGATTTCACTATTTACTTTTGTCCTGTTACAGCCATCGATAACCTATGCACATTTTTTTTCACTTAAGTTTGTGCTGCTTCTTGTCATCCGTCTGCCTGCAAAACCAAACTGCATACTGTTGGGGCTTGACTTCCGTATAATTACGATTTTGGCATGGCTTATGGGATGCATAAGATTCAAAATGAGTGGTTATTATTTATGGTCTGTAGAAGATGAAATTGCTGTTTTTAAATCGCATGAAATCCTAGGTAACAGTTCCGAATGTTTCATGATTTTTCACAAATTTTATAGGAGTATTAGGAAGTGTTTACAAATGATTGTGGGAGTTAGAAACTTGGAGAAACTAATTAGCACAGTTAAAAGTTGCACAAAGTATTAATTACAAGATAAATTATGTTTTGAAATGTATTGTGCACGAGCAGGAATGCCTGCAAAGAGGTGCTAACAAATTATGCCTACCAAACTTAATCTGCTCGTGGAAGTGTATTTTCATATAAATTAGTGCAAGATATGGATAATTATTATTATTACTAACTTGGATTACAGGAGGTTGAGAGAAACAATCCTTTTGTTGGGAAAATGAGGTTCCACAATTTTGATCAATCCGGCACCTCCTGTTCAGTGACAAATTACTATGAAGATATTTTCGAAACAGAAAAAGGATTTCCGATATCTCTAAGATGTGTTTTAAGTACACGCAAATGCCCACTGTCATTTCCTTCTGCTTTTCGAAAAAGTGAAAACACAGATTATGGGCCATTTTGGTAGCTCTATTTTCTTCTTTGAAGTTGGATGCCATACACAAACACAGAATATGACGAATGTAGTTCGCTGTAGCCCGCTCTAGGAGGGTTAAATAGGGTCCTACAAGAACTGTCTACAACTGTAGCCCGATATGTAGTCGACTGTAGCCTGTAGACCGCTGTAGACAGTTTCAAGAATCGCAAATTCAGGAAATGACTACAAATTTGACCACAAGCCTGACGTGGCTACATATTAGACTACATATCGGACTACTAACAGTTCGTGAATCGCGCCGCAGAGCGCAAGGTTCCTGTAGAGTTGTCCGAAAAGGGAGACCAATAAAATATGGATGTGTGGTTTTGGGTTAGAATTGCTAATTATTTGTAAACTAAATACCTAAATATCAACTTCGATATATATTTCTGAAAGTGTAATTACACTTTTTCGAAATGTATGACGAACATATAACTCCAAAATAATTCACCTGAAATTGAAATTTGAACGAATTGTATGTTTCTTGGTGGTACTGAGGTCTACCGAGAATAGAATAACCGGATTAGGCCGTCCTTCACGGAAAAGCAGAACAGACCCTTGCGGTCGTATAGTCTTCGAACATTTTGTTTTGTGGAAAAGTAGGCAATATGTTGTCTAGAATTGCTCAACAAGCTATTCGTGCAGGTAATATTTCGTGCAATTAATAAATAATTAAATTGATTTTTAAGAATATCCTTCAAGCCAGTAAGTCATAGATACATTCATCTTCTTAGGTCCAGCAGTAATAACCGCATAGGATGTGAATATCAACTCAATCGAATTCACTGTTGGCTAAATTATTTAGCAACATTGTGAATACAATAAAATCAGTTTCTTAAAAGTACTTAACATCAATTTCATCTTTCACTTATCCTCATCGTTGCGATGAGCCAAAACTGGCATAAAAGCGACGGATATGTTATATAAGTGAAACTTGTGTTTTTCTGTTGCGAAGTTTAAATAATGTATGGTCCCTATTAGTACGTGTAATTCATGCTTCGATTTGCCACAGTGCATTTTCTGTAAAGCGAAAATATATGGGTAACAGTATGGTATAGTGAAAACACAGTTCACTTGTTTATTTCCTAATTATTTACATTTGTACTTACCTGCTATGTATAGCGGAACATTTTTGAACGTGGGATTTTGCTTTTTTCGCTGAAAAAAGCGTAATTTTTCGCATTACAAGTATTTATTGTTCGTTGCTAATTCGCTTTCGTTACACACAATATTACGTTGTCTATCGTCAGTTGATATGCAGTGTTTCCAAACTTATTAACCGAAAAATGCCGCACAAACTATTCACAGAAGGTTTTTAATCGAAAATTGATCCACAAACCATTCACGGAAGGTTAGGTTCAGTTAGGGGTAACACTTTACTATACCGGAGACAGATTTCTTCAAATTTACAGGAGAAAGTACAGTACTACTTTACTATACCGGAGACACCTATCAATGATTTATTTTGCAATTTTTTACATTGCTAACGTACTATTCTGCATTGCGGAACATTTATTTAGGTGAAATAATGAATTTCTAACGAAAATAATGTCTATTTCTTACAATAACAAGTACTTACTGTTGTTCCTTATTTCCCACAAACCTTCCACGGGCAGCCCCAAAAACCATTGACGTTAGCCCAAAAATTCACGAAAGCTCCACAAACCATCACGGGGACGAGGTATGCCTACTAGGTTAGGTTAGGCCTGTTAGCTTCGGTTCCATTAGCACTCCTTTCGTTCAATATAGCATGTACGGACAATATGAGAGCGTATTGTGCTCTCGTGCAGAAAGCAAATGCCGGCAGCAGCAATAGCACGTCGGAAATAGATTTTCATAGAAAACCACATGAATTCGCATTAAAATGGATCAAAACTACATTCCCGAACATCGACAACGCTACAGAAAATGATTTGCGTAAGTACTTTCTCCTGTAAATTTGAAGAAATCCGTCTCCGGTATAGTAAAGTGTTACCGAAAGTACGTACGCAAATCATTTTCTGTAGCGTTGTTGATGTTCGGGAATGTAGTTTTGATCCATTTTAATGCGAAAGCATGTGGTTTTCTACGAAAATCTATTTCCGACACGCTATTGCTTCTGCCGCCATTTGCTTTCTGCACGAGAGCACAATACACTCTCGTATTGTCTGTATATGCTAAATTGAACGAATGGAGTGCTAATGGAACCTAACCTAACCTAGTACGCATACCCCGTCCCTGTGATGGTTCGTAGGGCTATCGTGAACTTTTGGGCTAACATCAATGGTTTTTGGGGTTGCCCGTGGAAGGTTTGTGGGAAATAAGGAACAACAGTAAGTACTCGTTATTGTAAGAAATAGACATTATTTTCGTTAGAAATTCATTATTTCACCTAAAGAAATGTTCCGCAATGCAGAATAGTAAGTTAGCAATGTAAATAATTGCGAAATAAATCATTAATAGGTGTATCCGGTATAGTAAAGTAGTACCCAGTTGGGTTAGGCAAACAGAAAATTAAATTTGAAAAAAAAACGCTCAGACGTCATCTTGTAGAACTACCACGTGGTTGCTGCACTAATACTTATTAACCGAAAAATTCTGCACAAGCTGTTCACAGAAGGATTTTAATCGAAAATTGATCCACAAACCATTCATGGAAGGTTAAGTTCAATTAGGTTAGGCAAACAGAAAAGTAAATTGGGGAAAAAAAAATGCTCACACGTCATCTTGTAAAACTAATGCGTGGTTGCAACACTAACAGGGGGTTACATAATCGAACGCACCGAATATTTGATTCACGTAGTCGATGGTAATGGTGGCAAGAGCTATTGTGAATCGGAGATACATTAATGTCGAAAAATACATGATTTACCAGCCGAATAAGATGAACGAAGGGAGAAAACACTTCCCCGAGCTTGCAAAAGTCTACATAAAATCATTTCCATAAGTAGTTTCTCCTGTAAATTTGAAGAAATGTGTCTTCACTATACCATACTGTTACCAGTATATATATATATAATATATGACTTACCATAGCTTCTCTCCTGTATCATATTATTGCTAGGTCAAACTTTTGCTTCTTAAACGTGGATATATATATGCAAGGTTAGTTTGTGACATTAATTTATTGCTTGCAAATTTGGGTAAGGATGTCGAATCGACCCTTCCTAATAGAAACATGTATCATACATCGTTGGAAAGGGTATGAATCAAGGATTCCAGAAATTTATGATTTAGGGTCAGGAAACAATTGGAAGTGGAAAATAAAACTAGTATTAAGTTTGTGGAACCTCCATTATAAATGAAACATAATGAGCCTAATTTACGTTCAGATGTAAGGCTAGATGCTTAATTAGGCTTCTTGAGTTCAGTTATCTTCACATACATAATACATTTATAGTGTATTTATGCTAAGAGAACCAAAGCTAACAGACCTAACTATTATACAATACTTGCTGTCTCTCCTTTCAATAGTGCGCATGCTTGCGTAAGGTAATTTGTAATTTTTTTCCCCAACATAAATATTTTTTTTTAAAAAAAATCCAAACAGTGCTCATTACATTAAGGAAAGTTCAAATTTCGTGTGACAATGATTGTCAAAATTCTAATTCTATTCTACTAATTACACTGGTCGACATTTTTTCAAAAGTTGAACGATGTTTTGAAATGAATAGGTGACTCTGAAAGGATTTTTCATGCTGAATTCAAATTTGAAAACCGTTTTGCTCCATCACGTCACAATTTTTCACAAATCGTGAAAACTGAATAGCATATAGGGGTCTATTATGGTATTATTGGGGTCATTTGGGGTTTATATAATCATATTACAGACACATAGAATAAATAATTTTTGCAAATATAGTAATCAGTGGGACATATATTGAGATTGTAAAATCTATATTATATACTATATTCATGTACATTTTCAATACGCATGTCTAGAAAGAGATAGGCTATAACATAGTGCATTTCGAATTTCTGAGACTCAGGATAAAACTTCATTCTTTTTGACTTTCTGCCTTCCCCGACACCCGAAGTAGGAACATGTCTTTTTAACATCCAACAAAAATCTGCCATCATGGAAACATTCCATCGTCCCTGGTATCTCCGTTCCATCTCTGCTATGTCCTTGTGAAATCTTTCCCCGTGCTCCTCACTGAAGTGTCCGAGATTACTCGGAAAGAAATCTAGATGTTAGTTAAGGTAATGCAATTTAAGGCTCATTTTACAACCAAGTTTACATAAATTCGTTAGCAGATTTTTCACAAAATGTTCATAGTTAACGTGTCTTTCATTGCCCAGAAAATGGGCAACCACCATTTTGAAACTTACCCAGGCATTCCTTTCCGTAGCAGTCATTATTTCTTCAAAATCTGCATCCAACATCAGTTTCCGTATCTGAGGGACAACAAAAATACCCTCTTTGAGCTTACCCTCAGTGACGGATGGAAATTTCCTGGCAATGTATTTAAAGCATTCGCCGTCTTTGTCTAACGCTTTCACAAACTGTTTCATTACCCCTAACTTAATATGCAATGGAGGAAGCAGTATTTTATGAATTAATTGCCGTTGTGTCACATTCTTCTTCCCTGGAGAGAGAGATTCTCTACTTGGCCACATTTTCACTTTCCAATGATTCTCCCTGTCCCGACTGTCCCATTTGCACAAGAAGCAGGGGAATTTTGTGTTCCCAGCCTGGAGACCCAACAACAAAGCTATCACTTTGAAATCTCCACAGACAGACCAACCATGATCTTCATATTTCACTTTCAGTAGCATGAACCTCAAAGTTTCATAAGTTTCCTCAAGCGACACAGAATATGCAACTGGAATCGATGGGAACACATTACAGTTATTTAACAGAACACCCTTCAGACTAGTCTGTGATGCATCAATGAAAAGTCTCCATTCACTTACATTGTAAGAAATACCATACAATTCTATGACTTTCCTTATGTTTTTACAATAAACAAGGTTTTCGTCTTCAGTAAAGTATGGGAGTAGCTCTTGTCTCTCGATGCCTGTACCATGAGAAATGTGTTCCTGGAGACAACAGGTTTTTCTTACTCAGTCGGGAACCAAGAAGTTGGACACTCTCCTTTGGTAAATTTAGGTCTTTTACGAGATCATTCAGTTCATGTTCTGTGAAAGGTTGCGGAGTGCCTGTACTTGTACCAGGACAGAAATTGTTACTGTCATCATAGTGTGAACGTTCAACTTCAGTGTCACTTGAAGTGCTGCAATTATCACTACTCGTACGTGGTACAGGTACATCTGGCCCATGAGGCACGGGCCTAATGGCCGAATGTATGTTGTTGGGATAGCTCACATTGCTCTTGTTCTTAGCACTGAAACCGCTAACATCTATAGCACAGAAATAGCAGTCATCAATGTGATTTTTTGGTTCCCGCCATACCATTGGTATTCCAAATGGCAATGCTTTCCTCTTGCCACACTTCCACAATCGCAAAGCTTCCACACATGTTTTGCAAACTTCATGTGGGGCCCAGTTTTTGTCCTGATCACCTACTTTAACACCAAAATATTTGTGGTAAGCAGACCTCACAAATGTGGTGATACGTTGTCTTTGCCTCTTCACTACATAGCTTCCACAAATGTAACAGAATACATGGGGCGAGTTCAAACACTTCCTGGAAGAGGACGACATTGTCTCTCGACACAACACAGCACGAACTATCGACAATGACGAAAACTTTATCAAATATTTTGCATTCCCTACTGCTATTTACATATATAATATCTACAATACACTTAACTAAGGTTTTCGGATCACGTAACCTTATACACGGTAAATAAATTAAAAACTGTACTATTTGCATTAGTTGGTATCGAATAACAAAACTTAGAAACAAATTTATTGAATCATTCATTGTTACTAGGCGTCTTCAGCAATTTTGTTAATCATATAATGTAATAAGAGGTGGACTGCCATCTATCGGGAATATTATTAACTTCTAATTTCTGGGCAGGAATTACGATTTATACAACAATGAAGATTTCTAAATAACTGAGGGTGATACAACAAAAACAAGGTCACTTCTGAAATCAGCATCAAATGTAGTTTCAGAAACCACAATTAGTTTCCAAACATCAGAACCCATGTCGACCAGCGTTATCGTAGAATTTTGGAAAGCATTGTCACATGAGATTTGAAACTTCCTTAAAGTAATGAGCACTGTTTGGATTCGAAAAAAAGAGTTATTTATGTTGAATATAAAAACTTTAAAATATTACCTTGTGCAAGCATGTGCGCTTCCCATGAACAAGATATTCTCTGTTGAAAAGCGACAGTAAGTATCGTAGACTAGTGTGAATGAATGTAGAAGTAAATTGGAACCTTAATAGAATATATTTAGGGACTTTCTTTTAATGCTAAGAGAACCAAACCTGACCTGCCTAACCTAACCACGAAAGCATGTATTGAATAAAATCTTAAGTAATCGCTAAAACTCCGCAGTATGTGTTAACAGACATAAATCAAAATCGAACCATGGAAAAATTGCATTCGTAGCATGATCAAATAGCAATAAAACAAAAGGAACTTGGGCCTTATTGTGAAGTGAAATAAAGTGTGTGTGTTACATTAGCGTATTACCTTACCATGAAGCAAAACAGCCCGATGGCTTTGTGCAAGTGAATATATCATCCAACATGACATTCCACAACAGCAGCTATAATTTTACGTCATTCGGTTTGGACCTGATCACAATTTCCGACTTTTTACTAATAAAAAGTGGCGAAAGTATTCCGATATGCAGGTTTTTACTTATGCAGGCTATATTCTATTTTTTGAGAAGGTTAGAATAGAGCATTTTAGAGATTTTTATCTTTTAAAAACTTATATATACTGTATAATTATATAATACTATTTCTGCTATTGCAAAAATTATGCAACCTTATTTCGAAATTGTCATCAATATTACAGCAATATTTGATTTTGAATGAGACATTTTGAATTTTATGCTCTTCATTATTGACAACATTAAAAGTTCATGTGTATTATATGCATTGATTATGTTATGTGTTTGCTTCAAAGTTTTATTGCCTAGAAACTGGGCTCTACTTATTAGGGTCAAAAGAAGGTAAGACTCTTCTTTGTGCATTACACCTTGGAGGTACATGTTGGAGGGGGGATTTGAAGATGGGGTCCGTACATTCTCATAATATTTCATTTGCCTTTACCCTAGGGTTATTGCACCCAGATACTCATTGCTTAGAGTCTGGGTGGGCCTCAATGCTGCTTTATGCAAGGAAAGTGTCAGAAAAATTCCCACCGGGTATCATATTACATCAATTGGGAAAATGCAACTTCCCCCACTATTCCTTAAATTCTTACTTATCATATCTACTCTTTTCTGAATCATTTAGAATTTTCAAATTATCTTGAACTGACCAGTTATTTACAATTTTTACACCATTACTTCTGGAGAGAAATAGGCAATTTGGCTTGAATTTATACTCAAAGTTTAGTTAGGAGGCTGTATTTCAGTATCACAAAACTGTTAGAATGGAAGATAAGGACTACAATTTTTATAGATACATTTTTTTATGCTTAGGCAAAAGCCTGTTAAAATACTTACTAGGGTCAAAAGAAGGTAAGACTCTTCTTTGTGCATTACACCTTGGAGGTACATGTTGGAGGGGAGTTTGAAGGTGGACTACAATTTTTATAGATACATTTTTTCATGCTTAGGCAAAAGCCTGTTAAAATAATAATAAAAAATATCAAATTAACTTGACAGTCATTCAGTGAGGTGAGTAGTGAATGATTACTGTATCTAATGTGTCACATCTCCCTAAATATTCAGCTTATTAGATTGACATATTTATGCTGTTCGTAAGTTCTTTTCTTGCCATTGTTAACGTGGCAGGATGCAAGCTGGGTAAAAAAAATCACCAGAAGAAAATTGCTTCTTAACCCTTTAGTGCTGGCACGAGGTGTTGTGAACACCCCACATGTTAAAACGTAACTCTCCAAGCTGAGTAAATTTCACTAAATAGCTATAATTTTCGTTACCTTCCTATTTGAATATTATTTTAACAACTAACCTAGAATCAATTTTATCACTATCGCCACTGTTTAGTAATTACAGTATTTAAGACCTGGGTGTTCCTAATACCCCGTGCCAGTACTAACGTTACATAAGTATTTTGTGACATTTTATAATTAACGTTCTTTATATTTTATCGCAGCTCATTGTTGGCATGCCTGTTAGCTTATAATGCTTTTAACCCATTGTTGTTCATTCACATTGTCCTAGTAGGCTATTTCAACAAAGTGTTTCTGTATGCGTTGCTGAGAAAGATGCATCTTAGTCATATGGTTACGATTTGTGATGACTACTATAACACTAAAGACTCAGAAACAAAATAAAATGCCACAGCAATGTCAATGAATGTACTTTCCCAAATTATTGTTAGATGCATATAGTGCAGTAAAAATGAAAAAAAAGAGAATGAGTTTGTTTATGTTCTGTAATCATATAAGCCTATAATGTCCTCTAAAGATATTTTTTCGATGAACGAATGGAGAATAATTTAGTAAAATTTGGTTCTAAATGTTAAAATTAATATTGTAAACACACTTTAATAAACTACTTTAGTAAAATTTCATTGTAATTGTTTGAAAGTTATGTTAAAATAAAATACACATTGTAAAAACATAATGCAAGTCAATTAAAGTAATCATTTCCAGGAGGGTGTACAGAACACCCTGCACCAGTACTAATGTTATGAAATAGAGCGCCAGTAGTAAAGGGTTAAGTGCAAATTTTAATTGTTGTAAATCATGTAATATCTTTCATTGATTTATATTAATTTTGAGCATATGAATTGAATCACACAATTGATAAAAATGAGAAAAAAACATTTTGAAATACAAAACTAAAATGTATGAATGTGCATTGGGTGAAATTTACCCAGGCAGTGTTTCTACAGCCCTGCAGATGCCCACATTTTCGATCTGTAACATCCCGAAACTAATGAACTAACTGACAGTCAATTCAAGGTCCCGACACTTGGAAGGGTTCATTGGAAAGGTCAGACTATAATCGGAAGTGATCATAAAATATATTTCAAAATGATCTTGGTAATTTTTACCTATATGTGCACCCTTATGGGTTAAACATTAAACACTAGTTGCAAGTTGTCAGGGTACGAAATCCTGAAGGGACAGGGAGGATTTCCCCCACCAACAATCTTGGCCTGAAAAGCCCCCCCCCCACCAAAAAATTCTGGGATGGGAAAGTTTTTGTTACAACAAAAGGTGAGCAATTAGTTTTGATTTTAAAAAAACACACACAAATTACTACTGTGTTTGTGAGTGTTGCATGCTTTCTCTTTCTTTCAAGAGACCATTAGCCGATCTGCACCAATAACAATATGTACTATATGTCCAGATAGTAAATAGTCGGTGGCTGTGGCCAAATCTGGAACTAACGTTGGTATGAGAAATAATTTGCAACATGTAACAATGCTACTTCACATTTACAATACATGAGATTTGTCACATTAGAGTAGATGGGAGAGAATAAGTTACCACAGAAGCCTAGTTCTGAGTTACAGACCTCAAGTTTATTCGAGCTTGTATTGCAACATTGCTGACTACTGTTAAGACAAAATTTGAAGTTAGAGTTTGTTGGAGTGTGATAAAGTGGTAAAATGTAATGGGTTTGAGAGTAACTACTCTATATTAAACATCTTACAAAATGTGGAAAGGCATGTGAACAAGACATACAGTTCTTGCTTTGAATATCATGCAAGATCAAGAAACAGTGGAACGTTAATGTGGAAATTCTTAGCAGCCACGTCAAAAATTTGAGCTTTTATTGAAAAAAAAATAATGGCTGAGTTATGAATAGAATTTCAATTTTTAAAATGAAAACTATCTAAGAACATATTAGGTTATATTAGTCGACAGAATTAGTCCAGATCTTAACATTATCCATTGTGAGGATATTGGGGAGCTACGAGTAAGTAGCGTAATCCGGTTAGTAAAGTGTGCTCCTTTATAAATATATATATATCTGTGTGTGTGTGTGTGTACGCAGAAACGATCATCTTTCCCCTCACCAGACTTCAATGATTTCGGACCCTGTTCTTGATCATTCTGGAAAAGAAAATGTCATCGCATTGACATGCAAAAGTTGATTGTTTAGGTGCCTGTCTTAAGCTTACGTTGTGGGCGTAAATTGTTGCTCGCTTATCAGTACAGCTCTGTTAGCATGTGTAATTCCAGTGTGTGTTTAATAAGAGTGTGAGACCATTGAAATGCCAGCCAAAAAGTTGATGTTAAAACAATGATTTTGTAAGTATGAATCAAAATCTCATCCAAAGATGCCGGGAATGTTTGAATGCAGTTGGCCACCACTTTGAACAACTCTTATAACACAGGTTAGTACTCGTTATGCAATATAAATATAATCGTCTGCATGCATGTGCATAAAAATAAGCAGGACATTACAGATCAAAAATGGTGGCATCTACGCCATGCCTCACCATCTGCAATCATGTGCTATCTTTGCCCCGAGCCAAAATGAGTACACCGTATAAGTACAGTGAGATCCATGAGTATTACCGTGCAAATTGTCTATTACTATTTTCATTAATTTTTATCTTGCATTCTGTGTTTTTTAAGCTATGGATTTTTGTGTATGCTGGTGCAGAAGTTGTCAACATTATGTTTTGAGTTTTCTTTTAATTCTTGAAGCTCTTATTGGGTCAAAGTGCACGAACATTTTGATGGACAATTTGCATGGTAATACTCATGAATCCCACTCTACAACAGACAACATGCACCATAAATAAGAATATTTCTATCATCATTATAACAATAGTTACTTCAGTTTCAGGTCTAATAGTAGTGTAGTAATATATCAGCTAATTTTTATTAGTTTCTGATTTTGCAGGTCAACAAGGAAGACCTGTGGTAGCAGTATGCTATAGCACGCAGAAGGACCCTGCATGCCCACCAAAGAAGGACCCTGTGTGCCCCCCACAGAAGCAGCCAGAAGCTGGCAAAACAGCAGCTTCAGATCCAACAGCAAGTGGTGAACGAGACCTTGTTAATTTTCCAAGACCCGTGAGGCAAGAGTTTCCTGGCAAAGTGCGAATGGGCTTTGTCCCAGAGGAGTGGTTCCAATTTTTCTACCAGAAGACAGGCGTGACAGGTACGTATTGTACATGATGCAAGTGTGGTGTGTTGCAGATATTTTAACATTTAATGTGTTGAAAATATCACAGCCAAGGGTTGCAAATGTATCACTTTCATTCGGGTTTTTTTCCACAATGTGATGATCAAAGAGGACAATATCTGTTTCACATCAACATAATTTAATTCCTCAGAATAACACAGGATAGGGAAGAAAAGAAGATTGAAAGTATCAGTGGGTAGTTTGCCTACTGTTATCTTTGCCAGTGACTGTGCCTTCTCAACCTTGCTCTCTTTACATTGTTTCGTAGTTTTCCGTTTTCATTATTTTCCTCATGTCCTCACTGTATATAGTACTCTCATTCTTTTTAATAGGTTGCAAAGAATCATGATCATTACACAATAATGTCCCTATTTTTGAATCATATGATTGAGCATTTATGAAGGGCTCAGAGCACAAGTGGCAAAACTCCATTTTTCATTAAAAATTGAGTTACATGCAGGGTGGATAAAGATCATAATTTTTATTTAAAAAATCTTTTTTTTGATGATTTTTTTTCATTTAAATCTGATTTTTTAATTTAAATCTATTTTTTTAAAAAAAAAACGTGCTAAAATTGCTAGTATGGTTTTTGACACCATGCATATAGATATATGTTTCTTATAGAAAGGCTTTTTCTAGTAAAATATTTGAACAGTTTGATTAAAGTAAATAAAAAAATTGTGTAAACATACATTTTTCTGTTTCTCATATGGTATATATGAACCTATTACGGAAATGTTTGTTGAGTGTGTTAGTGAAACTATAATAATTTCCGTAACTTTTCTACTAATGAAAATAAAACATTCTGGATGTACTCTACAATTACAACTTAAAATATTTTTGCAGTCTTTGTAGCTGAATTTTTGCAATTTCTTTAATGATAGTTTGCAAAATATCAGCTGCCATGTTTATAGATTTACAGTTTAACATTTTTAGTATTTTGTATATTTTTCTACACAAAATGTTTGCTCTTTTTGCCCATAAAAATTATTGAAATTTATTTCAAGAGAAATTTACGTGTGTTTTTACAGTTTACATATTACATTTCCTTGCCTATGAGCTTCATACCATCAGTACATATATTTTGTTTCCTTTCTTTTTCTTTCTTAGAGCCTAATAAACACCATTAAATGATTACAAGGTTAATGTACTTTCACCAAAAGTGAATCTGATATCTACAAAATCCTTATGTACATTGTTCTGTAAATTATTTATTTAAAAGTGACCTGATGGAAATCAATCCACCTTGGTTACATGTATATCTTAGAAGTGTGAAGTATCAATATTTCAGTGCTAGAAGTAAGTGTGTCCTAAGTTTCAAATTCTTGTTCATAGAGGCACCACTATGTTTGTGCTCCAATAGCTATACATAGTACTAAGTTATTAAATGTGTATTTTTCTCAAAACTGCCTTGAATGGAGTTACGCCACTTGTGCTCTCAACCCTTCATATGTTTGTACAGTCAGGGGAAATTGCAATTTTTATGGAACCATTAAAAACAATACTAAAATTTATATTCTTTTTTTGACAGACAAGCCAGGTAATAGTAAAAATCAGAAAGCAATACATGATGCAAGTTTATTTTTTGTTCTCTTTCATAAAATTTTCTACCTACTACCTATTTGTTCTAGATCTCATAGTTGGAAGTGGTCAGAAAAAAAGCTACTTATGTTTCGGGGAGGGAGGTTCCCATTTTCCTCAAATCAATGAACCTACATTAGTACTTTGTTCTGCAACTTCCATGCCACTCTGCCCCTCAGTAATCCAAAAATATGCTCTTCTGAATTTTAAATGCAATATGCATAATGGAATTCATAGCTAAGCATAAGGTACAAACTAGGGATGGCCAGATCCGGATCCTGACGGATCTGAAATCCGGATCCGGTTGGTTCCGGATCCTAAAATTTTTCGGATCTGGATCCGTTTTGCCATCCCACATGCGCTTCTTTGGAAAGTAAGAATGTGTTTATAGCATATTGTTACCTGCTAATATACATATATATATATATATATATATAGCTACAGGTAATGGACAAAATAATATGAACACCTTGGTTTGCAAAGGCCTATATACGCCGTCGTGGAAAAGGAACAATACTCAGCAGAGATTTCAACCATCTAGTGGTGATGAAAGCAAACATATCAGTCTATCAGAAGCTGGTGTGAGAGTTGCATGCGAGCAGTCGGCTATCCGTCAAATGCAGGTATGTCCGACCTTTCAGACTTCAAAAGAGGCATGATCATAGGAGCCCGCCTGGCTGGAGCATCTGTGACAAAAACAGCTACTTGTTGGTGTAGCACGGAGCACAGTGTCAACTGTTCTGACAGCCTACAGACAACATGGAAAGACAACGTCTGCAAAGGAGAATAGTGGGCGAAAAACAAAGTTATCCAACAGGGATCGACGTGTGTTGAAGTGACTCGAAAGCACAAGACAACACTGTCCCAGATAACCGCAGAGATGAACAATCACCTCCAGGACCCTGTATCAACGAAAACCATTCAAAGGGAGCTGCATTCTGTGAACATTCATGGCAGAGTTGCCATCCCCAAACCGTTGGTGACTCCACGTAATGCAGTGACACGAAGAAGGTTGTGCCAAGAGCACAAGAATTGGACACAGCAGCAATGGGAACATGTGATATGGTCAGAAGAATCGTCTTTCACATTATTTCAGACCACAGGACGTGTTTATGTGTGGAGAACTCCTGCTGAAGCATTTGATATTGACTGCTATATCTTGGAATGGTGTTGGCCCACTTGTCGTCCTGCGTGGGAGAATCAACGCAGAGAAGTACTGCACCATCCTGGGTGACCACCTCCATCCCATGGTTCAGATTTTGTTTCCCGATGCATGCCCCATCTTCCAAGATGATAACGCCCCTATTCACACTGCTAGGTGCATTGATGCATGGTTTGATGAGCACAGTGATGAGGTAGAACATCTCATCTGGTGTCCACAGTCCCCCGATCTTAACATCATTGAGTCTTTGTGGGGTATTTTGGAGGCCAAAGTGCGTAATCGGTTTCCACCTCCAATGACACTTTTGGAACTTGAGACTGTTTTGTGCGAGGAGTGGCTACGTATTCCAGTTTACACTGTACAGGACCTTTACTTGTCTATCCCACGTAGGATACAAGCTGTCATTCAGGCAAAGGGGGGGGGGGGGCAACCCCAAGACTACTAGAAGGAAAGGCTGGGGTCAGACACGCCTCTTTTCGCGACTGCCGCGGGTGTGACGTCATGGGCGGACAAAACCCAGCTGAGTCTTTACCCCATACGGAAAGAAACGTGGAAAGGCTGATCTGTTTTGTTATTTTCGCTCCTTTTTTTCTTGTATTTCTGGATTGTTGGTTCAGGGTGCGAAATCCTGGAGGGGACGATGGGGATTTCCCCCCAGCAACAATCTTGGCCTCAAAAATCCCCCTACCAAAAATTTCCCGGGGGGTAGAGTTTTTGTTCTAACAAAGAAAAGATAAGCAATTACTTTCAATTTCAAATATACTTTACTAAGAATAATATCGAAAACATACACAAATTGTGTGGTTGTGAGTGTTGAATGCTTTCTGTCTCAAGAGATCATTAACAAATCTACATCACTACGCACAGTAAAAGTAAAACAAGAATGCAAAACAATAGTAACTATGAAATGTAATTGATTTATATTAACATAGTGCACAAACTAAACAAAAACTTACACATAATAAAACCACTTCAACTATGTCATAATTTATTAACATCTTTAACCGGTTAGTAATGGCATTAGTTAGCTGCTTTACACTATCTGATATGTATGAAAGTAACAAATTAATTTCTAATTAATAATCATAATAATTATTTTAATTGAGTAATTTATTTTTACTTTTAATAACATTACAAATATGTACATCGTATAATTCACACATATGTTTGTGGGGAGGGGGTTGTAGGTTAAGAACTTTCTCCCCCTCACCAGTTTTCAATGATTTCGCACACTCGTGGGTTGTGAGGTGTTGCAGTTCACAATGCCTTCAGTGAGGTGTTGCGACGTGTCGTGATCTCCGATGAAAAAATAAAAACAGTGGGTGACAATATATAACTGAACACATCGCATCTAACGAGACTTGTTAGTGGATTGCGATACCAGTAGTCTCATTACACAACATCAGGCTACCATACACTTCAATTGGGTTATAATTATTGGAATAAAAAATAATAATATTGTAATTTTTTTAATAAAGGCTCTCACGAGTATAGTAAGATAAAACCTGCAAGCATACCCCTCCCAATTTAATATCCAGTCCCCCACCAAAATTCCCATGTCAATTTTAGGTTCACTGTTGGTATTGAAGAGTTGAATCTCGACCTCCTCCAAATAATTTAATTCTCAATCGCCATACCAAAATTCCCACAACAGTCTAAGCGCAACAGTAATTAATACTCAAGACTTGGCTATCTCCCATCCTAGTGCTCAATTTCCTTACTATAGAGTTGAAAACTTCCCCAACCAAGGGTAATTCCACATCAGAATTCACGATAAAAATTTAAGGTTTAATATGTAATAGCTGGCTGGATATTGTGCACCTCAAATAGTATATACCTTGTTGCCGAGAGACGACACTGGTATGTCTCGTCGCGTGAAAATTCCATCTCTTCTCGTGTCTAGTCTCGTTAACAACACTAATAATACATAGTAACTGTTATAATTCCCTTTGAAATACACAACTTGCTATTTATATACGAGTGATGCTTAATTGTCAACGTAGTTCAACTTCCGTCCTCCAAAGTTCTATTATTTATTCAATCAAATTTTCATCACAATCGCCCCCCCCCCCCCCATCCAAAGTTAAGTGGACTCAACCAGCTTTCACATACCCGCCTGTGGGCACCCCTGTTCTACATCCCACTGATTATATATATACGTATATAAAGTGAGCCTCGACTTTTCAGTTCTATGTCTCAAGTTTTCGTTCAGTCAAAAGTTGTTTAAAGTGTTTGTGACATAATACACACGGAACTTCCTCACAGTCCTCCCACTGTTGTTCAAAGATTCATAAAACTCAGAACTGTATTCTGAATAAGGAAAATTAATGAAGAAATAAATATCAATAGTCGAAGCAAAGTTACCAAATTTGAAGAAGTTAAGTGAAAACAGCTCCTCTCTCACTCCTAAAAGAGAAAAATAGATGAGGTTGTTTTCTTTTACATATTCAACTTATCCATAATTTTGGCTTTCTGCCTTTCTTTATTTAATAACATTATTTTACGCATTCAACATATTTATTTTTCTATCTGCCCTAACAAAACGCATTACTAGGTGTATTAACCCCAATTTTACATGAAATCTAATGTTTCACAGAGAAATGTGACGACATATAAACTACTGATAAAATGTGTGCGTAAATGGCTGTGTAATCCAACTGTAAGGACATGCGTTATGTCGTATTCACTCCCAATTAGCTTCTGGGCATAATTGCGGCTCTTTTTTGTTCATAATTACTACTTTGATTCGGCTGCGAAACCGGAGCGTAGAGCGATCTGTCCGCCCGTGACGTCACGCCTGACGTCAAGGACCACGTGATCAGGTATCAGGTATGGCCCCAGCCTTCTCCTCTACTAGTCTTGGGGCAACCCCCTACTAATACAAGTTTTCTGCAATTGCATTGGTGTTCATATTATTTTGTCCATTACATATATATATATATATATATATATATATATATTGTGTGTGCGCACGTGCGCGATTTGTAATTAATTAATTAATACACTTACAAGGGAGGTCTAAGTCTCCCCCTCCGATTTTCATGAAACTTGGCAGGTGTATAGAGGGGCCCAAAGGAAGAAATACGTGTTTTTGTGTTTCAGCTAAAAAAATCTGCTTTAGGGGGCAAATGGCAAAACCCCCCTCAAAGGTCAAGATGAAGACAAATTGACGCGGGGATCTGACCCCTGTGTGCCACTCCGATTTCCATGAAATTTGGCAGGTGTATGAAGGGGCCCAAAGGAAGAAGTACGTGTTTTTGTATTTCAGCTAAAAAACTGTTTTAGGGGGCACCCCCCTCAAATGTCAAGATGAGGAGAAATTGAAGTGGGGATCTGACCCCGAAACCATAAATATAAATATTTATAATAATATATATTTAAATATGACATAGAAAGAAACAGGGGGCATAGGGCCTCTCTATACACCTGCCAAATTTCATGGAAATCGGAGGGGGACACAGGGGTCAGATCCTTACTTCAATTTGTCCTCATCTTGACATTTGAGGGGATTTTGCCCCCTAAAACAGTTTTTAGCTGAAACAGAAAAACACGTATTTCTTCCTTTGGGCCCCTCTATACATCTGCCACGTTTAATGGAAATTGGAGGGGAACACAGGGGTCAGATCCCCACTTCAGTTTGACCTCATCTTGACATTTGAGGGGAGGTTGCCCCCTAAAACAGTTTTTTAGCCGAAACAAAAAAACACGTATTTTTTCCTTTGGGCCCGTTTATACACACACCTGCCAAGTTTCATGGAAATCGGAGTGGGACACAGGGGTTAAATGCCCACTTCAATTTGTCCTCATCTTGACATTTGAGGGGGGTTGCCCCCTAAAACAGTTTTTTAGCCGAAACAAAAAGCACGTATTTTTTCCTTTGGGCCCGTTTATACACACACCTGCCAAGTTTCATGGAAATCAGAGGGGAACACAGGGGTCAGATCCCCACTTCAATTTGTCCTCATCTTGACATTTGAGGGGGTTTTGCCCCCTAAAACCGTTTTTTAGCTGAAAAAAAAACGCGTATCTCTTCCATTGGGCCCCACTATACACCTGCCAAGTTTCATGGAAATCGGAGGGGGACACTTAGATAACCTCCCTTGTTAGTCTTACACTTTGTAATTATATAACACTGCATATATTATAATGTTTTATTTTAATTTGTAAAACTGTAACTGTAGAACAATTGTATAATTTTTGTATAACATTTCTATCTTGTTATATGTGTTAAAGGTTTCATCCTGGAAAGGAATGTCTCCCATTTATGTGTGTTTCCATTTCCAATACATTCGAATGAATACATATTCGTTTCAATGGCATTTACAAAATCACCTCTGACATTTTATGTTAAACAAGTAAGATTATTTTTGTGCACGAGTGTGTTAGCCGATGCGTAGCACAGTATTTTAGGAACAACACTTGAAAAAAATTATTGTAGGACTAACTAATGAAAAATTTCTTTGTAATCTAAGATCATAATACCTTTTATGGTGTGGTAATATTATAATGGGATTGAGATACGAAACTCTCGGATCCGGATCCGGATTTTTGAATCCGGAACTTGCGGATCCAGATCCGAAACTTTCGGATCCGGAATTTTCGGACCCGGATCCAGATCCGTAACTTTTTAGATCCGGATCCGTTTGGCCATCCCTAGTACAAACAAGGATATAAAAACCAGATACTGAACACGCCACTGCATGTTGTACAAGAAGTGGTCTTGTTACTTCATTTTTGCATAAACCATATACAGTGGACTCTTTTTAATTCGAACTACAAGGGGTCTATGAAAAAAATTGAATTATCCAAAAGTGGAATTAAGCAGAATATAATAATAAAAAAAATGAAATAACACACTGTATTAAACATAAAACTGCTATGTTTTATCCATATCACCATCCAGGAACAGTACAGTTACTGAAATATTTGCATCACGTGATTGTTTTTAATTCTTTTTCATTCCTCTTTCTACCTCTAAGCACTTCAACTTTCTTATCTAATGCTAAGCTACTGTACGCACCATGTTTCGACATTGCGACTCCACTAAAACACACAGACTAATGACCCCTTCTGTCCGGCTATCTGCTCCCCTCTCAACTTGTTTCTGAGAGGGTGAAGGTCACATCACTAGAAACAAAAGCTCCGGGGATTCCCGCTGCCCTCTCTTATCTGCCGTCGGCACATACGTTAACCATAAAAACAACCTTTTCAAGAAGAAAAGGGGGACGAATCATCTGTTGGAATTTCTTACATAGCAACCCTTTGGTCTTTTTTGGAAAGATTTATGTTAAATTATTGGAAACCTGTCTTCGAATTATCCAAATTTAACCTTCAAAATTCGAATTAAGTAGTCATTTTTAACATTGTTTTAGATATTGGTTTCAAGGGGAATGTGCTTTTGTTCGAATTAAAGATAGCACACTGTATACAGTGTATCAACACAGACTTTTCCAGAGTGTATAGGACGTTAGGATAAACAAGTTTTTGCCAAATGGTACTCTCCTCAATACCTCATTTCAATGCCATGAACTCTCAAAAAGCTGCATTTAATCCTCAATGTATGCACAGGCTCACAGTTGCTACTAACAATGCTTGAGTAAATGGTCACATAAAGTACATTTGGTTTTCAAAATTCACTTACTGTAGTTTACCAATCTGTTGCAGATGTAGTCTCATCTCAATTTACTGAGGTCTTGTTTTACGTTTCGTCTTGACAACTCCCAAAGAGTATCTTCATGTTCTTATTTCAATTTTTTAAATGCCATCTCTGTCTCACTACCATCCCTAGTATTTTTACATATCGTTTGGGCATTGTAAAGTTTTTAATTGTTCTGAGATATTGAATAGTTTGATATTAACATTTTTCCAAGTTGTATGCAGTATTGATGTCAGAAAAACCGAGTGGGAAGGCTGAGGGAACAGTAATATTGTATGGGGCCTGTCTCTTTTAACATTGCCAGAAATATTATTATACCTAATTTTTATTGAAAGACAATTTAATTGGGTTGCTTGCTGCGGGTGGTAAGGAGTGCAGGCTAATCTTTGAGGAGACTTCCACTACCATCCCTCTTTTTGACATCAGCACTGATTGTATGACTTCAAGATTGAAATTTGACACACACACACAAGATAAAACAAATTAGAAATCTCAAACCAAATGCGTATCAAAGTATACTCAGGATGTAGAATTGGCTTCTTCTGAGCTCAAACTTCGCATTTCTTTTCGGACTCGAAAATCCCCTAGTCATTTTATTTTTCTTATTTTTCTGTCTTGTGTCCATTTTAATTTCACTTTGCCTTGTACTGAACTCCATTCCTAATTTTTTGTCATTTCACAGTTACAGCCAACCAATTGCTCTTGGACCACTTCATTCTTCACTTGACCATATCGGTGTTATTGGCTAATAAGTACTCTCGCCGTGCCTTATATATACTGGGTGTTTCAGAAATAATTGAGGGGTTACAAAAATTTGTTGCCAGTAAACTGTTGATTGAATGAGTTGATGCACAGTAAGGCTAATTGGGACTTAGACCTACAGTTTAAAGTGGTATCCGACCCACTATGAGCCTCCACCGGGTGTCGAATCAGGGACCCCTTCATTACAAGGCAATGCCAGTAAACTATTGAATGTACGTTAATGAAACCAGTTCAGAACGATTGAGGAATGCAAACATTTTGTGCATGTATGTTTTGTTAAGTTGAGAGGCGATACTAAAGTCAGACATCACTCGCAGTGTTTTATGCAATGTTTTGGTCCCAAGGTCATCGTACCTTACACTGTGAGATTTCTTTTTGTGGGGTTTCATCAAAGACAGGCTATTCATCTCACTGATACCACGTGATATTGCAGCCCTAAGGAAGCGTATCATCGTAGCGATAGATGCTATCAATAGGCCCACGTTGATGCGAGTATGCCAAGAACTAGACAATTGTGTTGATGTGTGCAGTGTCACCCGTGGTACACACATTGAACATTTGTAGGTGTCCAAAAAAAATCTGTTTTAGTTCATTGTTCATTCTGGACTGGTTTCATTAACATAAGTTCAATACTTTACTTACAATAAATTTTTGTAACCCCTCAATTATTTCTGAAACACCCGGTATAATAATGATAATCATTATAAAGCACTCCAAGCTCACCTTTTGATACAAGTGGTCTGAGGTCCGATCCCTTTTGGAAGCTTCAAAATTTCGGTGTTGTCCCAGCATCATGGAGCAATTTGATGCTGCTTGAAAGCAATAGTATAGCAGACTCTAGTCTCAAAAAACAAAAAGCAGTGGCGGTTAGGTTAGAGAAATGTAAATGGCTTAATGAAAGAAATCTTGTGCTGCTAACTGCTAGTTTCAGGGTCCTGAACGTACCTCTTATAAATGTTATGTTAGTCATGGAAAAGTATATATTTTGAAGGTTTTTTTTTGAGAAAATAAGCAAAACCACGTATAAAAGTTTAAAGGCCATGCGATGCGTATCAGTGGAATTTGTTGGGCGATAAATAATAGAAAATAACTTCCTGAGTACTGACCATAACGTAATTTTGATCTCGCTTTCTACTATGAATAAGGTGGTTAAAGAGTGAAAGCATTGTGATGCTAAACACAGTGGAGGGAGGTGGCATGGGTTGGTGACTTATTGTGTCACTCAGTGAAATGCTGCTTAGTAGACCCTGATCCTTTAAGGGCTGTTGCTGTATGAAGTTTAGAGTTTCTAAAGCAATTCTCTGTTTTAAACCATTTTCTATTCCAAACCTCTTCTTTCTCCCATCATTATCCAGGGTTTCTTCATAGCTGAAAGGTTAGTGCTCTCACTGTTGTAAGCAGTACTGCATTCAATTCCTCCACTCTAGAGAGCCAGGAAAAACAGCATGATGACACACTGTAACTGACGACACATGAGGCAGGTCTATGTAGACATTTACATGAAAAATGAAGGCTCAAGCATGACTTGAACGTCGGTTTCTGTGCCATTGTTACACCTACTGAGCTATCAGCCCTGGTTTTGCCTGATTTTTCAAT
Source organism: Lepisma saccharinum (assembly GCF_977018435.1). NCBI lineage: Eukaryota > Metazoa > Arthropoda > Insecta > Zygentoma > Lepismatidae > Lepisma > Lepisma saccharinum. Next base: position 101,000,567 of record NC_139231.1, read on the forward strand.
TCTGGTGTTTTACCTGTGTGGAATTGTCTGTCAGTGCTACCGCTTCAGGATCTGTTGCCTTTGAAATACTGATGATGTCGACTCTGCTCCGTTTCTCCCAATCTGGAATTGTACATTATCTTATGATTTGGTACACACAGCAGATATATTACGTAAACACTTGTGCAAGGAGAACAAACTGCCATGTGGTGTCATTAACTGAGATCATTATGCATAGATAAAACAGCGTAAGCAAATAATCAGGTGAAACCAGGGTTTTCTCACTAACTCTGTTAGTTCAGCAATGGCACAGTGTGTGAGACACCCAGGTTCAAGTCCTCATCAAGGCTGCAGTTTTGTTTAAATTTCTACGCAGTGCATCTCGTGTGTGCACCATATCATAAAGTATCAGGCAGGCCTTGAACTTTAAAGCATTGTTACATCACAGAATGAAGTAAATTTCTCTACACAACCCTTATTTCCAAGGGTCCCATGTTCAAATTCCAGCCTGGGAGCGGGTGTTCTTCGTGAGGACCCCTTCATCATATCATTCCCCATCCTCATCATCACGATTAGCCAAAAGTTGCAATAAAGCTAAGTAAAATAGACCAAGTCAATCGAGAAACCTTATTTGTATGTGTACTACACTTTCTACTCTACCCAAATTGCGTAAAATGGTGATGATAAGAGTGAGTTTTGAAATAAATTAATCAATCAGTGGGGTGCTTACGCATATCCTTTTTTATGTATTATTTGTAGAATATTTGCTGACGTTTCTATTGTGTGCCATGGACTTCTGTAGTGGAGTGGTTAGCACAACACACTATAATGCCAGGTGTCCCAGGTTTGAATCCTGATCTGGTCATAGGTGTTTCTTGTGAATGTCCCTTCCATCAATTTCATCATATCTTCACTCATCAATATTGCCATTAGCCAAACGTGGCTGCAGAGCAACATTGAATAACAAAAATTAAAAAAATCCATTGTGTGGCACTCTTTTTTGCTCTTACATCAACTAAGGTAGTTTTACTTTCTTTCAGGTCCTTATGCATTGGGTCTTGGATTGACAACATACATTCTCAGTAAGGAGATCCTTGTTATGGAGCATGAGTATTACACTGGACTCTCTCTGTTTCTGACAATGGTCATTGGAATCAAGAAACTAGGACCAGGAATAGCAAAATACTTGGACAAGGAAATAGATGTAAGCAAAAATACTTAGACTGATGATGTAATAGCAGTGGGTTATTCAATGTCAAGTGACCTCAATTCAGAGATGGTTCCTGCTCGACCCTCTTCAATTTTGATGAAACTTCTGCAGGTTGTGCATATGTATCCCACATGGAGACCTGCAAAATTTCAGATTCACAAGTAGTTTGGTTGGGGGGGCACCAGGGCTGCTTCTGTGAAGGTTGCTTTTGCAATGCTGCGGCAAATACGAATGTTGTGATGAATTCACTCCAAACTTTAGCAAGCTGTAACTGCAGAATAAATTGCTTTGAGAGGCTGGCATTTCTCCACTTCATGGGACATGGGCATGTATTAATGCTGCTTAAATGGTGTCCTGCCTGCTCAAATATTTATTGAGTTACCCATCCGTAAAACTCCCTCCCCCAAAATTTGAACCCATTTTCAGAACCCTGTGCCTCAAAACTGACACTTGTAATTTGATCATTGTTAGCATCACTGGAGAGTGTCTCCAAGTTGCTAGACAATGAACCTTATTTCATTTTGGCATCTAGATGCCATGTTGGATTCAAAATGGTGGAATTCACAATTTTTATATCGCTTGCTTCTCGGCTATTTATCAACCGATTTCAATTTCCTTTTTTTAATTTGAGTACACTAAATAAGATATCCAATTGTTTTTCTTATTTTTTTTTTGCTAGAAACAACAATACTGGTAGAAAATTTATGCTTTATGGGAGAAATTTACTTGTAATGTAGGGTTTTCTGGTTTCTTAAATCAGGTAAATCATATTTATCTGACTACGCTGGTGAGGAGGCCATTGATGGTGCCCAGAAAGTAGTATGTTCTGATTTCAGATCTTTGTCGTTTTGGTGCTAACGATGATGAAATCTGCTGCTTCCAGTTTGTACCCAATGGATATGAAAATTTTTGGATTAGGACATATAGTTGTACTGCATGCCAGGGCCCAAAGGGCCAGCATTGCTTTTTAGATTGATATGTTATGTTTTAACTGTAATCTTGAAGTTTACCTATAAATGTCTGGAAGAAGGGAGCTTGAGACTGCTGAAATGTTTCAATTAAAAATGTTTATTGCATTTCTAGTAACTGCAAGTCGGTATAAAGAAAAACATTTGCATATTTATCATCAAGTTAATATGCAAGTTATCGTGTTTCTTTTTCAAGCATAAATGTACCCATTTATCCTTCAGCACATTTTATTATTTGGAACATGTGCTCATAGGATATAAATGGTCAGGTTAGTTAGTACTGTTGTAAATGAGTGTTAAAATACATTTAACCTTAATATTTACAGACAATTGAGGAAAAATTTAAAGAAAGCAGAGAGAGTAGCATAAGAGCATTTAATGAATCCGCAGAGGATGAGAAGCTTGAGCAGTGGCGTGCTGAGGGACAGAAAGTCTTGTTTGATGCCAAGCGAGAAAATGTTGCTCTTCAACTTGAAGCAGTTTACAGAGAACGTGCAATGGATGTCTACAGTCAGGTAAGGTTCTGTTTGTTTGCCTACTTGACAACAAAATTGTGGTAGAGAGATGAAATTGATTTTGTTTGTTTTCGGAATGACTGCTTTTAGTGGAGGTAAAGTTTATACATTGTACCTCGCAATAATGAAAGCTAAATGCAGAAGAAGAAGAAAATTAAAAGTTAAAAGAAAAAAATCTGGTATATGGCCACTACAATAGATCAACGTGAATGGAAAAAAATGTAGTATGTAGTGATGGTACATTCTTACAACTATGCAAAGTTTCATTGAAAATAGTCTGATACTTCATGGGGGAAAAATAATAACAATGTGTAAAAGTGGCAGTAGATTTTTTTAAGAAAAAAATAATATTTTTCCTGTGTTATTGGCTGTTGCAGTAGTGTTTTATAACATTTTAGCACAAAGATTATAACACAAAATAAAGGGTGCTAAACATAACTTATATCCACATTTTCAGCACAGATTAGAGGTGTTTGATATTATTGTTGCCAAATGTGTTTGATATTTACTAAGGTTGAACCATTCTCAAAGTATAACAGTCTCGATAAGGTGCTGATAGAAAATTGATCATCAACGATAAAAAAATAATCTACCAATCCAGGAAATGGCAAGTGCCATTCCACATGAAACTACTAAATGGTGCATTCTCTCCTTTTTAATTAATGTAAACAGGTGGCTTCAATTGGGCTTTGGCTTAGAAAAATGACTTGGGACATAGTGTTTCTGATCTCGCCCCAATTAGCCTGAAACAACATGAACATTACTTTATGTACATAAAAGAAACAACAACATAGGAGTGTGCAGCCAGTAACAGGATATTTATGAAAGTACCAAAGTGGTCAACTTGTTAAAAATTTTACCAGTACATCAATCCATTACAATTTAGAGAAAAAATCCTTGTGCTACTAATAATGAGGTTGCACTAGGAAAGAATTCAACTTTTGTGCAAAATACATCGGAACCAAGATCTTGTGTTTTTCAGGGGTTTGGAAGAATTTATAATGCGGCAAAATTTCATAACCTATTCAGGGTGGCTACCCACCGGGAATTCCAGGAATTCTGCGTGAATTTTTCTCCATAGGTGTGAAAAATTATTAATGGCTTGAAGCAAGTTTTTCACAGTTTTGCCATTATTTTTATCGATAAAGAAAAAGAAATGAAAAAATTAAAATCTACGTGGAACATATAACAGAATTCTCTCAGTTCCTTTACTTTGTTAGTGTACTTTGCAGAGCAATCTATCTATCTGACTGAAAGTTATTGCAAACTAAGATACCTTGAAGTTGATAGGTAAATTTGAGTTTGAAATTATTATACAATTGAAGGGCTCAGGTGTAAAACATGGTGACATTTTTATAATTTTTTAGTTACAAAGTAAAATGTGCCATCCTTCAATTTTCGAGTGAAATTGCCATGACATAAAATTTTCGTTGGACAGTGAAGCCTTGCGAAATTGGTGAACACAACACGGAAACAAGTTATATACAGTATAGCTTCCAATAACCTTTTTTCTTAATGAATGACCAAAATGTCACTTACCATGTTTTACACTCGAGGCCTTAACAATTTTTTTGTAAATTAATTTACCCCGTAACGTTTGTGACTTGTGTTTGTAGATGTATTTCAAAACTGAGTATGTGAAATGGCAAATGTAAACTCTGCACCCTAAATATGTGTGTTTGTGGTCTTGAATTTTTGGAAAGTTCACCTTGAAAACTGGGAATTATACTTGAATTTTATCATGGTCCTAGAGTAGCCACCTTGATATTGCTTTATTGGGACCTGGAAGGTGCAGTATACGTATAAAGCAGGTAAAAGATAAGGAACACAAAATCAGGTTTCTGCTGTATATAATTATTATTTTCATCCCAGGTGATTCCATCCATGTTACAATTTCCTTTGTTGGCAATCAGTATAAAATTGTCATTAAAACCCTAGCTTACCCAGAGGGGGAGGAAAGCTGTCAGGCCCACCACTTCTAATTTTTTTGATTTTTCAAATGACTTTTTTTTATAAAAAATTGAAAATAAATTACATTGTTCCTCGGGTGTTCTCAATATTTCTGTATTACTTTTGTTCATACAAACATAAATGTAATGTGTATAGGAGGTAAAATGCACATGGTGGGCCTAGCAGGTGCCATCTTTGAATGTGTCATTCGATGCACTCATGCCAGTGACAATTAGCTGGTAATCTTGTAATTATTATAATTAATAAACAATTGCCCCTCTATAAACAAAAAAGTATTAATAAAAAAAACATGGTTTTTGTGAGTTTTAGTGATTGGTAAAATATGTGACACTCATGCAATAATTAGTTATTATTTTTTATTAATTATGGTAATGGTAATTTTTGTAATTATTATAATTAATAAATAACTGCACATATACACAACAAAGGAAGCAGTGATTCAATAAGAAAACTGTTTCTTGAATTTTAGTGATAAAAAAAGTGTGGGCATTTGAGCCCCCCCCCCTCCCTTTCCCTCTCAGGTAAGTAGGTTTCTCATACAGCATGGGTAAGCTAGGGTTAAAAGCTAATTAAAGATATAAATGATGCATTTTTTTCCCTAGTAGACCTACTTGTTACAAAGCACAATTGAGGGAAAATATAACTGAAAAGTTATATTGAAAGAAACTAGGGATGGGCCGATACCAATAAAGTACTGATATAAAATTTACCGATACCAATAACCGATATTCTACCGATCCGATATAAAATTAGAAATGGTCTTGGAAGAACCTGAAAGGTTCATTGACCTCCTTAATAAATATTTTCAAGGTGACTGCAGTGAAAAAGAAATTTCATATTTAGACATTTACTTTTTTAGAAAGTCGGACATGGAGATTATCCATAAAAATTACAACAAAATGGCAGAATTTTGCACTAAATTATCAGATAATAATCGATGTATCAGATCGGTAGAATAATCGGTAATTTTACCAGTAAACTAATATGCTTATATCGGCCGATACCAATAGAGCACCGATTAATCGGTCCCATCCCTAGAAAATATACATACATTACCATATGAGAATATATGATAAACCATCATTGAGAAACTTTTAAATGTAGTTCACTGTTTACACTTCACAGTTCAGACTTTTTCATTCTCTTCATTCATTAACTTTTTCAGGTGAAAAATCGTTTAGATTACCATGTTGCCGTTCAGTCAGCTGAACACAAAGTTGTACAGAAGCATGTAGTGCAGTGGGTTGTTAACAACGTCATGAAGTCCATAACATCAGAACAAGAAAAGGAGAGTTTGCAGAAGTGCATTCTAGACCTTAAAACTCTTGCTTCAAAGGAGCCAGCTTATTAAGAGCTTTCCCCTGATCAAAAATGGGTAAGCAGAGCCATAGGAATTATTTACAGTACATTTGCATACATATGTATAGGTAGTGGATGAAACAAAGATTGCAAAAGGTGTCTCTGTAAATTATTGTAGTATGAAGAAACCCCCAATGTGAAACAAGTGCTTGTTAATTGTTTTAACTGTATCATATTGAAAATAAAAATAAGAGATCATGCTATTTCCCATGATTTAATTCTTTCTTCAATTTCCAAGTTTTTTTTTGTTCTTTATGCATTTTTATTACAATGAGTTTGTGAAATTGTTATGGAATGGCTAGTAATTTTACTTCTATATCAAAAGAAAACACAGGGCAACACATCAAAAGCAGTAACCTTCTACAAAATGAAATGATGGTCATTACTTTTATTTGATCAAAAGTTATATAATGATCTGCTAAACAATGTGTATTTGTATTGCTTTTACGGTTATCTATTTACATATGCAAGAGTACAGATAATATATGTATGTGTGTGTTTCTCTCTCTCTTGCAAGGTGTATATATAAATATATATATATTTATTAAAAACAAAATGCATTGAAACACTAGGATGATTTACATATAATTAATTATTCTTATTCTAATTTAGTGAGAATTAAGTACAGGGTTTTCCAAAAATCCTTCCCACATTTAAATTCACTATAACTTTATAACGAACAGAGATATTTCAGTGAAATAAAGTTTGTACTTCACAGCAGTCTTTATAGTTTAACCTGGCAACACTGCATGTCTGTCGTCCTCATCGCACACCTCCAACTGGGCACCATTCACATCGATGCATTCCTGCAATCTCATCCTGAATCCGATATTCTTGCGATGACTGCAGATATCTTTGCTTTGAGGTCATCCAGATCTCTTGGGTTTCCCTGCGTACACTTCCATCTTAACATATCCCAACAACCAAAAGTCACATGGAGCCAGGTCTGGTGACCTTGCGGGCCATGATGTGAGTTTTCTGTGGAAAATCCAACTGCCTCCTGAATCAACACCATCTTGGAATCACCTGATCGCTCGCAGTCACGTGATTTTCTCAATGCGCAGTGTTGCCAGGTACAACTTTAAAAGACTGCTGTGCATTACAAACTTTATTGCACTGAAATATCTCTGTTCTTTACAAAGTTATAGTGAATTTAAATGTGGGAACGACTTTTGGAAAACCCTGTAGATGAAATACAGGCTACAGCTGTTTCTCTTAACCACTTTCAAGTTGGCAGATTTAGTTGTTTGATTGATTTAAAAGTTTTGGGTGCATCTGCATCTGTTGGCATTTTGCACCCTTCAGTGTATACGGGGAAGATCCCCTTACCTAAAGCCCTTGAATTATTTGTTTATACAGAAGGTTTTGTGTATCATTTTCCTTTTGATAATAAAAATATGTATTCCAGCACAAGTTACCTTGAATTTTCAGTTTCATATACCATAGCTATTCAGCATTGTTGGGATAGTAGAGGCTTCATTCATACACTGCTTATGATTGAGGCAGTTTCTTCACTGACCCATTCTAAACCAACACAAAATTTAATTGTTATATATGTGGGGCATGAGCTTCTCTCGTTGAGCAATCCAATACGCTGGCAATGCATATCTTAGTAGTTTGGAATTTTGGCCGATACTGATAGTGTACCAATATAAAATTTACCGATACCAATAACCGATAATCTACAGATCTGATAACTTCCAAATGGTTCATTGACCTCATTAATAAAAGTATGCAACGAGATGAACGAAGCTTTTGCAATGCAAAAGAAGCTACATATTTAGACATTAACTTAAAGAAAGTACAGAATGGAGATGATATGTTTATACCCTTAAAAATTATAACAGAATGGTACTAAATTGTAAGATATTTATAGATATAGCTGTCTATCTTCCCTGTTGGGAGATGACAACAGTATTTTAACGAAAAAATTTTAGCCTTTTGATAAGAGCTGGTCTCTTCCACTGTCTGTGAGAAAGTTTTTAGTGTATTCATACCTTTTAATATGTTTTCTCCTGTGCAGATCCCTTTAGAACCTTGCACTTTTAATTTTTCCCTGGTGGCTTTTTACACCCCTTTTTTAACTCTTAGAATGAGAATTGTAGATAAGATGCTATTTCCCCGTATACACTGAAGGGTGCAAAGAGGACATAAGTGCCCACTCACTCAAAAACTTTATCTGTAAAATAATCGGTAATTGTACCGATACACTGATATGCCTATATCGGCCGATACTGATAGAGTACCGAGTACTCTGACCCATCCCTAATTTTTGGCATCTATTTTGGACTGCCAAATTACACAAAATACCTTGAAAAACAACCCCCCTTTCTTTCTTCCAGGTGAATAATTAACCACGAATATGGAAACTTGAATTGATATTTTGACACTCATTAGGGATCGAAGTTGGGACCGAGGTGAGAACTCCCAAAATGAAAGGACACGTTAAACTTTGGAAAGGAAACTTCAAATATGTTCATTCTATAATTTTACATTTTCCTACCTGCATTTAACCTTTTATGTTCCCAATTAAAAGAGTGTGTTAAAAATTTTCCCAGATTTTACATTTGTTCAGCTGTGAATGCATGAGAAGTGTAAATTGAAATATCACTGCATTTTACACATCCTAAACAAAAAGTGTTTATTATTTTAAATTTGTTTGTTCCATTCCTGTGCCAGTGTTCAGATTTGGACCACTATTACTTGTAACAGGTCATTTAAATGCTTGATTGAATTGAAGTCCACTTCATGCACAGAAAGGCTAACCAGAACTTTATCTTCATTTTAAAGTGGGATCCGAACCACTCAGCCATGTGCCTCCACTGGGTATTATTGAACCTGGAACCCCTTGATTACAATGCGACAATAATACTACACCATTGGGGAGGCCCGTTGAAATGCTGCTTTAGTGGAATTATGCCATAAGAATCAATAATACACTGTACTTCTGGTGTGTCTTTAATTATTTTCTTCAGATGAAAATAATTATACAGTTGGAATGTGAGAGAAAAGGTTTATCCAAGATTTTCAGTCTGATGTAAGGACAATTATATAAGAATGTAAAGATAACCTCGGTTCCATAGTGACTTACTGAGTAGCCTCTCTCTGAAAATGTCTGAGGGGAAATGGAAATTTAGGAGATGGTGGATGAACGTAAGGTTAACACAGCGTGGCTATTCACTGGGAATTTCTTGAATTGCGGGAATATGTGTGAATTCTGCTTGAATTTTCCCCCACGATAAAAAATGCAAGTTTTATTAATCAAAATCTCATTGAATTCATTACATGCCCTGAGGCATTTTTTTTCACAGTTTAGGATACATTTTTATCGAGGAAGGGCAAGAAAGCTGTGTGCAAAATAAAACAGAATTATCTCAATCTGTTTGTTTTGTTAGTGTTCTTTGCAGAACAATCTATCTGACATATGGAAGATTACTGCAAGACAGGATATCTTAAAGTTGATTAGGTAAATTTGAAATTCTTATACAATTAACAATTTTTCGTAGATTACTGAACCCCATAACATTTGTGACTTGTGTATGTATTTTTAGTCTGAATATACAAAATGGCAAATGTAAACTCCCCACCGTAAATTAAATTTACCGTTCAATTGAATTAGAATTTTTGGATACAATGGAATCGCACAGACCCTTTATATTGTTTATATATTTAAGGAGGGGGGAGTGAGGCAGTAATACGTAAGGTTGAAATAGAAAAAGCATGTGCTTGTACCCTTGAAATTTTAGGAAGTTCACTCTGAAAACCGGGAATTATACTTGATTTTATCATGGTCCTAGAGTGGCCACCAGGGACGTAGCTAGGTTGATCAGTTCGGGGGGCCCAAAACTTAATACCATATAGGCCTACATATATGTACAGTATGTGTGTCTGCTTTATATATACAGGGAGGTTATTTAAGTCTTTTACCGCAAGAGCGTCGGCTGCCCTGTCATGCAACAGGTCCCGGCAAATTGCGTTACAGGAAGTCCGTAACAGAAACTGCTTGTTTTGTAATGTTTCCACTTTTCACAATTACAGTTACAATTAGCACGTACCTTGTCGCAAGGATGCTGGAAAAGGTGTCCTCCCAAATACAAATATTTCTGGCACCCTATTTCTGACATCTAATCTGAGATTAGACATCGCTACTTTATCCTCAGTTGACAGAAAGTGATGACAGCATCGCGGCGCATAAAGCAAACCGAAAGCGTAAAATGATATTTAAAAGTAATAATAATGATGATCACTAACCTGTGTTATAAGAGATGTTGAAAATGACCTCCTTCAACAGCAATACAACATGTTTCTTAGGTTTAAGAGATCCTGTCTCTCGTAATGGCCTGACCACTTTTCTGCAAGCATTCGTTTTCACGTAATTATCGTACATAAAAACTCTTTGTTGAAGACTATATTTCGTTAGTGGCATAACTAATGAATGAATAACAATTAACACACAATAAAGCACTGGCACTGAATAGCACATCAACTCAATAACACAGTATAAACAACACTCGTACTGATACACGCAAACAGAAGTGAACATGAGCATGCACTCACTATGTCTGGTAGCCAACAGTGTTGCCAAACATTTTTCGGCAATATCCCTACAGACATAGTCAAAATGTTACTATGCCAAGTAAAGCAACAAAAAAAACCACCTCATGAGCATGCAAAACAGAAGATAAAATATACACATTTACTTACCAAATCTTTCTGCTCGGTGCTTCCTTCCACAATTAATGAAGGAGCGAATTTACAATACAGGACCCCTCCCCGATTTTTGTAATATTTCACATACTCACTAATTGATAACTCCTAATCACGAATTTGAAGTTAAAATTTGGGGGTCATGTGTAGAAATTGCAAAATAAGCGAAATTGAGTGGTCCGCGATCGGCACGATTGCTCATTATTTACCGGAAGATTTTGTTTCCAATACTTAAAAAACGAAATATACATTCCTGATATTACTACAACCCCAAAATTTTAACTGTTTGCGTAACCTAACCTAACCGTGAATGGTTTGTGGGGCTACCCATGCATGGTTCTTCGACCCCAAATTTTAACTGTTTGCCTTGCCTAACCTAACCTTACCGAGAATGGTCAGTGGGGCTATCCGTGAATGGTTTTGCACTAATTGTGATTACAAACCGATAAAAAAATCTTATTTTCGTATCACTTTAACGGCAAACGTTCATCATCGAAGATGCCATTTTCGTATCCTGCAATTTTACGATCGATGCACTGTTGCCAAACTTACCTGTAATCAAATCAGTCCACATTCCACATGTTCTACATCGTGATTGTCACTGTCACATGTAATCACCTTCTTTGGGCAAAATACCGAAATCCATAAGTTTATTAATTAGACCACGGCAATCCTCCTGCCACACTCCACCTAACAATCTGTACAACATTAACAACTTTTTTACTGTTCTCTTCCGCTATTCTTACACGATCCATGCTCTCCAAGTATGAAATCAAGTGTGGCAACGCTGTAGACAGCGTAACTAATTGCGAATGTCAATTGTACATAACAACAAATATGGCTACCATACTTGTATACGGAGAATCATTGCGAGAATTGAAAAGATTATTTTACAACATCTACATGTTAATAAACAAATTTTTCACCTCACCCCAACATGTTAACCTGAGATAAATCATCACGACTAATTATTTCGTGAGTATAAGACATAGCATAGAAATTACAGAAGGGTCTGGTATTGTAAATTCTTGCCGTAATGAATAAGTTGAGTCGTTTACTGGTGATTATGTTATCTGAAGTCATACATGCTGCTGCGGTGAAGAGATGGATGTTGGTTGGTGATGCTGTATTTCCTGCAGTCTTGAACAATTCTGGTCCCATTTTATTTCTCTTTTTTGTTTTTGTATCACTTAACATTGAAAATATTCTTTCCGTTTCCGTGTTAGAATGTGGCAATGTTAGCACTATTTTCGTGAGAGTGGAAATGTTTTCAAAAAAGAACTTGCTTTGAAAGTTCTTGGTAACTGATAACATGTTCCAAAATTCTGTTGGAGATTTGTTAGTTTTTTTTTTCTCCTCCTCGCTAAACTTTCCAGATAAACTAATCTATTCATTCCAAACCGAGCATGAAGAAAGGGCAACTGACTGGCGAGTAAGCTTTGCACCTTTGCACAATAAAATGTTATTTTCCAAGATTGAAAAAAGTCCCAACATTTTCCCTCATTTGGCAAAATCTGTCCCTATGGTTGGCATCACTGCCGACAGGTGTCGCATTCGTGCAGTATGAAGCGCCCTCTCGCGGCTGACAATTAGCAGATAAGCTGCCGGTGCTCTCGCGACAACTGATGATAAAGTAGCGATGTCTAATCTAAGATTATATGTCAGAAATACTTGTATTTTGGAGGACACCTTTTCCAGCATAATTGCGACAAGGTACGTGCTCATTTCAATTGCAATTGTAACTGTAATTATGAAAAATGGAAACATTACAGCTGCCGGTGCTCTCGCGACAACTGATGATAAAGTAGCGATGTCTAATCTAAGATTATATGTCAGAAATACTTGTATTTTGGAGGACACCTTTTCCAGCATAATTGCGACAAGGTACGTGCTCATTTCAATTGCAATTGTAACTGTAATTATGAAAAATGGAAACATTACAAAACAAGCGGTTTCTGTCCGAACTTTCTGTAACGCAATTTGCCGGGATCTGTTGCATAACGGGGCGACCAACGCTCTCGCGATAAAATACTTAAATCACCTCCCTGTATATATATATTGTTGGAAGAGAACATTATTTTCTCCTGTTGCCCCCAAAATTTATGGATATAGACTCGCGAAATCCACGCCCATTATTCGGGAATCTAAATGCAGAAGGAACTCATTAACTCAATGGCATCTAGACAGTCTTTAAAAATCCATGTATTTTCTCTTATCTCAGATTTGAGACACCAAGAACAATGTCATGTCACAGGGGTGGTTGCATCATGTCTCTCGCATCGCTATTCCTTCGGATCATCATTCAATCTCATAGTCGCATTTAACCCAAGAGGTAGAAACGCGGCGTAAAATAACGAAATAGAAATGATTGACTTTGTTCACTTTTTGGCTAATCGTGAAGATGAGAATGAGTTAAGATTAAATTGAAAGGACCATCACAAAGGAGACAAATATCCAGGCTGGGATTCAAACCCGGGACATTCTGCATCATAGCGTAACCTGCTAACCACTCCACCACGGAGTTGTCGGCCCAACTATAAATGAAAATTTGAAAATGCCATCTTTAATTTGCAGGAACAGAGTTCACCACCAAGGGCAAAAGATTTTCGCCCCTACTAGGATAGGCAAATAACAGAAAATGCTTGATAAGTAATTTGGCTCTCCATATTTCATGATATTATTATGTAAGTAACTATTATTTCCTATATAACTTCGGATTAATTTTATTTGTATGTCTAGTCAAATTTCCTGCCTAAGCAGCAGCCACAGCGTCTGCATTTGCGGGTGGAGGCAAGAGTTGTTAAAGGTCCAGGAATTTCAAATACATTCAATTCCCATCCAGGAGAGAAAATTAGCAAGCGTAAATAGGTTCTGGACCGTAAGGAATGTCTTCATCTGTAATGTTTTCAATTCTGTCCAGGAATCTTTTTTCCAGATGAATTTAATTTCGGTCCAGGAACCTTATTTCTTGAAGAATTTAAATACGGTCAACGAACATTTTTTTTCCGGATTAGTTTAAATAGGGTCAACGTTCCGTATTGAAATGAAACAATTCACAACTTGGTACGAAATGAGAGAAAAAAATTTCCGGTCTTGTAACGGAACCCTATAGAACAAATTAGAATGTATGCGTTCTCTGATCTTGAACAATGTCAGGGTTGTTAATGGTCCAGGAATTGTAAATAAATTTATTTCCCATCCGGGAGAGAAAATCAGCAAGTGTAAATAGGTTCTAGGCCTCAATTCAGTCCAGGAACCTTTTTTCCGTATGAATTAAATTACGGTACAAGAACTCTTTTTCCAGTAAAATTTAAATACGGTCCAGAAACCTTGTTTTGCAGCTGAATTTAAACACTGTCCAAGAACCTTTTTTACCAGATCAATTAAAATTCGGTGCAGGAATCTTTTCCGGATCAATTTAAATACGATCCAGTAACCTTTTTTAATGGAACAATACACTACTAGGACCGAATTTAAATTGAGCGAGAAAAAAGGTTCCGGTCCTGCAACAGAACCCAATAAAACCCATAGAACTTAGATAGACCTTTGACAACCCTGGTGGAGGCTAAATGAAGAAAAATCACAAACTATGCAGACTTTTGAAACATAATATTTCTAGAGTGTGCACACTATATAAAGTTTACTTACTACATATCTAGTTTCCTTCCATAAATGAAATTTGACTTATTCTTCATCACATGTGAGATCAACTGCCCTGGGAGTCAAACCCGGTCTCCTGTGTGGTAGTCGGACACCAATTTAGAAAGTCAATGTGTTGGACATTTGCTCGATCAGTTGATCCTACTTCAATTTTTTCGAGAGGAAGACGAGCTGGCAGCTTCACACTCGAAGTTTCACTTCGCCTACCCCCATGACGGAGTGGGCACATCATGCTACGATGCCATGTGTGCCGGGTTCGAATCCCGGACTGAGGATGGGTGTTTGCGAGTGTCCATTGATCAATTTAATTATATCATCATCACTCATCCCCATCTTTGCAATTAGCCAAATGTGTCAGAAAAGCAAAGTAAAATGAACCAAATCAACCGAAATTTCACTCCCAATGCATGAAAACGAGATCTCAAGTACTCCGTGATCCTACTGGAATCTCGCGTTTACAGAAGCTATGAAACCACTTCTCGGATCAAACTACTTCGAACTAGCTGACAAGTCTTCAATTGTCCACTAAATCAACAGAGTAGGGCAAAAAGAAGCAGATGTTTCTTGAAAATGAGGGGAAAGTTACCAAGAAAGGATATAAAGTCTCTACATTACAAAGGCTTATGATGGCCTTTCCCTTCATTGCAGGTTATGAGCACAAGGGTTGAGTGTGTGAACCTGAAGGAACCGCAACATCTTTATCATTCATCCCCCACCAGAAAAGGTACAAACAGTGGAATTTTGTCTCTTGCAATTTGAAAAGCCTATGTCCATCCTGAACCATAAAGTAATTAACCCAGAAAGTCCTAGCAACCTGCAGCTAAATCTTCTTTGTGATTTTGGTGCGGCCGACAACCAGAGCCAGATAAAATAAACTTACTGTATGAGGCAGATTCATACGAACCAAAAGTAGCCCAAACAATAATAATAATATATTTCAAAATGACAAAAATGTATTTACTTGTTTGTTTAAATTTTTGATTCTTCGAAAAGTTTGTTAAGGAGTTGAGTTGGTGTTTTAAGTCCACTTTATGCACAGTAAGGCTAATCGGGACTGGACCTACAGTTTAAAGTAAGATCCAGACCACTGTGTACCTCCACCCATGTATCGAACCCGGGACCCCTTTATTACAAGGCAACAACGCTATCACTACGCCATCGGGGAGGCATAGTTTGTTAAGGATGATTCTCAAAATCTCTCTTCATGAAATCTAGAAAGATATGTGACTCAATAAATTATACAGTTTGTGAAGATAATTTTGGTGCGAATAATACTACTTGCCCGGAGATATGATAATCTACATAGGCATCCTGCCACCAGTATACTTATTTAGCGTGTATTATGCTCTGATTCGGGACCAGTTGTAACTGTTTACATATATGTGGTTTACCACTGCATAAGCGGTTGATCTTCAATCTGGTCACAAACTACTCTAAGCTCGAAACATTGTTTGGATGCAACGGCAACACCCAACGCCCAACCCTGCCTGTTGTTGACCTGCGACTGCTAGCGGTGGAAAGACCGCTTCCTCAAAATTCCAAGAAACAACGAAGTGCTATAATAGGTTCCTACACTGACATCCACTATAGCTAGAACCAGAAAAACGAGAAAGAAATGGGTTTTGGGTTCGTGCCACTCAAATTCAGTGTTTCTAACTGAAAGAAAAATTTACTGAAAAACTACTAGGTTGTATCAAAAAGTAAGGTGAATTTGTCTGGAAAAAACCCAGAGTTTTATGTGTAGCTAATAAATTTTTTTGTATGTGTCAGATACCAAGGTGATGCATGTCTGACGGCAATTACAGTCTTCTACGTCAACCCATCTGGTACCTAGAGCAATTCAAAGATGGCGGAACGACTTGAACATTACTCAAGGAAGAAGTGTGCAGTGTTATTTGTTTTTTATTGGTCAAGGGAAAGAAACCATCTGAAATTCATTGTGAATTGTTAGAGGTCTATGGAGAGAGTGTTACGTCGCAGAAACAAGTGTATGTGTGGTGTAACTCATTTGCAAGTGGTAGGAGTAGTGTGACAGATGATGACAGAAGTGGCAGACCAGCAACGTCCATCACCGATAGCAATGTGCAAGACGTGGATGTGATAATTCGTGAAGACAGAATAGTCAGGTTGCATGACATTGATGATGCATTGAACATCTCATATGGTTCAGTGTGGAGTATCGTCCATGACAGACTTGGCTTCAGGAAAGTGTGTGCACGCTGGGTGTCCAAAAATCTGAGTGAGGACCAAAAACACCACCGAATGGGCATTTCCCTGACCCACCTCACATGATATGCCCACGAAGGCAGTGGTTCCTATGTCGAATTTTAGTGTGATACCATGTGTCAAACATACTACAGTTTCATATTTTTTCTATGCACGTTTTTCAATAAATTGAAAATTCAAGTCATTGCGCCATCTTT
This sequence comes from Lepisma saccharinum, assembly GCF_977018435.1. Classification (NCBI taxonomy): domain Eukaryota; kingdom Metazoa; phylum Arthropoda; class Insecta; order Zygentoma; family Lepismatidae; genus Lepisma; species Lepisma saccharinum. The sequence continues at coordinate 101,017,359 of NC_139231.1, forward strand.
GAATTGCTCTAGGTACCAAACGGGTTGACGTACAAGACCGTAATTGCCGTCAGAATTGCATCACCTTGGTATCTGAGACATACAAAAAATTAATTAGCTACACAAAAAACTCTGGGTTTTACAAACAAATTCACCTTACTTTTTGATACAACCTAGTATTTTGTAATATTTGTCATGAAAGTAACATTTTCATCAAATGTAGAACAGTTTGCCAGGGTCATGTGAACGTTTTGGAGGGTCAGTGCCCCCCTAACAATGTTTTTACAGGGTGGCCACCAGGGACAAAGTTCCAGTTTAACTTATGCACATATGTGAACCTGGCACACATGTACCTCATGATAAGGTAAGTAAAAATCAACAATTCTATTATTTTCTTTGACCATCTGTTGTTGAGATATTACATCTGGGTAATAGACAAAGGGATCAAAAGTCACAGAGGAATTTTTAAGTAAATCTTTTCTTAATTTTTGTAGCAGCTAGACTTGTGACTGATGTCATCTTAAATATTATGCAGTAATCATCATTTTGATATGTAAAACGACATATTTTGGAAAGGAAAGAAATCATATTTTTTTCCATAACTTTTATTTTGTGATTCCAAAAAACTTACATTTTACTCAAATATTTGTCCATGTTCTCAAGCCAACAGCAAATTTCAAAATGTGATCATATGTAACATCCATATTTAAAATGGCATGTATACAGCAGTTGCGAGTATTAAATAAATAAAAATCATAGGAACCATGTCACCAAATGCTAGCATACACAGTGGAGCCTCAATTTTTACTTTTTTTCAGGTGACAAAAGATTATAAAATCTGGGAACAGAAAATTGGTGTTCTGCATATATTAATAAAAAATAATCTACCACACCTTAAAGTACAAGTACTCCAGCTGAAGACATTTATGAGGATTCTGTATGTGTAGGCATATTTTGCAGGTGCATTTTGATCAAATTAACTTCATCACTGGTGCAGTAATCTTCCAAGAAAATTTTAGCAAGATTACATAGTCGAGCATTCTTGCTTTTGGAAAACTGAAGCATGCAATCTATTATCTCCAAAGATGCTATTTCTGAAACGAAAGCATGTTTTTAGTAGAAAGAACAAGCCTGTTTACGAAATTTCTCAAAAATGCACACAAAAAAAAAATGATTGAAGAGAAAATTAATTTTATAGTACAGTATAAAAGAAAAATGCCACTAACTCGAAACTTAATATGGGCTTCAAAAGACTCCACTTTCGAGTAAAGAATATGTAATAAACTGTTTTCCCCCTATTACTTCATTAAACATCACATGAAAAGATATTTAGAAAATTCAGATATCTTGGTATCAATTATCACAATTGTCTTGCTATTCAGAAAATCTTGATAGCCATCATGTTCACACATGTCATTGAAGTAGTCGGTGAGCAAAAAATTTCCATTGACATGTTTCGTTCAAAATACCTTCACGTTCATCTATTAAAAATGAAATAATCATTCCTAATAAAAATATGTTGATATACAAGGGTCGTTCAAGGTTGACTGGGATTTTCGTACGTAAAAAATCGATGAATAGGCGGATCATGATGAAACGTGCGGGTGACGTAACGTATTCCTTCGCGAGTAACTAGCGCCCGGCATGATTTATTTCGCGCATGCGCAGCAGTTGCAGCGAACATGGCGGCAAGCAGTGTGTCTGTGGAGCAGCGGTGTGTAATCAAATTTCTAGTGAAGGAGAAAGTGAAACCAGCTGAGATTTTAAGACGATTGCAAGCACAGTATGGTGAACAAACGATGTCGCGGACAAGAGTGTACGAATGGTGTGAGCAGTTTCGCGAAGGACGGGAGCTGGTGACAAATGAAGCGCATGGACACATTCGCCCGACTGCAGTCACACCAGTGAATATCACACGTGTTGAGCAAATGATTCTTGAGAACCGGCGAGTATTGCTGCCGAGGTGCATATCAGTGTCGGGAGTGTTGCAATCATTCACGACCACTTACGCTTCCGCAAAATCTGTGCAAGGTGAGTTCCCCGTCAGCTGACATTCGATCAGAAGTGGTGAACAGCTTCTGAATCGGTTTCGAACAGAAGGTGATGAATTGTTGCAATCCATCATCACGTGTGATGAAACATGGTTGCATAATTCAACCCCAGAGACCAAAAGACGCAGCATGGAGTGGCGGCATAAAGGTTACCCGCCCCCCAAGAAAAGCAAAACGCAGCCGTCCGCTGGAAAGATCATGGCAAGTGTCTTCTGGGACATGAAGGGCGTTATCCATGTGGATTTTCTGGACAAAGGGAGCACGATTAATTCCCAGTATTACTCCACATTGTTGAGTGGTGCTGTACGAAAGTCCATTCGCAAGAAAAGACCTGGGATGTTGTCTGGAAATGTCATTCTTCTCCATGACAATGCCCGCCCTCACACGGCCAATGTGACAACAACAACTCTGGCCGACATGCGCTGGGAAGTTCTGCCCCATCCCCCCTACAGTCCGGATTTAGCCCCCAGTGATTATCATTTGTTTGCACCCCTTAACCACTTGGCTTACTAACCCGAATTATCTCGGATGTGGTACTCTTCCGGCAAAATATTATCCCGAGTTATCTCGGAAACCTGAGGAGTTTGAATGTAATTTTTTTACCGGCCCGTACTAAGTCGGGCGGAACTTTCATGATGAATTGGGCAGGTGGAGTTAGTTGCAAGTCCGGCCAACAGATGTCTCGAGCGTGCACTAATTTTTGTGCCTGCCTTGAGGCGCCAAGAAGTGAAGAAAGACAACAGCTTTTCTGCATTGCGTGACATTCGGTTGCTTGCAAGAATGCATTGTTCGGAAGCGTTGATTCGGTTGGAACTTTCTCATCCTTTTGGCAGCAAAATGAGTGATATAAGCACAGACATAAGTGCATCAGAGTGTAGTGTAAGTGCTAGTGGCAGTGAAACAACGCTAACTGACTGTGATGATATTTCAATCGAAAGTTCGCATTCTGATGTTAGTTTGACATCTGTACGAGTGTGGCAAGAACTTGATCCTGAATCTCCAGCACCAGCTCCACCACGCTTTCCGTTTTCTGCTCAACCACGTGCCAAGTATGATGTAGACGAAATTAAGGGCTTGATACAATTTTTCGAACAGTACATTGATAATGATATTGTGACTCTAATAGTGAATGAAACGAACACATTTGCAGTGCAAGAAGGGAATGCAACTTGGAATCAAGTAAGTGTGAACGAAATGCGAATTTTCCTTGCTCTTACAATACTACAAAGCATTGTAAAGAAACCCGACCTACAGTTTTATTGGACAAAAAATCCATTGTTGCTAACTCCATTTTTTTCACAAACAATGAGCTACCCTCGTTTCCTTGAGATCAAAAGGTACCTTCATTTTTCAAACAATCAAACCTATGATGCAGCAACCCATCCAAATCCAAAGCTACATAAAATATGGCCCGTTATTGAACATCTGCGGCAGAAATTTCAAACACTTGTAACACCAGAAAGAGAACTATCTATTGACGAAAGTCTTCTTATGTTCAAGGGAAGGTTGGGTTGGATTCAGTACATACCACTAAAAAGAGCGAGGTTTGGGATAAAGTCGTATATGCTTTGTGAATCAAAAAGTGGCTATGTTTGGGATATAATTGTTTACACTGGGAAAGATACACACTTCATGGAAGAATACAAAGATTTACCGGTGTCTTCCCGTGTTGTTATGTCTCTCTTACATCCTCTTCTAAACCAGGGATTCAGCGTAACAAGGACAATTATTACAATTCACCCCAGCTGGCAGATATTCTTATATCAAACAAGACAGACGTTTATGGTACACTAAATACAAACAGAAAAGAGTTAGCAAAGGAACTGAAAGATACACGAGTTGAAAAGGGAGGAATCATAGGTTTCAGGAGGGGTAAAGTAACAGTTATGAAGTGGAACGACAAAAAATATGTTGGTCTATTGTCGAGTGTACACACAGTTGATATGGTGAAAGTAGAGAGGCGGGGAGAAGCAAAATATAGACCTCGGGTTGTTATCGACTATAATGACACTATGGGTGGATAGGGTAGATCAGCATCTTGCTGATTATGCAACACCCAGAAAGCGTGGCAAAAAATACTATAAGAAGATTTTCCTACACCTTCTTGATCTGGCCATATGGAACTCGTTTGTTTTGTACACAAAGTGTGGTGGAACAAAAACACACCTGGAATTCCGTCTGGAACTTGTGAATGACCTGATCAAGCAGAACCACACACCATCACTGTCACCAAGATTTGGACGACCAAGCATACATCCAAGTCCACTACGACTTTCAGGTCATCATTTCCTCAAGTATTTGCCACCCACTCCGAAGAAATCAAATCCTACGAAGCAGTGTTATATGTGTTCAAGAGTACGTGATGCCCGGGACAAAAAAATCAGAAGGGAATCCCACTTCTACTGTCCTGACTGTAATGTGGCTTTGTGTGTAGTGCCCTGTTTCCATGTATACCACACAGCACCTAGTGTCTGAAGTGAAATGCTACAGGTAGCAGAACACCTAAACGTTGGTAAAACGAACATTTTCAAATGAAAAAGAAAATTTGTTGCTCCGAGTTTACTCGGGCTAGTAATTATGTGAATGGTTTGTGAAAATAATAATTACTTCTTTTGTCTTTTGAAATCAATATTATATCATTTATAACATAAACAACATACCATTTTGTTCGTTGCATTATTGTTAGTAAATATCACAATTCATATCACATTTAACAGCTCCGAGTATACTCGGGTTAATAAAGGAATGCCTATTTGGAGTAGAATATTTTGATTATTTTTGATTGTTGTACCAAAAATCATTGTTAATGTAATTTTGCATGTAAAGTAGTAGTAAAATATAAAATAAAAAAAAGTAAAATTTTGACATCAATTTGGAAAAAAAGTCGTAAGGCAAGTGGTTAAAGACCATCTGGGAGGGAAGAAATTCACGACAGACGAAGCACTGCGGAGCGATGTCCTCCAGTGGCTACAACAACCAAGTTCTTTCTATGCCAAAGGAATTCGGGAGCTGCCAGAATGATGGCAATGGTGCCTCGGCGTGCACGGAGAATACTTTGAAAAACTGACATAGTTTGGTGTTTCTTCTGCTACCTATTTCCTCTGCAGAAATAAAAGTTCCGGTCAACCTTGAACGACCCTTGTATAAACATAAATAATCCTACCAAATTACATAAATTTGGGTGGCATCCTGAATGAAATACTCTGATATCAAATTTGTACTTAGGCATAATCATTCTCAAAACTAGTAAAAATAAGTCTCAGCTGCTAACACAACACTCCTATCAAAATATATTGAATTATGAATTTTATGATAATAAATAACTGAAACTATGATCTAGTAATTACAACTAGTAAAGGCTTCTTTGGAATATTCATATAGTTGGGTTATTTTTTATGCCAAAGTAGAAGCAGTGCACAGGAGTAGCTATAGGAAAGCTACTTATTGGTAAACACAATTGTAGTGAAGCTACTTTTAAAATGTAGCTTTCCAATCAGTGGCAAAATGTTATGATATATATATACAGATGGGGGACAAAATAATACGAACACCTGTGAAAAAGTATGCCACATTTCACACCGGCAGTACAGCAACACCACCTGGCACTGAAGTCTGCCACCTCGTGGCTGTGAAGGGGACGGTATTAGTTTGCCAACAGCAGTCATTGGTGGTGCATTCGTCTATCATATGCTCTCAAGAGACACTGCAATGTCAGACCTGACAGAGTTCCAAAGAGGCATGATTGTTGGAGCACATTCAGCTGGAGCCACGGTGACTGAAACCTCAAAGCTTGTTGGGTGTGCAAGGAGCACAGTATCAGCCGTTATGACAGCGTACACAACACAAGGTAAGATGACGTCTTCAAAGCACAACAGTGGACGAAAGACAAAGCTTGCTGCTCGGGATAGGAGGGTGTTGAAGCGCATAGTGGCCCGAAAGCACAAGCAATCGTTATCCGAGATAACATTTGAAATGAACAGGCATCTCCAGGACCCCATTTCAACCAAAACTGTCAAAAGGGAACTCCATGCTGCAAACATTCATGGCCGAGTGGCAATTCGTAAGCGATTGGTGACATCACGTAATGCTGTCAAGCGACGCCAATGGTGCAGAGCTCACAGAAGTTGGTCCCCACAGCAGTGGCAACAAGTCATCTGGTCTGATGAATCAACATTCACGTTATTTCAGACCACGGGGTGCCTTTATGTGTGGAGAACGCCTCGAGATGCATTTCATCCTGACTGCCTCTTGCCGACTGTGAAGCATGGAGGTGGGTCCATTATGGTATGGGGCGCGATATCTTGGCATGGTGTGGGACCACTTGTTTTTCTGCATGGAAAGATCAATACCAGTCACTATCGCAGCATTCTGGGGGATCATCTCCATCCTTCTGTCCAGACTTTATTTCCTGGGGACAGACAAGATGACAATGCTCCTATCCACACTGCTGGGTCTGTCCAAACATGGTTTGAAGAACATGACGATGAAGTAGGACATCTTGAATGGCCCCCACAGTCTCCTGACATTATGGAACATTTGTGGGGATATTTGGGAGTCCAAACTTCGTGCTCGAAGTCCGCCTCCAGCCACACTTTCGGAATTGGAGACTGCTCTGGAGGAAGAATGTCTCCATATTCCCTTAAACATTGTGCATGACCTCTGTGCGTCCATCCCACGTCGCATACAAAGTGTACTTCAGTCACAGGGTGGTCCAACCCCCTATTAATAAAGATTTTCTCTTTTGTTCCCCATCTGTATATATTTTCCTGCACTTGATGTTTTTTTTCACCTTCCCTCGAGAAACCTAAAAACCTAAAATCCTGGTTCTACTGTATTAACCCTTCATGGGTCTCACGAAAATATTATGTTAATGGTCGCGCACGGTGCCACAGACCATGTTTTTAAAATATGCTAAATGAATGGTTTAAAATGCCAAATCCTCAATTAATACGATTAGATCTTTTCTTCAACAATTGAGAATCTATAGAACTATAAAAATTGAAATTCTATAAAATATAAAAAGGCACTCTTCATTAGTCGGTCACGGAATGGCAGACCGGATTTTCAGTAAAAATTAGATACACCTGTAGTCCTGCATACACTCGAGCCCTCCCTAGCAGTTCAAAGATCGTGGTGTACAAGAGGAAGGGTAGAAACAGCTTGACAGAGGGAGGGTGTTGACAAAACAATCATTGATAAATAACGACGTTAAAACCACACACCTACAACTAGAGACTGTGCATGACCAATGCAAGTTTAAGGACACTACATAATCACACTCAATTCTAACCTGCTTTAGATTCTGGAGTAACAAGAAACATCAGTGTTGTAATAGCAGAGAGTACAGTTTCTTCATTGGCTGAACTTAATAAACTGGCAATTAGTTTTACTCCACCACAATGTAGAATATATGCCTTATTCTCTCGATCTGCAATATAGATTTCATGTAAGTAACTTGACATTAATATATGTTTCAATAGATATGGGTTAAGTAAAACAATCAGATGAATAAAGCTTCTACATTTCCACATTTACTATAGTCTTACTAACTTGGGCTATTAAGACTATTATAATTAACAATCAAATCACAGTATTCAATAAAAAAAAACTTACTGAATGCCTACTATGAAGTTCTTATGATGTATTGCACATTTCATTGGCCGTCAATCCTATTTCTTAAGCATGCACATCTAGGGTGGTGAAGGATGCCTCAGTGAAATTGCAGAGTCAAGTGTTACAATATTAACAGAACTGGACATCTACTTATTTCTCAACCTTCGGAACACATGCACCAAATAGATTGAAATAACCACTTTTTATAGATGCAAAATAAAGTATGGTTATTTTAAGTTTTTTTAAATTTTATTTTTCCTGCAACAACATTTCATCCAGATTTCCCAGAACTTCGCCAAGCCAAGATAACCACACACACAACTTTAAAAGACTAGTCACTCTACACTTCTAAGGAATGCACAATGGGAAGCAAAATATACTTGATAATGCAGCACTGAAAGAAATAAGTTTCTAATTCTCGAGCCAAGTGACATATTTGAACATGCAAATCTAACATACTTCTGCATAAAAACATAATAAGTTTAATAATTACATAAATAATATATAACCAATTCTTTTGCAAAAGTGATTCAAAATAACATACATACTAGAATAATGTAAAATACTTACCAAGTGAAAGATTGCATAATCCTCCAATAGCAAACTGTACTAATGTTGGATTCCCTTCAGAAAGTTGATCCAGGAATAGATCGATCACCTTAAGAGTTCTTAAATGCTCATAATTGATTGGGTCGTAAGCAAAATTAGCCAAATTGCCTAGTACTTGCTCCTTTGCTTCTAAAAAAAATTCCAAATATATGTACACTATTACATTACTTTCCACAAATGTCTCTTAAGTAAGCAAAAAATTATACTAATTTTTCTCTCAATTTGATACTTAACAATTAAAGAAAGAATAACCAACACTAAGAGGGAGATTATAAAAATGTGGAAATTTGCTCAACTGCAACAAAAATGTTCTTTTTACATAAATCTTATTTTATTTTTATGCTAAAAATGATAAACTATAAACAAAACAAAAAAAAAAGTGGAGGCAAGTAGTGGTTTGTATTCCACTTTAAACAGTAGGTCCAGTCTCGATTAGTCTTTCCTTGAATAAAGTGAACTTAAAACTCATTTACAATTGACATTAAAAAAAAATATTTACATGGAAACAGCATTCAAGTTTTTTAGAGATTTTGCATACTTGCAAGGATAGGAAAAACCATGGTTTGTCCCGGTGGACAAATTTAAAAAATAAAAGAAATAATGAGAGGTTTATTAATCATAATATATACTCAAATGGGTAACACTTTACTATAGGGGTGACAGATTTCTTACTTTTTACAGGAGAAAGTACTTACGCAAATCATTTTCTGTAGCGTTGTGGAAGTTCGTGAATGTAGTTTTGATCCATTTTAATGCAAATGCATGTTGTTTTCTGCGAAAATCTCTGTCCGACATGCTGTTTCTGCTGCCGCCATTTGCTTTCTGCACGAGAGCACAATGTTCCATGTGTTAGATGACGTAAACCCCATAGTCAGTGTTTCAAACTCACAGTGTTTTCACTATAACATGACATGTCTAGTATTTTCAATTTTTAAACTTTTTTTAACTATGCTTGCCTAACCTAACCTTATAGAAAATGGTTTGGGAGGGCTAACGTCAATGGTTTGCGAGGTATTAGCATAATTTCAAATCCAGGCACGAAAGTAGCTATTTTCCGGTGAACAAGGTTGCAACACTGCATAAATAGACAAAACACTCTCACAACCTGCGATGAACCAATACGCTATCGCCATAATGTGTGTTACAGAATCGAAATAACGAGTAACAGTAAGTACTCGTAAATGTAAGAAATAGACATTATTTTCATTAGAAATTCATTATTTCACCTAAAGAAATGTTCCGCATTCCAGAATAGTACGTTAGCAATGTAAAAAGGTGCAAAATAAATGATTTATAGGTGTCACCCCTATAGTAAAGTAGTACCCTCAAATGTACATCAAGTGCATAAAAACCTGGACAAAATTAATTTATCTAAATCTGACAGAAAAAGATGGTAAAGAGGATGGGGCCAGGGTGGGCTAGGAAGTAATATCTGAAGCACACTAATGTAACACTTCATGGCCATCTTCCCTTGCTTTAAGTAAGTGAAGAATGTGTGTTTCATGTCACTCAGGATCTCTGCTACTAATGAAGTCACAGATGAGTGTTGGGATTAATAGTAACATAAATAAAATATGGTTCCTCAAAGAGTGTAAGAGGTTGAAGGTGATCCCGAACTTTCTAAGATGGGGTTTTAAACCGTTGAAAATGGGAGGAGAAATAAAGAAAAAGAACTTACAAATAAGGATGATAAATCAATGTATCAGGGAAACACACGATCAATGAGTTGAACAAAGAATGCTTAGAACTCCATCTAGAGCTTGGCATCCTGCTAGAAGGGCCGGTATGGGGTAGGTTTGAAGAAAGACACCAAAAATACGTTGAAGCTGCAAAAAATAACCATAGAACGAAGATTCAGAATAAATTAAAGAAGCTTAAAGGGAAATTAGGAGGTTATAGGGGAGTAGGAATGAAAGATCGGGAGGAAGGAGAAAGCGGGGAGAAAACCGATGGTTGCATAATGAATCTAACGGAGAAGGAACTTCCAAAGGAAATGAGGATAATTATGGGAAAAGGGAGAAAATACGCTATAGGGGAAAGTAGGATTGAAAAGGAAGAATTTATTATAGCTGCGGAAGGGATAATATCAGTAATTGACGACAAGGAAGATAAGAAAGAGGTGAGATGCAAAATTCATGATGTCATAGAAAACCAGATTAGAAAAGAGAATAACAAGGGGGTAAAGTGCGGGGGAGGGAACGTTAACAAGGAGAGAATGCATAAGGAAGACATAAAAAAGTTGAATAAGGTTAAAAAATGGACTAAAGACAGTAATGTGCATATTATACGATCTGACAAGGAAAATAAGATTGTTGTAATTGATAAAGAAGAATATAGGAGGAAATTAGGTGAATGTTTTGACAACAACGATTTCAAGATAGTAGATTTGAACCCATTAAAAAGAGTAAGACGAGAAATTAATAAAGGCATAGAAACCAGTATAACTATAGTAAGAGTAGAAAAGGAAAAGTTAAAAGAGGGGTGTAAAAAGGGGGAAATCCCAACCGCTTTTGGAATTCCAAAAACACATACAGAAGGGATTCCTCTTAGACCTATCATTCCTATGTATAGCCACCCGGGTTACGGGCTTGCCAAAACCCTAGTTAAAAGAATTAAAAGAGTGGGGGAAAAACAGAATTTAGTATTAGGAACTCCGTGGATGTCAAGAAGAGATCGAAAAACTAGAAATTAATAACTCTGATCGCGTGGTGAGCTTTGACGTCGAAAATTTATACCCCAGTGTTCCTAGAGAAAAAGCTGCTGACGCATTGCAAAGATGGTTGATGAGTAGGGGTATAGATGTCGTCGAGGCATGGGAATATGTTAGATGGTTTAACCTGTGTATGGGGTTTAACTATTTTTGGGGAAACGGGAAGATGTACATTCAAAAAGAAGGGCTAGCAATGGGGAACCCAGTCTCAGGAATCGTCTCCAGTATATTTATACATTTTATCGAAAAGACAGCACTTAGCCTCATAAACAGGGGAGTTAAGTTTTACGGCAGATACGTAGACGATATCCTTGTTATTGGTGAGGAGGAGGAAGTAGAGAAACTATTCGTAACCTTAGGGGAGCAAGAGGAAAGAATAAAATTTACTAAAGAGGAGATGGATGACCGTAAGATTAATTTCTTAGACCTGGCAATTCGTTTAGAGGGAAAGAAAATTCATACAGGGGTTCATCATAAGGTATTATCGGGAGATCTATACATCAACAAAGAATCGGCCCATGCCAACAGAACAAAGAATAACGTATTTCAAAACTTCTTCTTGCGGGCTCACAGATTATGTAACAACCAAGCAGATTTGCGTAAAGAGATCGAATGGGTAATGAAAATAGGAAAGAGGAATGGATACAGAGAAGAGGAGTTAAAGGGGAATTTGCGTAAAGCTAAGGTCACATACGGGAAGGAATTAGAAAGGAATAAAAGGAAGAAAGACAAACAAGGAAAAGAAGAAGTAGTTAGAGATGAGGAGGGGGAATATAAATATATAGGCATTCCATACTTTCCCGGAATATCGGAAAAAATTGAAAGACTTGTAAGAAAGTATGGTGTAAAGTGTGGGATGCGAGCTCCAAAAACTTTAGAAAAGCATTTCACCGGGTATAAGAAAGATGGAAAAGAGGAAGAAATAAATGAGGGAGGGATGAAGGGGGTATATGGAATAGTTTGCCAATGTGGCAAGGAATATGTGGGTCAAACAGGAAGAAGCATGAAGGTTCGATGGGGAGAGCATGACAAAGATATAAGGGAGGGGGTTCCCAAGACAGGGCTCTCCGAACATATACTTGACGAAGGCCACGTCATTGCCAAACGGAAAGTACTTAGGGAAGAGGAAAAACCTATAAGAAGAAATGTATATGAAGGGTCGTATATATGTAAGGGAAGAGAGAATAAATTAAACAGAGACGATGGGAATATCGACGAGATGTGTGGGAAGATGTTCAAGAAGTGGGATGGGAAGGAATACGTAAAAATAGGTTTTAACATAACCCCGGAAGTAGCATGCCAAGCTCAAATGGAAGAGGAATTCTCACTTGACTTCACGTGAACTGGATAAGGAGGAGGTGTGGGGGGAAAGACTGGAGGGGAAATAGAGGGGGAGGGGAAGGAGAGGGGAGGCACCCAACCCCACGCTCTACGAGGAAACCTTGGAGTATTGCAATTGCAGCACACGCGGGCCGTGGCTATTTAGTTTTAAAGTTTCAACGAGCAATTTTTAATCAGGAAAACAGCGTGATACTATGACGTGCACCAGTTATGGGTGTTAGGTTTTTAATGTTTTTATCCACACACACTTAACCAATCCCATATCCTATAATAATAAGAGGTCGACGTGGTTATGAATTGTGTATAACCAAAAGTGAACAGCCTGAAGAAGGGAGCAGTTGCGTCCCGAAACGTCGTGAAAGCAGCATAGATACTCGCAAAAACGTAAGTTTTTAATATATTTTTATAGATGAGTGGCTTGATTACTTTTACCACCAAGCACAGATGAAGATATTTTATTTAGGGTATTGTTCTCTGTAATTCATAGGAAAAAAATAGTGGTCGAGTGCCATTTCGCACAAAAAAATAATAATAATAAAAAAAAGATTGAAAGTAAAAACTTGTGCAAATTTGACCTCTGAATACACACTACATACATATGTCCAAGTGGATGAAAATAAGCAGAATATACAGGGTAGGCCAAAAGTGAGGAACCACTCATATAAAAGACAACTGGGCAATCACCCCAATCCGATGTCCCAACACATGATGCAGGAGGGGGGGGGAGAACTGACCATAGAGGTTATGTTCCAAACATGGTTGCCATCTAGGATATACCCTACCCTTATATTAAATACTGATAAGTTCCATCAAAAACTTTGTAGCACAAGTGATGCCATAAATTGCTGAAATTTTTGTCTCTTATTCTACTACAAATGAAGTCTAACCAAACATGAGAAGAATTGGACGCTCCGGCATCTACCATCTTGATATGTGAGAAGTGATTGTGTTAAATTGCAATAAGTAAATTACCAATACTCTTAGGTATCTACAAGGTGTTAGCTTTAATTTGTAAATGTCATTGCAGGTCAAAATATTTGTACCTTGGCCCCCACCATCATCCTTTGCCGTTTCCTGCCTCTGGCTGGGTCCCCAGTCTCTGCTAAATTAGACATTATAGCTTAATGTTTTATTGCACATTTGCTGTTCATCATCAATCACAAATTTCTTGTAGTCTAGATTGATTTGCTATATTTTACTTTGCTTTTTGTGCCACTTTTGGCTAACTTGCGAAGATGGGAATGAGTGATGATATGATGAAATTGATGAATGGACACTCACAAACATCCATGCCCAGGCCGGGATATAAACTCGGGACCCCTGGCGTTGTAGCATGATGTGCTAACCACTCTGCCACGGGGGCCGGCAACAGAGTGGTAGTCTATTGCAGCTAACGTCCATGTAGGAAATCTAGGTTCAATTCCTGTTTTCCACCTGGAAGTGTAAATCTTGTATTTAGAGGGGTAAGGGTAAGTAGAGTCTAAATTACCAAAATTTTGACCTTTCTGAAAAATTTTTGGAGGCTGCTGAGGAAATTTGGAGAAAGTGTGGATAAATCACATAGCCCAAGTAGCTCTGGGATCAATTGAGCTGATCATTTCATATGAGATCAAGAATTTCACAACTTAAGTTAGTAAGTATATGTACTCATAAATATGTGAATTCAAGAGACACTTTGCAGGATAAATATTCAAAGTATACTAATAAAAAGTACACACACTTCACAAAACATACCTTCACTGTTTGTGGATTGGAATTCTTGAACTAACTGTTGTAAATAATCAAATCTCCCAACACCTTTTTTCCCAGTTCTTCTTATTAATTTATCTGGTGTACTAAACATAGTCTACACTGCATGGATATCCAAATTTGTCCTTATACTGAAAAGTAGATAAAAAAAAAAAAAAGTACTTCAAGAAATACACTTTCTGAAAGTTCATGTAACTTCACTGTCACTCGTGAATAAATTTCATTATCTGGCATTTTCAAATACAACTAGAGAACTAAAGCAGTGTTAGCATATGAATAGAAGGCAACAGGTTTGGCAATATTATTTTCATAATACTCTTTTTAAATAAAAAAAAAAAGACTTTAAACATGTGCAAATCAATCAACTATTTTGAATCCACTATTATTCGAAATTCTTGTCTGTTAACAACAAAAGTAAGAACCAAAGACCACAGACATCTGTTCCTCCAGCTCCGCTCCCCTCCGGAAAGGTCGGTTGAGGAGCGGTTTAGGGCCTTCCACTGAAACTGTTCTTCCTGGCCTTAAGGAATGGTTGTAAATAGGGAAAGCTGCTTCTTGCAGTCTGAATTCACATGTTCAGTTATCAGCAGCGGGTGTACCATAAATGTGTACAGTAGTCAACAGTTATATGAGTATTCCTTGTACCCTTCAGTTACCAATACTTGAAAGTAAAGTGATATATTTTTATCGCATCTTCCGGTCTGAAAAATAAGGTAGACCTCAGGGTTTCCCAACTTTCACTTACACACAGCTTGTGAGTGAAATCTAATTTAACTCTCAATAGATATGGGTAAGCAACAGTGTGGCATTTGCAGGGCATTGTGCACAAACAAATGTTACATACATTGTTAAGCATCTTCCACAAGTGACTGAGGTTAGAATGCAAGTGGTTTATCTCATACTCGGATGGTGCTTTTAGTTGGTTTAGGAAACTGCCGTAAGGTTTCATTGACTGTTGGAGTTTGCACTCTCGTGGCTGTTTCCAAATTCTGCACATGGACCAAAAAGACTCTCAATATATCAATATTGGTTGTATGTAGGCATCAGACAATTGCAGAGATGAACAATTACATCCTAAATAGACTACAACCAAAATATCTCCATTTGTTTACAATATGGAGATAGAACATTTGCATTCTCAATGAATGATATATATGTAATCCAGTAAGAATCACTCTCTCATTTCATGCATTATGCTAGTGTGTTAGTAGTTCATTTTTAATGTTTTGTTGTTTGAAATAAGTAAAACTATATCTAATGTTGTGAACGTGATAAAACATGTAGTCTAAGTCTCATAATGCATGCAGATACATTTGGAAAATTTCTCTATTTCTTGTTGCATGAATTTTTCTGATATTCCATCCACATAAACATGACCAATAAAGATGTTACTAGTACTGAATTTTTCAGGCAGAATTATTACTTGACACTACTTGTTGGAAACAAATTGTATTTTGATAATATTACAGTACAGCAATATAGTTTTGGAAAGTTGGAAGTGCACAGTTAGCACAATCAGGACTATAGTTTGAAGTGGATCAGAACCACTTGTGGGTCAATACATGTAAAATCACCCAGAGCAGGTTGCTTCATAGTCATGGATTTGCTTCTTCTTCTTCTTTTTTTTACTGATAGATACACGGTCCAATATGACAAATATGCTGAAAGTTACAATTTTTTAAACAAATCAAAGTTTTTCAGATATTGGGTGGACGAACGAATGCACCATATGACACAAAATATGTCATACCTCAGAAAATATGTGGGGTACTAATCTGATATTCCCCGGACAGATTTCTTCATTTTTACAGAAGAAACTACTTACGTTAATAAGTTCCTGTAGCATTGTCTAACATCTGGAAGGTGTTTTGTGTGATGTGGGAATGTTTCATAGCGGAAATTCAACCACTGACGCATAGCCCCACGAACCATTTCCGGTAAGGTTAGGTTAGGCAGAGTCACGTATAGGTTACAATAGTTAAAAATTGGTTTTGAAAAAAATATGCGTAGCCCCACAAACCATTGACACATAGCCAGTTACAAAAACACTTTTTTTAAAAAAAAATTGCAATTACTTCGATCAAAAAAAACGTGAATACACGTTAAAGAATGTTCCGCGAAGCAGATAGGTAACTACAAGAGTCAAAAATTGACAAAACGGAGAAGTTATAGGTGTCCGGGGAATATCAGATTTTTACCATATGTGGAGTATTGTGATGATTTAGGTACCATTGGAGAGGAGGACAGTCCTAACAGAAAATAACTGTTCCTACATGCTATTCTCACCACCTGGTGAAAATAGTCGCGGCCATCTTATTTTATGTGTTCTGTACTTTTCTTTTCATAATCTCTAAAATGGTTGAACAGAATTAGGATTTTTTTTTTAGTAGGGAAGTAATGTCTTAACAGATACACACACATACATATACAAACACGTACATCGAAAGTTTTGGCAGTAGATATTTGAGCTCTGTTACCGGTTTTGGTAAATATGCGATATTGCCCGAACACCTCTCACTAGTTTATTTCGTTAATTTTAGCATTGATACTTATCTATTCTGCATTGTGGAAGATTCTTTAAGGTGAAGTTATGCCTTTTTCCATAAAATAGTGCACTCGTCATGGATCACCATGCGTCGTGCTTGTGTTTTGTCCATTTGGAGTGGGTAAGCAGTGTTTCAACCTTCTTCACCAAAAAATACCTACTTTCGTGTTCATTATGTCATCTCAAACCATTGACGGATAGCCCCAAAAAAACATTCACGATAGCCCCACAAACCATTCACGATAGCCCCACGGACCACTTCCGGCAAGGTTAGGTTAGGTTAGGCTGGGTTGGGTTAGGTAAGCATAGGTAAAAAAAAAATCTCTTAAGAAAAAGGCACGTTTGGAAACACTGGCGAGACCGCGTGACTTTCGACGCTCGTGCCATCTGCAGGTACATAATGGAAACAACGGCATAATTTCAGAAAATGATAGTTCCTTACATAAAAAGTGATTATTGCTTGTTCTCTAGCATTCTATGGTGAAGTTTTCAGTTTCCGCGAAAAAAAATACCTCGAAGAACTTCGACAATGCTACAGAAACTGATTTCAGTAAGTAGTTTCTCCTATAAATTTGAAGAAATCCATTCGGGCGATATCACATATTTACCTTGGTTTTTTCTTTGAGTTATAATGCTTTGAAAATGCTCATTTCTAATTTTATTCAAAATTTGGGCCCCAGTATCTCTGGTGGGGGACCTAATAGAAATTTGGGTAACAGTATGGTATAGTGAAACACACATTTCTTCAAATTTACAGGAGAAACTACTTACGGAAATGAGTTTCTGTGGACTTTTGGAAGCTTGTGGAAGTGTTTTCCCCCTTCGTTCAACTTATTCGGCTGGTAAATCATGTATTTTTCGACATTAATGTATCTCCGATGCACGATATCTCTTGCCACCATTACCGTCGACTACGTGAATCAAATGTTCCGTGCGTTCAATTATGTAACCCCCTGTTAATGTTGCAGACATGCGGTAGTTTTACAAGATTATGTGGGAGCGGGTTTTTTTTTCCAATTTAATTTTCTGTTTGTCTAACCTAACCTTCTGTGAATGGTTTGTGGATCAATTTTTCACTTAAAAACCTTCTGTGAATAGTTTGTGCTGCATTTTTCAGTTAATAAGTTTGGGAACACTGCATATCAGCTGACGATAGACAACGTGAGTCAAGATTTCCCGCCATATTGTGTGTAACGAAAGCGAATTATCAACGAACAATAAATACTTGTAATGTGAAAAATTACGCTTTTTTCAGTGGAAAAAGCAAAATCCCACGTTCAAAAATGTTCCGCTATGCATA
Organism: Lepisma saccharinum; assembly: GCF_977018435.1. Classification (NCBI taxonomy): domain Eukaryota; kingdom Metazoa; phylum Arthropoda; class Insecta; order Zygentoma; family Lepismatidae; genus Lepisma; species Lepisma saccharinum. Next base: position 101,035,256 of record NC_139231.1, read on the forward strand.
ACAGGTAAGTACAAATGTAAATAATTAGGAAATAAACGAGTGGAATGTGTTTTCACTATACCATACTGTTACCAAAATTTGATATTTGTATAGGAGTATATGGAAGTGAAAAACCATTCTCAAGGAAACATGCAGCAAGTAATCACAAAAACTCTGCAGTTTGCAATATGTATTAACTAACATAAAACAAACTCAAACTATGTATATAAAAAAAAAAGGTGTGCGTAGCATGATGAAACTGCAATTAAACAAAAGGAACTTGAGCCATAGTCAGTACCCAAGATGGGAGTTGACAAAAAGGCTGCTGCAAACATAAGTTCGTTCGTAAACTCCAGGCCAGCTAATCTGCCACAGATTACTAAACGGCTGTTCGTAAACTCCAGCCAACTCAGCCCAGCAGGGCGATTCACGAAAATGACTACAAAATCGAGTCTACAACGAAGTAGTAGTTTTTAGTAGTAAAAGATGTAGTAAAGTGCGATTCACGAAACCGTCTACTAAGAATCTACTACATCTTTAATTGTCTACAGCGCACGGCTACAAGGAAAGTGGTGAACTTGGCGAAACTAAGCAATATCTATGGAAATAATCGATATTTTAATCGATTGTTGTGCTATTTCCTTGACATTATCGATGCATGTCGTACTTCGAGATTCCGAGAGTTGTTTGTTTACGCAGAATGCACAGAAAACTAGTTTAGTTTGTTAAAACTGCGAAGTAATCGTAATGTACGCGTAACCGCAAAGTAATTTGTATAAAGTGAAAATACTCTTTGAATGAAAGCAATTGTGTGTAAATACACGAAATTTAATAACAGATGCTATGTTTTACCTATGGTTTTACCTTACCTTCTACTGTATGTCACTGTTGAAACAATATGCGGCAGAACTAAGGAATACTATTTTTCTTATGTGTTGCAATTGAATGATGCAAAATGTAAAGGCAGCTGATTTTTCATGATTGATTGATTTAGTTTATTGGTAACACTTAACTATACCGGAGACGGAGTTCTTCAAATTTACAGGAGAAAGTACTTACGCAAATCATTTTCTGTAGCGTTGTTGATGTTCGGGAATGTAGTTTTGATCCATTTTAATGCGAAAGCATGTGGTTTTCTACGAAAATCTATTTCGACGCGCTATTGCTGCTGCCGCCATTTCCTTTCTGCACGAGAGCACAATACGCTCTCGTATTTTCCGTATATGCTAAATTGAACGAAAGGAGTGCTAATGGAACCTAACCTAACCTAGTAGGCATACCTCGTCCCCGTGATGGTTCGTGAGGCTATCGTGAATTTTTGGGGCTGCCCGTGAAAGTTTGTGGGAAATAAGGAACAACAGTAAGTACTCATTATTGTAAGAAATAGACATTATTTTCGTTAGAAATTCATTATTTCACCTAAAGAAATGTTCCGCAATGCAGAATAGTACGTTAGCAATGTAAAAAATTGCGAAATAAAACATTGATAGGTGTCTCCGGTATAGTAAAGTAGTACCAGTTTATTTTACTTCGCGTTTTGTGCCTCTTGGCTAATTTGCAAAGATGGGATGAGTGATGGAATAGATGAATGGACATTCACAAACAACCAAGCCCGACCGGGATTCGAACCCGGGACCCTTGGCATCGCAGCGCGATGTGCTAACCACTCGGCCACAGGATCGGGCAGCTGATTTTTCATGCTTTGCCATTATTATCTATAATGCAGGGAGTAAGAAACCATTAAATTATCCACCCATTGAATATCTCGTGAAAACTCAATTTTCTTCTTTTTACAAATGTCAAATTTTTAGTTGTTTGGCATTACATTTTCTTAAGTTAGTCGTTCGTAGCAGGAACGTCTACGTTTTCTTAACCTGTTCAAACCCATTAAGATTAACGTTGCCAGTTTCATACGAACTGTTTCTCTTTACTCAACTTTATGCACAAATAGCCCTGCTGAGCAGCCATCATCTTATGCTAAGCACATGACATACACATTAAAAATAATACTAAAGAAATTATTTACACTTTTAGTGTCTCTTCTGTACTGTTTTCAGTACATCAACAGGTGTTTTGAAACATCTACTGTGTGTAGATTTTCAAGCAGATATGAAAACAAATCGTTTATCATGAGGAATGACAATTTATATTTACAGCCAATATGTTAAAGAAATGGTAGGCGAGTTGTCCATAACAGTTTTTATTTGGTCTGTTCTACACAATGTGAAATTTAAATGAAAATGTAAAAAAACTGGAGGACAATATGTGCTTCACTTCAACAGAATTCCATTCTTTAAAGCAACATATGATGTGGAATGAAAAAATGAAAAGATATGAACTATTTGCCTATTATTTTTTCTCTTTCCTGTACATTAGATCTACTGTAGGTGTTTGGTAGAAAACCATTCAGTTTCAGTAGATTTCCAAGAAAACAGTAGACTACAATTGATAACAGTTATAAATAGAAATTCCCAGCTAATCGGGCCACTATGTACCTCCACTGAGTATCAAACCTAGTAAAGTAGAATCTGAACAATTGGAATCACTAGCGAAAATTAACTTCAAGGTTCACGGATTACAAATGTCACTAATTATTAGAACAAACTTTTGAATGTTTTTGTGCTCAAAAATTGTTCATGCCTTGAACTTGGCCAAACTTTTAATTGATGAATAAAATATTGTCATGTTACATGCTACATTTGTACATATGAATTTGATTTCTGACTGAATGCACATACTACGGAAACATAAAAGATAGGCCTACATGTTACTTCTTTTTTCTTTAAGGACGATTTTCATGTCCCATGTTATACTGTATGGAATTCTCAGCAGACAGTCATTCATTGTTTGTTGCCAAGAAGATGGACTAGTACTGCCACCACCTGGCAAAAAAAACAACAACATACATTTGCATTATCTATAAGCAGCTAGTGACAGCAACTTGGAGTATGGTAAAAGCACCAAACCGTGACATACCTAACCTACTCACACCTGCATCTGAGATCAGAAATAAATCAAACATAACCGCCCTAACCTTTTCAGATGTTTTTTTTTGCTATCAGATGCATATGCTAGTAGGTTTGGTGTTTTTAGCATGTAACACCAAGCTGCTGTTAGCTGCTCATGTAATATCTATGTATAAGACAACCACTTACATCACATTTGCTTACACCTCAAATTTACAGAAATTTCATTCAATGAGAATTTCAAGAAATTCTTAAAAGTTACACACATCACAATTTGATACACTCCAGAATATACCTTGCATTCCTGTTGATAACAAAAAAGAAATGTTGACATTTGTAACAATTTGGATTAGAAATCATGGAACGACTTGAGATGACCGGGCCCCTCTCCGATTTTCTTCACATTTGGCATACTCACTAATTGAGGCCTCCTAATCACGAATCTGAAGTTAAAATTTGTCGGAAACGTCTAGAAATTGCAAAATAAGCGAAAATAAGGCGTTAGTTTTCGGAATGGAAACTGTCGATTTTCGAGAATTTTTTTTGTTTCACAAACAAATATATATATGCCTGATACTACCACGACACCAAATTTTAACTATGTTTGCCTAACCTAACAGAACTAACCTAACCATGTGCCAATGGTTCGCAATTATTTCCAATTTCTAGATCCTGATACTACCACGATACCAAATTTTAACTATATTTGCCTAACCTAACCGAAACTAACCTAATCACGTGCCAATGGTTCTTGAGGCTAGCGTCAATGGTTCGCAATTTCTAGACGTGACCGACAAATGTTAACTTCAGATTCGTGTTTAGGAGGCCTCAATTAGTGAGTATGTCAAATATGAAGAAAATCGGAGAGGGGTCCGGTCATCTCAAGTCATACCTAAAATCACACAATAATGAAAGAACCAACTACATGGGATTATAGATTTAAAATAAAAATGCTCTGTTCACATATTTTTTTAACCTATTTATTGATTTATTTATTGCATTGGTCTTCTGCTACTTTTGGCTAATCATGAAGATGGGGATGAGGAATGACATGTTTAAATTGACGAAAGGACACTCACAATAACATCCATGTCCTGGGAAGGATTTGAACCCTTAACTCCTGGCATCATAGCGAACTTTGCTAACCTCGATAACAGTTCGTTATATCGGAGACACATTTCTTCGTTTTTACAGAAGAAACTACTTACAACGTTCATCGAGGTATTTTCTTTCATCCTGGAATCTATTTGAGCGGGAAATCATGTATTTTTCAAGAGAAACATCTCAGCAACGCACAAGTGCCATTGCTTTCGCTACGTGAACTGGATGCTACATACGTTTGATGATGTAACCCCGTCAGTTTCCAACCCCCCTTTTTTTAACTAATCTTGCCTAACCTAACCTAACCTTATCAGAAATGGTTTGTGGGGCTACCCATGCATAATATACAATTTGCACGCGTGACGAATATGATAGTAGGTATTTTCGGTAAAGAAGGTTGGAAACACTGCATACCTACAACAGTAGTCAACCTCTGCCCACCATATTGTGTGTTACGGAAGCGAAAAAAGGAATAATAAAAACTACTCTCTATGAAAAATTGTGTTTGTTTTTGTGTAAAAAGCATAATGGCACCTTGAACTATGTTTCACAATACACAATTGGTAAGTACGAACCATGCGAAACACAAAATATCCAATTTTAATGTGTCTTCGATATAACGAACTGTTACCCTAAACTCTTTACCTATTTACACTAGAATGCTTTGGTGCACCAAATTAATTTTTAAAAAATCATGTTCTAATGCAATTTCCTCTCATTGTTTAAAAAATTACTAACCATTGTTATAACTGTATCTTTAGTCAAAACAAAAATAAATGTCTGATGAAAGGAGCGTGTGTTCTCCTGAAACGTCAGAAAGAAAAACTGTTTTCTTATGCTTGTAATAACCGTAAACTACAGGAAAATATTTCCTCTCATGTATTAACTATTTTGAAAGTTATGTTGTTTTACAATAATTGCTACCACAATTTTTTAACCGTTAAAAGATAAGTAGTGTTACATAATTAAACATGAATGTGCTGAGGGGTTGCCAATAGAGGAAATATAGTGCTTCTTGTTTATAATAGTGATATCCCTAATATTTTATATGCATTGAAAGATGTTTTATGCTGGCTGATACAGGATTTGAACTGAGAAGTTTATGTACAATACACTTCCCAAGCACAAATCCCATACCGTGCCTTGCATTAATGCTCCTGAGTCTGGATCCCAGGGAAGCCAGAATGAACTTGGAACCTGAGAAAAATAAAAAAATATATATATATAGTTTGCACATGGTAATGAACACATAATCGTCACAACAAACTCTAAATGTTTACATGTGTTTGTGTCAGTACAGTGTACTGTTTTGTTCTAGCAGATAATATGTGCTCTATCTACATAATAAATGCATAATTATTGTGCTGTGAATTTTAGTTATAAATTAAGTAAATGCTTAATAAATTTATGTAAAACTATATTTCACACAAATCTTGAGCACTGCACAAAGAAGAAAAATAGCTCTCATGGGACTTCATTGAAGCCCATGTTAACAATTGAGACGGTTAGGTTGATTTGATTTGCTTTATTTTGCTTCACTTTTGGCTAAATGAGGGATGATATGATGAAATTGATGGATGGACACTCAGAAACAGCCATGCCCAGGTCAGGATTCGAACCCGGGACCCCTAGCATCATAGCATGATGTGCTAACCACATCGCTGGCAATTGAGAAGGCGAATGGAATGGCATGGATAAATAACAATAATAAAAACATCATCACAACGATTGTACATAACTGGCAAAAATATAGGCTGCTATGATAAGTGGTGTGTGTACTGTGAACATTTTCGATGCATGCGTTTGTATGATTTAGCAACCTTAAGTAGCCTATCAAGAGTTTTCATTTCTTTTCAGAAATGTTTTCACTATTTACTTTTGTCCTGTTACAGCCATCGATAACCTATGCACATTTTTTTTCACTTAAGTTTGTGCTGCTTCTTCTCATCCGTCTGCCTGCAAGCACGTTCGTACAAAACCAAACTGCATACTGTTAGGGCTTGACTTCCGTATAATTACGATTTTGGCATGGCTTATGGGATGCATAAGATTCAAAATGAGTCGTTATTATTTATGGTCTGTAGAAGATGAAATTGCTGTTTTTAAATCGCATGAAATCCTTGGTAACAGTTCCGAATGTTTCATGATTTTTCACAAATTTTATAGGAGTATTAGGAAGTGTATACAACACTGGAAATGATTGTGGGAGTAAGTTAGAAACTTGGAGAAACTAATTAGCACAGTTAAAAGTTGCACAAAGTATTAATTACAAGATAAATTATGTTTTGAAATGTATTGTGCACGAGCAGGAATGCCTGCAAAGAGGTGCTAACAAATTATGCCTACCAAACTTAATCTGCTCGTGGAAGTGTATTTTCATATAAATTAGTGCAAGATATGGATAATTATTATTATTACTAACTTGGATTACAGGAGGTTGAGAGAAACAATCCTTTTGTTGGGAAAATGAGGTTCCACAATTTTGATCAATCCGGCACCTCCTGTTCAGTGACAAATCACTATGAAGATATTTTCGAAACAGAAAAAGGATTTCCGATATCTCTAAGATGTGTTTTAAGTACACGCAAATGCCCACTGTCATTTCCTTCTGCTTTTCGAAAACGTGAAAACACAGATTATGGGCCATTTTGGAAGCTCTATTTTCTTCTTTGAAGTTGGATGTCATACACAAACACAGAATATGACGAATGTAGTTCGCTGTAGCCCGCTCTAGGAGGGTGAAAAAGGGTCCTACAAGAACTGTCTACAACTGTAGCCCGATATGTAGTCGACTGTAGCCTGTAGACCGCTGTAGACAGTTTCAAGAATCGCAAATTCAGGAAATGACTACAAATTTGACCACAAGCCTGACGCGGCTACATATTAGACTACATATCGGACTACTAACAGTTCGTGAATCGCGCCGCAGGTCTTAGGAGTGGATTACTCAGACGTCACTAGCGAAGCAGTGTTGCCACAATCTGTAAGCACAATTTCCCTTTGCAAGGGGTAAAATTTCCCTTTTTCGCCCATTTTTTCCCTTCATCTAAAGGAATTATTATTATTATTAATAATAATAATAATAATAATTAAATATTATCGTTGACCCATGTTCATATGTATAAAATGTTTAACTTTTAAATGCTACGACGCCAGGGGTCCTGGGTTCAAATCCCTGCTTGGACATGGCTGTTTGTTAGTGTCCATTCATAAATTTCATCATATCATCACTCATCCCCATCTTCGCAATTAGCCAAAAGTGGCACAAAAGCAAAGTAAAATAAACCAAATCAATAACTTTTAATTTTTTTTCCGGAAGATTTATATTTTATTGCTAAACCAAGCCAATTGTTTCGTTTTGAGATGAAAGCTCAAACTATGTTAAAATTGGCAACTGAAGATTTTGATCAGTAAAAAGCAAAACACACAAACATAGATTAAATTTAGGGAGGCCAATGCCCCTTGTCTTCATCAGACCATCAGAAGAAAATGAAAAAATATTCTACACAAAATGCTGTTCTAATAGCACAGACAAATTTGTCTGTGGTTCTAGTAAGGCGCAGATATGAAGAGTTTGTGTGGAAAATCACATTTTTGGCTCCCCATCAAAATTTTTACGTTCGGCGTATGGGTATACACGTTTTATTAATAAAAATATATATATATATAGTACATACCTGAGCAAATGTTCCATTCTGGTAAATTTCACATATTAGGTGGAAATTTCTAAAACACAGCAAGTTTTTTATTAAAATTTAATCCATTGAGTCTTAGAGGTATTGTTGGTCACTTCTTGCCACTCCGCACGGAATTTTTAAACTTGTTTCGGCGGTGTTTTTTCATCTTCCGATAATTCTCCACAACGTTTTCTAATATATTCTGGAGTTGCAGATCGTTTCCTTTGCTTCCCTTGTTCTTCCATCGTCCAAGACGGGTACAACCTTCCACCAAACACTCGCACACGACGAATAACCCAGTATCAGTATCCATTGAATATTGAAGTAAAGATAGTTTGCGACAAATATAACTTTATGGTTTGCACGTGTAGTGTTTGAGGCAAAATTCAGAGAACCGCGGAAAGCTTACCATAAACAATACCCTCGGACTCCCACTCCCAAAGGGTGAATGGTCAATGACCTCCGGCCCCAAATGGTAGCCAGATGTGGATCAACCCAAATTCCACCCTTCTTCTCAGAACAAAGTATACGACAAAATAAAAAATTAAAATAAGTTCTCACTTTCAAAACTGGAATCTCTTATAATGGTTAATATAATTAAAGTTGAGTTTGTCTTAAAATTTCCCTGAAAATTCGCTATTTTTCATCGAATTTCCCTTTTCCCTTAAAATTAGCTCCAAATTTCCCTTCAAAAAGGGAAATTTCCCTTCATGTGGTAACACTGTAGCGAAGCTGTCACGCGTTGCAGTTTACGAACAGCGTGGATTTATGGCGTGGTGGATCGTCTGCTTGACTCTTGACCATGTTTAAAAGCAGTTGACTTTCTTTGGAAATAGTATTAGGTGAAAATGACAGTAAATATCAACTCTATATAAAGCTCGGCTACATTAATATAAATTAATAGAATATTTTGAAAAGTTTTACAAATTACACAAAAAATAACCGAAAGAAACGAATCAACTGTATGTCTACACATCAAAAATAATTATTTTTTTAGTATTTTATTGGTTTGTGAATTTAGTTTAGTGTACCGTGTATTACTGCCAACTAATAACCTTGAATTATGGTTAATGAAATGGCTTTTAAAATATTTATTTCATTACAGTTCAAATCAAAATCTTCTTTTTTCATTGTTTTATACTTTTTATCTCTTGGGATACCAGTTTTTGCATATTTTTCCATATATACATCTACGGAAAGAATTATAAGATAACATTAACTACACCTTTTCCATCTTTCTGACTTACGAAGGCATCAAGTAAATGATTGAAACCGCCTGCGTCGTGCTTTCTGCTAGTTTTCGTCTGCAGTCAGCCAACTCAGCTTACGAATCTTACGAGCTAAGTCCGTGACGTCACGGAGCCGGAAGTGGGCGGAGCTAGCCGTACTTGGATTGAGTTTACGTACAGATGTAGCCGGCTTCGTCTGACTTGGCTGGAGTTTACGAACAGCCGTTAATCTACTCAAAGTAGAGCTAGCTCCGCGCACTTCCGATTCCGGGACGTCACTGTAGCCCCGTCCAGTTCGCTGCACTTTTTGACACTCGGTGCAGTGCAGGTGTATCCAGTGTCAGGGTGGTGTACCATAATTTCTATTAACAGCAGCAGAAGTAGAAGTGGTGGTGGCGGCGGCAGTAACAGCAGTACCCAGTAGATAAAGGCCGTGTCCTAAAGACTGCCAAAGGCGGCCAGTTGGCAATGATTTGTTTTGGCAACACTGAGTTGATGTGTGAGTAATCTGTTATTTTCCTCGATTTGACAACAACAACAAACTTTTATTTTGCAAATTTTTCAAAAAGCGAAATGATTGCGAAATGCTGTCCCAAGTGCAAGCAGCAAGTAAGTTTATATCGTGGTAAATGTTGCAATTGCATTTATAATAATAACATTATATTTTTTTATTCATTATCTAGAAAATTTGTGCAAGAGAAAATGGCTTAAGTGCAGTTTGTTTTATGATTTTCACAAATTATGCAGGAGGATAGAAAATGTTTATAATACTGGAAATGAATGTAAAAATAATTTTGAAGTTTGAGGAAAGCGATTTACACCTTTGATATCGCGGGCACTATCCTTCAACTTAAACTTGCCCTTTCGTTCCACTTATTGCTTTTCAATGCAAAGTATTCCTTCTTTGTACAAATATGAATTCGATGTATATCTAATTTCGCATACAGACATATACATGTACCCACAAAGCCGCAATTTGTTGACTGTTGTGTTGCAGAATTAAATTATCTTTTTTTTACATACCTATTGTGTTGAATTATTCAAAAATGTTGGGTACCAGTTTCATAAATCGCATATTTTGTGTTTCGCATGGTTCGTACTTACCAATTGTGTATTGCGGAACACAGTTCAAGGTGCCATTATGCTTTTTATACGAAAACAAACTCAATTTTTCATATTCTGAGTGCCTTTTTTTTTATTCCTTCGCTTCCGGAACACACAATATGGCAGGCACATCTTGACTCAAGTTGTGTGTATGCAGTGTTTCAAACTTCTTCACCGAAAAATACCTACTATCGTGTTAGTCACCGGTGGAAATTATACATTATGCACGGGTAGCTGACGGATAGCCCCACGAATCATTCCCGATAAGGGTAGGTTTATTTTTGGTTACGTTAGGCAAGCATAGTAAAAAAAATGGGGGGGGGGGGGAGTTGAAACACAGACAGGGGCTTACGCCATCAATCGTTCGGAGCATCGGGTTGTCGTAGGGCAAGCAAATGAAAGCAATGGCAATTGTGCATCGGTGAGATATTTCTCTTGAATAATACATGATTTCCCAGTCATATATATTCCACAATGAAAGAAAATACCTCGACGAACGTTCTAAACCTTGGAGAAACTCATTTCCGTAAGTAGTTTCTTGTATAATATTGAAGAAATGTGTCTCCAATGTATGAAACTGTTACCAAATGTTGTTCTTAACAGGGGTGTACCCCCAATTGTCAATCATTTTGCAGACTATAGAGGCTCTGGCATCTGGACCTATAGCCAGTGTAATCTTTGTAGGACTGTGTGTGTGTGTGTTGTCCTTGATTGTGCTGAGTGCCTCTTTCCAGGCTCAGCTTTTAAGGGAAGTCAGAATATTTTAACCTTTTGTTTACCACCTATCTTTTAAAAGATAGGTTCATGTAACCCCTGGGGTCCCACCTATCTTTTCAAAGATATCTTGTCATGTTCGTAGTTTTTACGTCATAATGTTGCTATTTTCTTCTTTTATATTATTGTTAACACATATACTGCATTGTAAAGACTCTTGCACCTCTTCTTCTTCCATAAAAAGGGGGTGGGGAAATGACGGCTTCCTTTGAAACTGAGTCAGTGGCGCATAGACATGTCATTTGGGGGTACAAATTGTGTTCTATTGCTCATATGATAATAGTGCAATTTTTTTCTTGTTCCAAACATACATGCGATCATTTCAATGTGTATTTTGACAATGTCCTATACCAGGGGTTTCCAACTGGCAGCCCGCGATGCCTTCTTTTGCGGCCCGCGAAGCCAGTTTGCAAATTACATTAATTTTATTAAAATACGTTCTATATTTACTGAAGGAACAGAAGCTCTGTGAAGAAAGACCATATCACAGGTAGAATTTATTTTGGAGTCAATAGTGATCATCATCAGAATCTAAAAGTGACGTAACTTTCTCTTCACACCATGCATTTCAACCCCTTCGCTATGCGGAATGAACGTTTGAAAGTGTTTTTTCTTCAGTGAAGTTCATCAAGAACCGCTACAGAAGCCGACTGGCAGATTCTTCACTGCTTCACCTTCTGAGACTTTCAAATACAGAAATTGAAGTGGACATTCCAACTTTATTGAAAGAAGTAGATCGGCCTCAATTTTCACATTGAACACTTACTATGAAGGATTCTTATTTGTATGGTGTGTTTTTCATTTCTTTCAGTTCATCCATAAGTATTGGTTTTTTTGTGAAATAAATTGTAATTATACAATTTTTATTTGTGATTCCATTGTTTCTATTGCCTCATTTTAGAAATTTAGGTCATGCGAAAGTACTACATATTTTCAGTTCAGTATTTACAATTTTTGTAATTTTTAATCCCCCCCCCCCCCAAAAAAAAATGCGGCCCGCCAATCAACTGCTAGATATAATTTTGGCCCTCAGACCTTCTGAAGTTGGAACCACTGTCCTATACTGTCCAGGGGGAAGGGGATCTTTTCCCCAGAAATTTTCCGGTTCCTCCTCTCCCCCTCCATCCATATATACACTTAATGTGCATAAATTGTATGTAGTATGAATCTATGGTTCATTCTGCATATAACGGTACTTGATTCATCCTTCTAGGGCAATTAGCCTCCAATATACAGGCGCTTCAAGGTAACTGCATCCCAGGCTTGAGTCAGTGGCACACAGACATGTCGTGGAGTGGGTTACAAGTCGTGTTCTGTTGCTCATATGATAATAGTGCAATTTTTTTCTTGTTCCAAACATGCCTGCGATCATTTCCGTGTGTATTTTTACAATGTCCTGTACTTTGTTGTCCAGGGGTGGAGGGGGATTTTTTTTAAAGAAAATTTGGAATTTTCTGGTTCCTCCCCTCCCCCACATCCATATACTCGTATACACTCAATGTGCATAAATTGTATGTAGTCTGAATCTATGATTCATTCTGCTTATAATGGTACTTCATTCATCTGTCTAGGGCAATTAGCCTCCAATCTACAGTCATCTAAATGAAACTCTGCATTTTGCTAAAAAATGGCCCGGGAAATGGGGGGTTACATGGCAAAATGGGCTCGGTAATCAAAAGGTTAATCTCGAACAATATAGTTGTGTTATTAGTTATATTTTATTTATTTATTTATTTATTTATTTACTCAGAGTTTCAGATACAGTCTTATTTGGCCATTTTACACTGAAACATCATAAAGTAGAAACAAAAAATAACAAAAGATAAAAACAATAACAAGATGGGATAGATTTACATGTTCTTCGTCAGTAATATACAAAAATTTCGTTCTGGAAGGAAAATATCTACATTCAGGGGAAGTTTGTTGTAGATTTCTGGGAGCCTGTAAAACAAGGAGCGTTGTAGAAGGGATAGCCTAGTGGTTGGGTTGTGGAAGAGTTGCAGGTTGCGCGTTAGCTTTTGGGGTACCCTAAGTGTGAATTCACTGATTAGGAGATCTGTTCTGAGTTTGCCATTTATTATCTTGTATAAAAATTTCATGTCAGCTAGATCCCGACGAAAGGATGGATTGTGAATATTCAGAGCAGCCATGGTGTCTGATTTGGATACATGTCGAAAGGAAGGTATTCTATGGCGAACAATTGCAAGAAAGAAACTGAGAACAGAATCTATTCTGGTGAGATTGGTTTTTGAGGCCATCGCCCAAATTGGGGAACAGTATTCGAGGATGGGCGAGATGAAAGATTTAAAGAATAAAGCAAGAGATGATGGGTTTTGAATTTCGCTAAATCTGTATAGAAGACCGAGAAGGCGCATGGCTTTTTTAGTGGTAGCAATAATATGATAATTAAAGGTGAGTTTTTCATCCATGACAATACCTAGGTCCTTTTGGGTGGAAACGTTTTGGATTGGATTGTTTTCAATAGTATAAGTAGACACCACTTTGTTCTTTTTTAGGGAATAAGTAAGGAAAGAGCATTTCTGAGGGTTTAGTTTTAAATTCCACTGACGACACCACTTAACAAGTTCTGTGAGAGCATTTTGAAGAATCATCATGTCATGATGCGATGAGATCTCCTTAAAGAGTTTACAATCATCCGCAAACAAAAGTATATTGATAGGGAGGGAGGACAGTTTTTCAGGGAGGTCATCCATGTACAGAAGGAATAGGAGCGGTCCTAAGACACTCCCCTGGGGAACTCCAGACAAAACGGGAAGAAAGTTAGAAGAGGTACCTGAAAGAACAACACGTTGTTCACGCTCATGGAGATAGTCCTGGAGTAAAGAGAGAAATTTGCCATGGATGTTAAATCTGGATGATAATTTATGAAGAAGAAATTTATGATTAATTTTGTCAAAGGCTTTCGAAATGTCCAAATATATGGTGTCAAGTTGGGAGTTATTATCAATAGCTCTGGCAGCATGCGAAAGTAAGACGGAAAGATTTGTTAGGCAAGAGCTGCCTGGAAGAAAACCATGTTGTGCTGTGTTGATATATGGTGACGTAAACTGAAGTAACCTGTTTTTGATGATTTTTTCACAAATAATTGATAGTGGCGATAGAAGTGAGATTGGTCTATAGGATTTTACACATTTTTTATCTCCAGTTTTGTGAATGGGCACAATGTTGGCCCGTTTGAAGTTTTTCGGAAACACACCCTTAGAGAAACATTTGTTGAGTAAGGCAGACAGAGGAAGAGCCAAGGGGTCAGCAGTTTTACGAAGGAATATTGTGGGGATTTCATCTGGACCTAGGGACCGGTGGAGGGGCAATGAAGCGAGAAGGTATTTTACTTCCTCGGGGGATGTTTTGATTGAAGATAGTGTGTGAGGACAGACAGCATTTAAGTGGGGGAGAGGGTCGGAAACTGAGGGAGGTGAGAAGTTCTGATGAAAAAAAACATTGAAAAGTTCGGCTCTTTCTTCTCCACTAGCAATATCAGTATTGTGAACAATTTCTTTAGGTATACGTGGGCTTTGTTTTCTTGAATTTAGTAAAGTGAAGAATCTCTTCGGGTTTGTATTACATTCGGTTGTTATGTTATTTATATGTTCACTATATTTTTTCCTGAGTAGGTATTTTGAATGACGTCTGATGTCACAATAGGTACCGTGAGTGTGAACATTAGGGTGCTGCTTCCATAGGTACCAAGCCTGTTTTTTATTTTTTAACACAAAGAGAACTTCTCTGTCGAACCAGACGGGGTATTTGGTAGATCTCGGTCTCGCAGTGGGCACGAAGTCCTTTATCGTGGCATGCAGAATTTCGACAAAGTTCTCAACGGCTTCGTTCACTTCTTCTTCCATCAACAAAAACCAAGGGTAGACATTGAGCGCCCGCTGGATGGCATTCCATGGAGCTTTTCGCCATAGGTGGTGGGGGGGTTGGTTCTGCTTGACGGATTCCTTGTCTTTCTTCGTGGTAGGCAGGTGCATCGTGACGTCGAGTGAGTCATGGTCGGAGGTTAGAAGATTTTTTCCTGTCGTTACCTGCATATTAGGCAGGGTTGCCAGTACATAGTCAAGGTTGCTGTCACCACGTGTTTTACGCATGTTGAACTGGTTTAACCCAATTCCGTGAATGAACGTATCAATAAACCACTGATCATTTTGGCAGTTTATAGTTCCCGTATTTGGGCTTTCCCAATTGATGGACAGGTTGAAATCACCAAATAACATAATATCACCACTTGTCATTGCTGCTAATACCGAATCCCTGCAGGCTTCGAGGATGGAAATAGGAGAGTTCTTATGTGGGCGGTAATACGATCCAATAAGAAGTTTTTTGTTTTTTTGAAAATTGAGTTCTATCCAAATAATTTCACAGTCCTTGATTAGGTCTCTTCGTAATTTAAAGGGCTAGACCCCGTATCATGTGATGGTGCAAAGTAGCCTAAGTGCTGATGCACCCAAAATGTTGAATTCAATCAATCAATGTTGTTCTTAACACATGCAACATTTTACAAAAAACACAGTTCCCTTCAAAGTGTGTGTGTGAGTAGGTTAGTTTGCTTTCGTATTTCCAAAGTTCATTCGTGTTCTATTTATCTAACCTTTTAAAGCCAGAAATAGATATCTACCATCTGATACTTATGGCATGACTACAACTGTAACCTACTTTTGTGTACAAAAGTTATACGTAATCACTGCATCACACACACAACAGATTCACACAAATCTATTAAGTTGAAGCTTGCTCGGTAACCAAGTGCATTAGTTGATTTACTAATTTTATCTTGTCACAGAAGTTCATGGGTTTGAGTCCTAGATTGGGCATGGGTGTTCTCTGCAAGAGTACCTTCATTTATCTCATGTAATCCTCACTGATCCTCATCATCACAATTAGCCAAACGTGACAGAAATGTGATGTAAAATAACAAAAATACAAATACATCTACAAAATTGAAGCATTATTTCACATTCATTTCCAAACTCTTCCATGTTTTCTTGATTTGAGTATGGAGAATTTAATTTGTGTGTTTTACACATGTATAAAGTATTAATTTGTGAGCTATTATGTGATGGAAAGTAGTTTGTTCAAGTGACCATTCACTGTCTGAAAATGTTGCATACATGTACAGGAGAAGATGGAAACAGTAGAAATACTAAGGCAGTCAAGCCCAAGGATCATAACCTACTTAGAGTAAAGTTTCCCATACATATAGCACCATGCCATTTAGGGGATGTAGGGGTAGGATTCCACACATTCTCGATCTCGGACATTTTGGAGGTGATGTGGCTGTCTTTACACTGTATTGTGCAATGTTACATTGCTAATTAGTTGGGTAAACTCAAGTAGAAGCCTTTTTTGCCAAACAAAAGCAAGCCATTAGGTCTTTAGAAGGCATAAAAAGTAGAGCATCATGCAAAATTTTGTTTAGAGAATACAAAATAGCAACTCTTGTCTTCCTTTTACATTTATGAAACAGCATTATATGAAACAAAATATATTATCACATGTAGCTCAATAGAACACACTCAAAATCCATACTCCACCAGAATAGATGATAATCTAATACAGTAAAACCTCGTTAATCCAAACCCCGATAAGCCGGACTTCACTTAATCCGGAAAGAAAAAGAAAGCAGAATGCAAGGTTTTAAATGTGGCTACAAGCACTGTATTGTCGTATTGCTTTACATTTTACTGTACTGTATAGTGTATTTAGGCCTATGCACTTTAAATACACCATAATAAACGTGTTTTGTTGCTATAAACGGAATTTTAAGCACTTTCTACTCTTCTTTTAGGTTATTTCAGTTAATCCGGACTTTCGTTAAACTGGTCAACTTATCCGCCCCATTAGTCCAGATTAATGAGGTTTTACTGTATTCAACAATCTACCAAATTATGTAGTTATAAAAAAAGTGCATGGCAAAGTTCAAAAAGAAATTAAAATAAACTATTAATAAATCAGAAATTTTATAGCTTAAGGCCATGAGGGACAGTTTCTACATCCAGCCAGTTGTGAAACTGCTCCTCCCCCACTGACTTTTCCCCGCAGCATGCTGCGGAAAGAGGGGTCTGTCACTGGATGGTTGCAGGAGGGGGATAAACCTTAACATTACACGTATGGGAGTATTGTTTTTCTTGTCTCTTAGGAATGTCAAACTTCCGATGGTGTAGAAAAACACATCAGTGGGAACAGGACAGGTTGAATATTTTGCTTGTGTTAGGAAAAGTCGGAATTTCCATTTGATTAACTAACTTGAAGTTGAAGTTTTTTGTCCATAAGGAATACATGGGAGACTATAAATAATTATCTATTGCATATATTGATAAAAATTTTCCGGATATACGTTTCTTATGTTGTTTCGAATGTTTTGGAAGCCTTTTCATTTTGCCTATTTGGGACCCCACTGCCTATTTTTAATTATAATGCCTTTTTCAATGAAATTTGACATTTTTTTAAAGAAAAATGTGTATATAAATTATTTTTCTCCCAAAAAACGTTGTTGGCATTTATTTTTCTTCCGTTTATTCTGTGAATAATTTTTGCCTTATTTAAGTAATATTGAACTCACGCATGTTTCAACATTGCTGAAGGAAAAAAGTGTGAGAAAAAGTATTTCATGCTGAGTCAGGATATTGCCTTTCGGTTAACATTTCTTGTGCATGATTGACTGCTGAAGTGGACAGGTTGATTTCGAACACAAAGAAAATATTTCTGAAATCTCCCTCTCGAACCCGAAAATTTCAGGAAGTTGCGATTGAGCTTAGTTTACCTCAACAACCAGTCTTGACGAGATAGGGAACCTGGATATCAGCAGCTATATGTTATGCTAACAACCTTCCAAAAATCAGTGAGGTGATAGATGCTCTTCCAGAAAATGAAGCGGCTTCAATTTGTGAAGTGAAAAAACTCCTGTGCTATTCAAGTTTACTTTTGCACATTATGGTGCATTGCCAGAGACAATTACAATTATAGCATCCATGAAAATCTTCGAGGAATCTATGCACCAGATGATGGAAGTGCCAGGAGAAAAGGGGTGAGCTGTTGTGGAAAAGTGCTAACGGGTAGTGAGTGCAAATGAGGACTTGAAACAATTGAAAACAATTTGTGATATTCTAAAAGGTGAAAATGCTGTTACCAAAATGAGTCCAGCTACATTAGCTTGTTATATGTATGCTCCAATAACTTCTGTTGAAGTAGAAAGATCATTTTCTATTATGAAAAACATTCTCTCTGACAGACGACTATCAATGAATGTTGAGAACTTAAAAAGCACCTTGTAGTTATGTGCAATCAAGACGGAGAAAATTGAAATGCTCTTCCCAATGTAGATTTTAACATGTTGCCAGAAATTATAGATAAAAGTAAGCGACTTCCAAATGTGCCTTTTTTCAGTTTATTTTGCCTTTTTTTCATTTTTAGTGCCTATTTACCACATTATAAATGCCTTTTTGCCTGCCTATTTTAAGGAAAATAAATGCCTGAACTTCCGGGCTCTAGTAATAATCAACTTCAATTTGGAGAGAAATTCATACTCTCTTGTCCTATGTTTTGCTTTATTCAGTAGCAGTGCCCATTCTGTCAATATTAAAGCTGGTGCAAAACTTTGCCTTAAGTGAATATTTACACTGTAAATTTGAGAATATAGTCCGGTATGCCAAAATGGTAGTACAGGAATGACAGACGAAGAGGCAGATGGAAAGCACAACTTTTACTGATCCTTGAGTAGTAAAGTTGTATGACTCATTCCCTTGTTTCATGTTCTTCTTCTGTATACACCAATGTCACAGTTTGAATATTGGGCAATTATTATGAGACAACAACCAAAGGTGTACAGGACAATAATTATGGGACAGAGGGAGTATATTGTTTGTCTTGGAATATAAAAAAAGTGAAATTACTAAACTCTTCAAATACCAATGTATTGACTAATAATATTTTCTGATAGGTTCCAGTTGCTTGCAAGGCATGTCCGTGTGGTCACATGTTTTTCCTGGCTCGCCGTGCTGTAAGTATTCATAAATCTGGAGGTCAAGATGATGGGGAAGTGAAAAGACGTAGGACGGAGCGAGTGAAACGAGAAAAGCCACACTATTATGATGCTTTGGAGTATGACACTCAACTGAAGAAGGTATTTTTCACTATTTTATTACATATTTTTGTGTTCATGAATAGAAGAACAGATAGGTGCATTACCAGATTTGGTTCTCTTAGCATTAAATTAATGTCTGTAAATGCATTCTGCTAAGGTTCCGATTTACTTCTGCATTAATTCCCACTAATCTACGATACTTACAGTTGCTTGTCAACAGAAAATACATTGTCCATGGGAAGTGCGCATCCTTCGTAAGGTAATTTTTATGTTTTTTTTTTTTTCAATATAAATAACTTTTTCGAAATCCAAACAGTGCTCATTACTTTAAGGAAGGTTCAAATTTCGTTTGACAATCATTGCCAAAATTCTATGATAATTAGTCTTCCTGCTAGGAGAATTTGAAAAAAATCATAAAACAATCGGAACCATTACCATAGAATGTTTTTATATAATTATTATGTTACCCCTATTTATAATTTTATGTCAGATTTCTTGTATTGAATGGTTAAAATAGATTTTGATTAGGCCTTGAAAATGTGTTTAAAGCACATCAGAACAAAATTAATGCAAGGGTTACTGGAAAAGTATCTGCAAACTACCACCAACAGTGGTGCTAGTGTTCCGCTATTATAAAAATCGGAAGAATAGACCTTTTATATGTTTAAATTATCTTTGATTGTTTGTTTAAGCCTATTCGTTAATTTTTCACAGCAATTTTTAGAAGTAGTTTCATGTGATAAATGGAAATTTCTCGTGAACACTTTCGGGCAATGATTTTTTATGATTTCAAATGTAGTTTAACACTGAAACAATGCATCGAGCGACTTCATTTGGCTTTTGGGGAT
Organism: Lepisma saccharinum; assembly: GCF_977018435.1. Lineage (NCBI taxonomy): Eukaryota > Metazoa > Arthropoda > Insecta > Zygentoma > Lepismatidae > Lepisma > Lepisma saccharinum. Next base: position 101,055,038 of record NC_139231.1, read on the forward strand.
GAAGCACCATTCAATAGGACTGTGTACAATTGGTTTTCCGAATTCCTGCATGGTCACACATTTCTCAGTGATGAATTTTGTGAAGGTCGTCCATCCACGTCTGTTGTTGCCAGTAATGTTGATGCTGTGCGTGAAATGATTGAGAGAGATCAGCATGTGACATACCGTGAGATTCAGGCATCCTTGAACATTGACATGAAAACAATACTTACGATTTTGCACGGTCATCTGAACGTACGGAAACTTTCAAGCCGTTGGATCCCACACAACTTGACCGAAGCTCAAAAACAGGCTCCTGTAAATTAGTATAAAGAAATGCTCAAAAAATTCAACTGAGGCAAGTCAAATTTGGTGTACTATATCGTTACAGGGGACGAAACTTGGATCTATTCATACAAACCCAAAACTAAATAGCAATCCACTGTTTGGGTGTTTCAAAGTGAGCCAGAACCAACAAAAGTTGTTCGTTTGAGGAGTGCTGCCAAGCAAATGATTGCTTGTTTCTTCGGTTATACCAGACATGTGGCAACAATAGGTTTAGAAGATCGAAGGACTGTAAATGCTGAGTGGTATACAACAATTTGTTTGCCAGAGGTCATTAATGAACTGAGTAAAACAAACCCAAATCGTCACATTATTCTTGACCACGACAACGCCAGTGCCCACTCAGCATTCCAAACTGTTGATTTTTAGTCTAGTAAAAATGTCGTATTAATGAATCATTCTCCGTACTCACCTGATTTATCACCTAATAACTTATTTTTATTCCCACTCATGAAAAATAAGATGTGTGGTGAGCGATTTGTGTTGCCTGAAGCAGCAGTTGACGCATTCCGAACAGTGGTTTCTGATGTATCAGCTTCAGAGTGGAAAAAATTATTTCAAAATTGGTTTGAGCGTATGCAAAAGTGTATCGATCTTAAGTGTGAATACCTTGAAAAACAATAGAACCATTCCCAGAATTTCACGTCTTTTTTCATGTTGATTGCAGAAACTTTTCCAGCAGCCCTCGTAATCAATCATTCATACATACTTTGGTCACATTATGATTAGAACACCCCTTTAAGAAGGTATAAAAAATTCATAAAAATGATAAGTATAAAAGTTTTTCAGAGGTCTCCATCATATAAGAATATTGAAATTACCTTCATAAGTGAATAAATAACATGGATATATCTTACATCTACATTCATAGCAAACTTCGATTTTAAGACATATCTGCACTTTGAATTACCGTATTTACTCATGTATAATGTGCACTTTTTTTCAAAATTTTTGCCTCCAAAAACTGTGGTGCGTACTATGCACGGAATAATTGAGACAGCCAACATGAAACTGTACAGGGTCATTCCATGATTTTGGGACACTTGCATTGATTTTTCATGTTTACGGAACCCTATCATGATATATATCGTTGTAAAGCTTGAATCCTGCAGTTTCTGAATATGGAAACAGTATTCCATACAAGATAACGACACTAATGTAAAATGCGATTGAAATAAGTTCATCAAAAAATGAAGAAACGTTCTGATTTTTATGGTACTTTGGATGAAAGAAAACATAAGGAAGATAATAGAAATTAAAATGTATTACTGCCAAAATAATATGACATACATGGAGTATGTAAATTCCTTAATGAAAGAAATCTTGTGCTGCTAATTGCTATTTGGAAGGTCCTGAATGTGCCTCGTATAAATGTTACATTAGTCACGGAAAGAGAAAGTATATATTTTGAAAAAGAAGGAATGAGCAATTGAATAGGTATGATGTCATTCACTCTTGATCAGCATAGCAAGAGATTTACAACCTACAACTAAGAAAGCTGCGCATTATATACAAGATATATTTTTTTTTGTCACTTTTACCCATCCAAAACCAGAGTGCGCATTATACACACACGCACACTATACATGCGTAAATACGGTATATATTGTTTTAAAATGACATATTTTTACATTTGTAAATCAAAAATGTAAATTTGGTGAATAAAATTAAAACAAAATGTTGGTAAAGAAGAAAGTGCCAACAATTTGCATTATATAGATGTTGATAGGATTAAGTTAAAAAATTGTTAAACCTAGTATGTAATAAATTATCAGCAATATATATGGATTGATATTACATGTTTTGGTACTTTTTTTTTTTTTTTTTCAAATTGAAGACCAAATTTAGCCATTGGTAATTAATTCATTATCCTCATGATTTGATAATTAGGTTCTGGAATATTTTGAAAGTGAAATTGAAAATGTAGATGACACATATTTTAGAGTCATATGAAAAGGTAGAAGTCTACCTTGAAGTCTACGTTTATTACAAGCATATAAAACATTTATGATTAAAGAAATAAATTTCTGATGAAGGGAGCATGTATTCTCCTGAAATGTCACAACAAAAAAACTGTTTTTATGCTTGTAACAACTGTAGACTACAAGGGAACTACTTCCATTTGTATGTAGAGAAATGGAATAAGACACCTTCGTTTAAAGTGACACCTGAAAAGAAAAAAAAGGATGACAAAAACACATTTCTGGATTTGTAAACATATGGAAGTTCACTGAGATTGTCTTTTGTATAGTGAAACACAAGATTAGGCTGGAATTTATGAAAATTAGCAAATAAAGTAGTTATATTTTTACCATTCTTCTAACAATCCTCCACAGCCAAAATATAATATATTTGTCAAAATTTCACACTAACAGCAATACAGAAAGAAAATCCTCGGGACTTGAACGTAATCTTCTAAAAGAAAAAGAAAAATGTATGGATACTCATTTATAATACTAGATTAGGTATTAAAAAAGTTTAGCGGGATGGAATATGAAAGAATCAAACACAAATACAAAATTGGGTAGGAATAGTGTATGGCTTTCAGAATTAAATCTAGGCTAATAGATAAATAGGAGATGGAAAATAACATAAACCTGGAAGGAAAATAAAAAATGTTAGCTCTCAATGTATAGTTATATGTATTTTCCATATTTTATGTTGGTCAACTTCTCTGGATTAGATTTGTAAGAATGAGGATGAATGACATGATAACATTGAGGATGGAACAAAAACAACAACAAAAAACATGTCTTCTGCAGCATTTTATGCCTCTTTTCTTTCTGTTTCTGTGGGAAACACTACTTCTGAGGGGATAATGATGCATGAGTAGTGTATCTGAGTGTGCCATTTCGATTTGAATCAGTGATACTATTCGATTATTTTTCCTCTGAGTCCAGTATTTTGCAGTCTCCACAAAATGCAAAATTTCCATTCGTTTTATGCCAACATTGTTTGGCCAAAGTGGATCTCATGATTAAATTACATCCATTTTACTATTCTGATCATCTCATATGTGATCCTAGTACCTAAAAGTAGTAGAGTTATATGATATAGTTTCAACTGAGTACTTAGTATACGTAGGGATGTTAATTTTTTGTGTTACTTTTCCAAAAACTAAAATTTAAAAAAAAAATCATAAACGTTTATTAATGTTTTTTTATGTTCATTTTGTGCATAGCTTCAAAGATCAAGACTACATAGGACTAGTGTTACAAGTGCAGATGATGAAGCTAAAAGAGAATATGATGACGATGACAACAAGATTAGGAAGAAACGAAAGAGAAAAATGAAACGTGAGAAAAAGGAGGAGCTAGTAGAAGAGGAAGAAGATGTGATGGCAAATATTACTCCTGAGAAAGAAAAACAGTATGGTCTTGTACTGTCTGAAATCAATAGAAAGATATTTGTGACAAGCTGGAAGGCATAATTAAGGAGAAAGTGATTTTGTTTTGTGAATGAATTTACCAATTATGTGATTTTTATTTAATATCTGTACTGTATGACTGTTTGAAATATATATTATTGTTATATATATTAATATTTTTAATGTTCATACATGCATTTATACCTACATTTCTAATGGTTTGCTAGGGTGTAACTTTAATCACTAAATCTATTTGTACTCATTTATTTCAAAATGTCACAACCAATTGCATTTAGAAGTTGAAGGGACAATACTTTTTTCAACCTGATTTTCTTGTCCATTACTACCAGGTTGTATTTTAAAATATTTTGTAGAGTACAAAATATATTTAGATTAGGAACTCCTGTGAAGTTTCGTTAATATATTTACTTGGTCTAATATTATTTAATAGATGCTCATGAATACAGAGAACATGAATGTAGTACCTGTCAGCCATATTTATTTCATGTAGCTAAGAGATACTTTTAAGATATGTATTTTGGTAGAGGTTATCTTGTAGCGAACATGACTTTTTTTTTACATACCTACTCTATTGTAGTAAATTAAAAGATGCAATTAAAATACATATAGTATGCAATAAAAAATCATTGGGTGCATTTATTTGAATACATGTATTATTTTTTTTTTAAAGAAAAATCTTGTTAACACATTGGATCCCATGCTCGTGGTATGCACGAGCATCCTGGATATGGTGAGTGTCCAATGCACGTGCATAGTACGGCAATATTACTTGAATGTTTGGAGTTACAAAGAGCCCCCTCCCTTAGAACCTTTAAGAGCCCCCTTCCCTGAGAAAACTCTATGGGTGCCCATGCACTTGACCAATGTGTTTACTTGAAATATCGAAAAAAATGGAACACTTATTTATTTACTTGTAATGAGTTATTTACTTGCACACAGCCTGTGTTTCATACTAAGGGTTAGTGGCAGTGATTAGGTGGAGTGACAGGGGGGGGGCAGTTGCCCCCCACTTTTTGCCACTTTGTCCCCATTCTATGCTATACCTTATGTACCAAAGAAAAGTAAATTGCTCTTGCTCACCATAGTTTTTGCACCATGGCCCCCTAGTTTTGGAACCCAATCGCCACCACTGTTTATTATTAGAAGTATGGACTATTTCAGTATATGAAAAACATGGACTATGTTGAACATCTATCTCACATGCAAGAATACACAGATTCTAATTGTTTCTTTTTTATCGTGTATGCAAAGAAAATGCCTTTATTTTTATGTATAACACATGTATAGTAAGATCAAAAAATAAATTGTTTCACATTGTTGAAAATATTCTGGGATTCAATGTGTTAAAATTCCCAATAATATGGAAGGTCATAGAACATGGAAATCCAGAATGTGTGGAAAATAGTTGCTAGGTTGCTAAACTAGAAATAAAGAACATTTTGACTTTGTCCAAACAATTGGGGCTCTTGTGTAGCTGAATGGAAAAGTATATTAAAGGAGGGAAGGTGGTGCCAACCACTGGTGAAGCGTGATGTCACTGGAAATGTAGGCCCAGGCATGTGAATAGGTGTGATTGTGGTTGTGATACTTCTTAGAAACAGCAATGCTTCATATTTTAAAATGTGAAAAATATACCCTCTACAAACTAAAAGATAACATATTGCCTCAATCTCATTATCAGGGAATGGATTTATATGTAAATACATATTTATGTATGAACCTGAAACCAGTTATATTTTGTATTATCTTTGAACATGGCGTGAAAACTTGAAAAATTAAGTTTTTATTTTCCATATTTGTACATATATTAATTTGACTCATATTTTATATTTCAATTTTAAGTCTATATGTAACTCCATATTTTGGTGAAAATAACTAAATATGTATTTACTACATATAAATCCATTCCCTGCTCATTATAAAAAAAATGTTAGGCACGTGAGTGGAATCTCCAGTCTTCCTCTCTTCCTGGTTATGGGAAAGAAAGGTTACAAATATGTCATACAGAAGTAACAAGAGCCGGCCTCCATGGCAGGTTGGTTTGCACATCGTGCTATGATGCCAGGGGTCCCAGATTCGAATCCCAGCATCGGCATGGATGTTTATGAGTGTCCATTCATCAATTTCATTACAATCACTCATCCCCATCTTCGCAAATTAGCCAAAAGTGGCACAAAAAGCGTAGTAAAATAAAGCAAATCAATCAATCAAGAAGTAACAAGAATATGCAATAATGCCGTAATATATTTTTGAGACATACAACGTTATTATATTAAAGTGAAATCTATGACTAACACCAACTCAACAGCCGGCCCCCATGGCAGAGTTGTTAGCATGTTAGCACATCATGCTACGATGTCAGGGGTTCCGGGTTCGAATCTCGGCCTGGGCATGGGTGTTTGTGAGTGTCCATTCATCGTATCATCACTCATTCCCATCTTCGCAATTAGCCAAAAGTGGCAGAAATACGAAGTAAAATAAACCATCTCAACAGTGTTTCATGATATTTCACAACGAGTTTGTCATTACTGTCTGGAAATGAATAATGTAGGAAGTCTATTCAAACAAGAAATTTGAGGCTGGCCTTATCTTTGAGGCCGGCCTTATCTTGTATTGTATGTTGTAGGAATGTCTGTCCCTAAAATTAGAGTTTCCTACATGAGGTGCATAGGATCTTGTGGGAGCAGACAAGTCCCTCACGATGGTGCCTCACTGCATGCAAGGATAGAGTGTGGGGCAAGGATGGAAATTTGTGGTAATTATCGTAAAATTTCAGTTTTCTTCTATTAAACTTCGGTTAATGAAATTATAAGCAATGAAATCCATAGGAGACAAATATATTAGGGTAGGCCTAATAGGATACTTCTTCACCACCGGGCCAGCAGTTAACATCAGATTGTTGCACAAGCACTGACTTCATTGCAGAAGGAAAGATTGCCAAAGGAGATTCAGGTTTTTCTAGCAGAGATTCCACCCTGTGGACCCGAGTAATTCCTGGTAATTGAAGTAAATGTCCCCATAAATGATGTACACAATTATAACAAATATTTTATAAAAAGTTTCTTCGTGAGATGAGTAGAATGCTATGCTATGAAACGTCATTCGTGCGAATAGCCTACACAATTGATCATTACAAAACAATGTATTTACCCAGTATAATAGAGTAGCAATACATAAAATCTAAGTATGGTAAAGTTCTTTGTGCACATTGCACAGTACCATGGAGGCGCATACAGGTGAATGTGTAGGTAAGACTCCCACACATTCTCAATCTTTGTCATTTTTTAAGGTGATGTGATCAGTACCATGCTCAGACTTACTTTACTCTACAGGCACCATTTTTTTTTTTGGGCTGGGTGAACCACAGAGCTGTTTTTTGCAGGTCCAAGACTGAAGAAATTCCAACCTTAGATCAACCATCCTGGGAATTGAATCCAAGTCTTCTGCATAGCAGTCAGATGCCCTACCGATTAGACCACAACAGCCTCCTAGTAATAATACATGATGAACAAAAACAACAACAACAATAAACTGTGAATGGTCAGGACAGATATTTCTGAAGTTGGCTATTATTTTAATATTTTGGTATAATTATTGTTAGGAACAATAATAATGTTATTTTTTCTACCTTCAAAAACGATAGTGGAATTAGTTTAAACACACACCCACATTTGTTTACCAGAAATGCATTTCCTTCCACCAATGATTTCACCTTGTTCGGAATGCACGTTCAAATCCCGGCATGGATGTTCTTTGTGAATGTCCATTAATTTCATCCTATCATCACTCATTCCCATCTTCGCGATTGGCCAAAAATGGCAGAAAAGCAAAGTAAAATCAACCAATCAGTAAAAGCACATTCTACTTGTTATATAAATGCCTGTGGTTCACAATGCATATCTTGATGAGAGAAAGGATATGAATTGAAGAACAAGGCAGAAAGAGAGATAAACATATGTAGCGGCAGATAAATATAGAATCGAGAGAGAGAGGGGAGGGAAGAGGAAATGTGAGGAGGATAAAAGAAGTGAGTGAAATACAGAGAGGAAGCAAATAAGCAGAGAAGATGGAAGAGTAACAACGACGGAGTGACCGAGAAAGGGGTAGGAAAGCGAGAAGAGGAGAATGAAATAATTAAAGAAGCGAGAGAGAAGGAGAAAGAAAGAAATAGAGAAGCAAAGGGAGAGAGAGAGAATGATGATGAATAACAGAAGACCGATAGTAAGAAAAAATCTGGCAATGGGAGGGAAAGCAGAAAAAGGAATGATCGAGAAGAGACGAAGAAAAGCAAACACGAAAGAAAAGAAAGAGACAAAAGTGTTAAAAGGGAAGTGGGAAAGAGAAGAGTAAGCAATTTTTCCTTATTGCAAAGGGGGAGATTTTGTGGTAAGTCCACTTTGTGCACAGATAGGGGCTAATCGGGACCTACAACTTAAAGTAGGATCCAACCATAGTATTCCTCCACAGGGCCCTCCCATGAGTCGAGTCGACTTCCGTGGTGAAGTGGTTAGCATAACACGATTCGACACCAGAGGTTCCGGGTTCGAATCCCATCCTGGGCATGGGTGGTTCCTTTGTGAGTGTCCCTTCATCAGTTTCATCATATCTTCACTCATTCTCATCCTTGCGATTAGCGAAAAGTGGAAGTAAAATGAACCAATGAATCAAATCGTGACTAAAATAAATATTTGTGGCGCAAAATACAGATTTATGCGAGAGGCAAGAGCGGGCAATTGAGTTCCAAAACTGGGGGGAGGACAGTTTACTTTTTCTTGAAGACAATGCTTAGCATTAAAAGGACATAGTGCGGGGCCAAATGTTGCAAAAAGTAAGGGAGGGGTGTAACTGTTGCCAGGCACCTCACTAATCGCTGCCACTATTGTCACACAAAATAAGCACTAAGACAAATTTCCCCCGAACTTTGTCTTGAATGAGGTGTGTAAAAGTTAAAAACAAAACGAAATAACTATTTACCGTCGTTTCGTTATCACGAATAAAACATCCATGTTCTGTTGTATTGATGTTGAAGGCACTTCAATGTATGCTGCAGATTTTATATATCTGTGATATATTTTTTAAATTAGTCTAATATATTGGGTTGGTGCGAATGAAATGTCCGGCCCAGGTGCGTCATTGCCAAAGTTAAAAAAAATCAAAACTACAATACCTGGTTAATCAAAATAGTCGCCGTCTGCAGCCACATACTTTTGTCATCGCTCAGCCAACAATTGGATTCTATGGCGAAAGAAGTCTGGAGTCTGCGACGCAAAAAACTCCTGAACGGCATGTTGCACCGCCCGATCATCAGCGAAGGTCTTCCCTGTCAGGAAGTGATCAAGATGCCGGAAGTGATGGTAGTCAGTGCGAGAGAGGTCGGGAGAATATGCTGGATGAGGAAGGGTTTCATATTGCAACTCATGGAGAGCCTGCACCGTCTTTTGCGCGACATGTGGGCGAGCATTGTCGTGCAACATGAGGACACCATGTCTGTGGACCATTGCTGGATGCTTGCGGAGAAGTTTGCGGTGCATTTCATGGAGTTCAGCACTGTAGCGATCTGCATTGATGGTTTCACCGCGCCTGAGAAAGACATGATGGATCACACCGACCATAGACCACCATACCAGCAACAACACCTTCTGTGGGTGGAGAGGTGGTTTCGTAAACCGCCCTGGACGTTGATCACGATCCAACCATTCTCCTGATCGTTTACGATTGTCATAGCAGATCCATTTTTCATCTGAAATGACAATCCGATGCAGGAAACCATCCCGGTTATTCCTTACACTCAAAGAACTGCACACCTCCAGACGGCGAGTCTTGTTGACCGGTGTCAAATCATGTGGTGCCCATGAGTCCAACTTTTTCACTTTACCGATCACACGGAGCCGCCGAACGACAGTGGTATGGTGTATGCCTAACTCGTCTGCAATGGCACGAACACTTTTCCGAGGATCCGCTTCTACGGCGTTCCTGAGGAGCTCATCCGAACATGATGTTGGTCGATGGCCAAGGGGGTCATTTTGCAATGCTGTGTCACCGGAACGAAATTTGACAAACCAGCGGCGAATGGTGCGTTCATTTACCATTCCTGGCCCAAATGCACTGTTATAGTTTTTGGTGGCTTGCTGATCAGAATGTCCCAGTTTGAATTCGTAAAGACAAATCACTCGCAATTGTGTGTTCTCTATGGTGTACTTTCAGATGACCCTGTTCAGCAACACACTGCCTCCTGACTGTCTGGGTGCTCCAGCCTGTTTGCTGGACATATACAGAGTTTATGACGTTAGACCTGTGACCTCAGTCAATCCCTGTGTTGTGTTGTTGAGGTAAGTTTCCCACCAGACGCCAAAGCGGACATTTCATTCGCACCAACCCAATAGTTCAGTCCAATGAACAGAGAAAAACGCTGGAAAATTATGTAAGAACTTAACTGCTTAACTGCAGTTTCAAAGGTTTCTAAGGTAAAACAACCGTTTGTTGCCCCTTTCCCTTTTAATATTACTTTCAAATGTGGTGGGGAAAAACTTTTTTATCTTATTTAAGAACTTCGATACTACAGCATACAGCAGTATCCTAACTTTGATAATTTCGTGCAAGTAAATTATGCAAATTAGTTTCCTGTTGTTTCGAGTTCCATAAAAAAGCAGTACTACTTCAAGCCGGGAGCCAACTACTTGACCTACAATATGGCGACCTCGAGCACATGGATACGGTCTAGATAACTTAATATATTGGGATATGGTGTCATTCATTATCCACAGCGCCATCTGGCGATCTAGTGTTTGTTTACATAAGATCTTTGTTCACGATGTGTGAAAAAATATTTCATTGTTAATTTGCCTTATTTGTGATCTCGTTTGTTACGTATTTCTAGAATCAATAACAATACCACATAATTTTGGTAACACATCATTTTTCCTCTTTGACCACGAAAACTGTCACGATAGTGCTGGAATAATTGCTTGTAAGTAATCGTCTTCGGCAGATATAAGTTGTTGTAGTGTTTAGCCTTTAGATTGCCTAACTCGTAAGATTTACACTTATCGAACTTGCAGGTCACGCAAAAGCAAATAAGGAGCTTCCCGACGGCGTAGTGGTAACGTCGTCGCCTTGTAATCAAGAGTCCCGGGTTTGATACCCGATGAAGGCACGGTGGTTCGGATTCCAATTTAAACTGTAGGTTCAGTCCCAATTAAGTGCATACGTCTTTGCATAAAGTGGATTTAAAACAACAATCCAAACAAGAAAAAGCAGATAAATATGATTGTGCAGGTCGAATGATAGATTTTTATGGACAAAAACATATTTAAAATTGAAATAATCACACAGATTCAAATAGAATTAGATTGTGAGATTATTTGGCTAAAAAACTATGAGTTTATAGAAGGTAGATATATATATGATTATTTACTAGGTTTTTGAAACTGGACGAGCCAAACAGTATGCAATTAGTTCTGCATTATATAACAAAAAAGATTGTGGCTGTGTGCCACCATATGCTGCTATATGATCTTGTGGCAGAATTTTTCATATTATTGCCTTTGTACATTTTCCCGATTCAAATATTTCGAACATGCAAGGGCTTTTACTCAAAATGTTATCCAATATTTATTTGAAAATCTGTTGTTATATATTTTTATAGGTGAAAAACATAAAAACGTATGTAACAGTTGCATGTTATTGAAAGTGAATAAGCAAAGAAAAAATAGTTATCGGAGGTTGAAGGGAGATAAAGGAAAGTATGCAACTTATTGTTTAGCTAGATACCGTAATATTTTTCCTGCTTTATTCACTGTTTGTTTGTTTGTTAAGGAAAGCCGAGGCAATGGGCATATCCATTGGTAGTATGATGAAAGAAATGTAGGGAGCAAACGTATCCCAATTGAACCTAACCTATACCGCGTTTGGTAGAACCTGTCCCGTTTCCCGCGCTAGGGAGCGCTCTACAGTTTCGGTGCCAAGGAAAAAATCGTCTGCTGGGCAGCGAGGAGCGAATGGAAGCCAGAAGAGAGGCGCTTACGTAGACGCTGTTGTGACGTTGCGTATTTTAATTGGCTGCCTGGCTTTGACTTTCCCCAGCACGGAGAAAAGGGAGCGACCAGCTAGCGCGGGAAGCGGGACAGGTTGTACCAAACGCGGTATAGTGTAATCCAATGGAAGAGTAGGCTATATCCAGTTTTGTGTGAAACATTGTCCTAACATTAGTCGAACAGTGACGAAAGTAGAATTGGGTAAGTTACTATGGAAAAAGTAAAGAAGTACTTTTCTGTTATTTCGGTTGCAAAAATAACGCGTTACCGGTAGAGTTACTTTGCCATTCAATAACAGAATAACTGCCCGACCCTGTGGCTGAGTGGTTAGCACATCGCGCTGCGACGCCAAGGGTCCCGGGTTCGAATCCCGGTCGGGCTTGGTTATTTGTGAATGTCCATTCATCAATTTCATCATTTCATCACTCATCCCCATCTTCGCAAATTAGCCAAGAGGCACAAAACGCGAAGTAAAATAAACTAAATCAAATCAAAATCAAATCAAATCAAATAACAGAATAACTGTTCACGCCAATCTCGCATCTGTTGTCTGCAGTGTACGTTTTTCTACGTATTGGATAGTTGTCGTATCCAATTACTCTATTCTTTAAAATATGAATTTCCTTGTAAATAGTAGGCACCTAATAAACAACGCTGTTATTTTATATTTGCAGAAGGAGTAGCACGGCACTCCAACTGTACTCAACGGTGTTGATTCGTGTGATACATCGCATTTCTACAGCGTAACATTTTAGTCACAATGCCAGGAGAAGAAGAAAAGAAAATCAGCGAAAATTGTGGACCTACATCATCTGTTACATCAGTAGGTAATTTAATAAAACTACAACTTTACTTTTGTGTCAGTACCAACAGGGGTGAAACCCCAGAGGTATGTTCTTAGTGCCTTTAATTGTGAACCAGGGCGTTAGTTTCCTAAGAATTTGCCCCCTCTCCGTCCCTCTACAGTACCACATCTCGCACTGCAATCCACACGTGCATACGAGAGCGCTCTTCCACAATTACAAAGGGTTGATCAGGTTAGTTGAAATATTCGCGCGTAAACAGTAATTCCCGACCTAGTTAGGAAACCCTAGAAAAATAGATATATAGGCTATACAGAGCATTCCCTGACATTCGCTACGAGACTCGGCGGCAAGCGGCCCGGCGTCAGCGCTTGTCTTTCCCGGTGAACGGGGTCCGCGACAGTCGATAAAATCCGGGCTTTTTTTTTTCGCTCTCCCTGCCTTCGCTCTCTTTACCTTTCTGTGGACGTTGCAGACTGACGCCAGTATAATCCTCCCTCGGAAGTTGTGTTGTGTCGTGTCCGTGTGTTGAAGATTGTGGCTTAATATGGCAACACAAAAGTTTACATTACAATAAAGGATGTCGAATGTTACTTCGGAAAGAGGAATTGTGGAGAATTGCGACGTCGTTTTGCGACGAAATTTCGTGGTGTTCCCGTTCCACATAGGACCACTATATTAAATCTCGTAAAAAAGTTCATAGTAACAGGGTCAGTTCTGAATACAAGTGGAAAGAAAAATGGGGAAATCTAAAAAAATAAAGTATACAAAGACAATCCGCACATCATCCGTGAGTTAAAAGAGAGTATTGTACGAGAAATCGGGAGAATTACAGTAGACGAACTTGCCTGTGTAAATGCGAATTTCCTTCGGAGATGCCAGGAATTTGTTGCAGCAGAGGCACATCATTTTCAACACCTTCTGTAGTCAAGGTTAGTACACAATATGAAAACTGTAATTTTAATAGCCGACTCTAGCGACTGTCGCTGACCCAGTTCGCCGAGAAAGACAAGCTCTGACGCCGGGGAGCTTGCCGCCGAGTCTCGTAGCGAATATCAGGGAATGCTCTGTATATATAAAATTTATCTCAAGATTCATTCTCCTGTACCACAAACCTCTGCATCAAAGTTCACTTACTAACACCAAACTGTCCTCCGACAAGAAGTTCTATGGTCTCATTTCATATTATTTATTTCTCTGTTGTTTTGGGCAATTTAGAGTGCGTTAGTATTGAGTGCAATTATTATGACATTCAGAAAACTGTCATCACAATAGTATTTCTAATAGAGGAAAAGGTCTAAATATGGGCGAAGGTTTAAATTTGGGTTTTGGAGTTATCAGCGCTCCCGGGTGCTGCAACCTGGCAGAAGCTATTGGAACTGGTTATCTGTCAAGGACAAAGGTTGCTGCGCCAATTCGCGAGAAAGTGGTGGTTAGTTTCGATACAGCGCCTAGAATAACGTAGTGTGGAAAACGGCATGCTTCTGCACTGTCTGGCTGGTTCCACTCGAAAATGATCCGCTAGAGGCGCTGGTGTTGACCCCGGTGCTTGGTGTTCGACTGCTTATAATGGAAGTAAATGGAGTTTTCGCTGCAACTTCTGATTCTTTTACATGAAGCATTTCTATGAATGTGATAATTGCTAAGATATTTGGTACAGTGGTCGCGAAGATATTAACGAACATTCTAGACAGTCGACCATGTCCTGTTATCGTCATACTTTCGTTAATAATACGGGAGAAAAAATACGCGTGGAATGTTCTTGGCGACTAAATTTTTGTGTATGAATTAGCTTCATTATTATTATCATCATCATTTCTTTTAAAGATATACACACTGAAGCATTTGTATTTTTGATATTTACTGTCTCTTTTCTTCCGCTTTAAACTAATCGCGGCGATGATGATAATGATGATTGCATGAAACGACAAGGGGAACCCCACAAAACTTTCTTAGTGCCATCGACATGAGTGTAAGGCAACTTTCAAACCAATGGGACAAGCGACACGGGATGTTCACACTGTCACACTAGTGACACACACTTCCAGACTGTAAAATAGCATTCGTTGCACATGAGGGTCCAAACAGCAAACGACACGTTCATATAGCGTATTCGCTTGCTACTTGTTACTTCGGTCGGAAAGCTCCTTAAAGGAAGGGTGCTGAGACCGAAGCGACGCGCTACAGGGGGAGTTCCCAACCAAGTGACAAGCGACATGGTGCCTTCAGTCTATTAGCAAGCGTTGCTTGCGAACAACAGATAGGCGACACGATAAGCCACACGTGTCACTTTGTCGCTTCTGCGTAGCTCAAACTGGGCCATTCCCTCAATAGCTTGCAACATGTTGCCGTGGTTTGTTGTTCGCGCAGCGATGCAATGAGTGTCTTGCTTTAGTGAGATTACGCACCAAAGCGACAAGCGGCACGCGACACTTATCGCTTGAGGATTTCACCAACCGAACGCTGGCCTGTGCTTCCCGTCATGCCGCTACGATGTGAAATGTTGCTCTTGATTGGCTCCTTTCCAAGCAACATGTGTCACTTCGGTATGAAAGTTGCCTTGGACCGAATGACCCGTGTCGCTTTGGTGTGAAATCCTCGTATCGTTTGTCGCGTGTCGCTTTGGTGTAAAATCTCCTTGAGGAAACGGTGCAGTCAGAGCTTTTGTCCCTACGGTTCGAAAGGCTGCATTGATTTCTGACTGCTCGCTTTCAAGCGACATTTGTGGTTTGTCGCCTCGGTATGAAATATCTCTCAGGATACTATTTATATTCTAATAACATAGAAAAATAAACTCTAATACACAGTCCAAGACCTGACGTCCGGAATCACATTGCGATGTTTCTTCTTGTGTTACGCATGCTATTTATTTATTAATTTTATTTTACTTTTCTTTCCAAATTAATGCCATTTCGTGATTGCAAATCACTCCACAAATATAACTGTTTCCATCAATTCACTTACCGCCTTTCTAGAGAAACAAATCTACACAATATATTCCAAAAACTAACTAAGCCGCATTACTTTCATAACAAAATTAGCACCTGGGTCGATCGCACTGCCATCTACTTGTCATCGTCTCGGGGAACCAGTTTCTTGGGTCGTTTTCCACACTACGTTATTCAAGGCGCTGTAGTTTCGGCCTTGGACACTGTTATAGAATTGCGACCTCCGAAAACGTTTTGCAGTTATGTTTTAACTCAGCGTTTTCTGAATTCTCATCTGCTTTGTATAGATTATGAACATAAAACAAATGTTTGCTTTTATAATGCCATGATTTGTTTGTGAAATATGTACCACAGAGAGCGAAAATAAATTGAAGAAGAAAAATAGCGTGATGGTCCAAATATGGACTATGACATGAGGTATAATGTTGAGATCACATTTTCAATAAATATTTGGACATTTTTCTTAATTTCGATTTTTCCCATTCCGCGTGATTTTCAAAACAACAGATTATTCATAAATATGAATTTCATAATGTTTTAGCGATATATGACTGTATTTTAAATTTTAATTGCTTTTTGTGATATTGCCACTAGTAACCCATATTTAGACCACAATTTTGAAATACATCATTTTACCATTTTTTGGAAATTGATTTTTTTTTCAACAAAAATGCAAACCTTCTATACTTTAGCATGCTATTACATTTAAGTATATATTTCATAGATATGCATTTTAAAGGCAGGTGCTTAATACAGCGTGAGCATAAAAACACTCCCTGATTTCAAGATGTTATAAAATTAATAGTTACTTGAATATATTGATAAAATTGATATTCAAAGCTTAGTTAACTCAAAATATTTTCGTATCTTTCTTTTCACAATCGCTAGTTGTGACTTCGGCAAATATCTTTAATCAGTTCGTTAAATATCAAAAGAGACGACGCATCGAAAATTATTGCAGGCGACTCCGCACCTGTCTTTTATTCATGTTTGTTTATTACTTCGTACAAAAACTCTTTTACACCTTAGTAATTTTTTCCTCATATTGAACGTTCATGATTTTCTTTTTTAATGTTTAAAAAATATCCACGCAGACGAAGTTAATACCCAGAGTCGCTTTTTATACAAAAGTTACGCGTGTTCAAAGTGTCTTGGGTATGTGACTTTTTGGACACCCTGTACGAGTGATTTTCATAAGAGGGAGATATGACTGCAAAGTTTGTTTCTAGTACACAGCCGTATCGGTTGCAATTTTTCTTGCTTTCCGCGTTCTTTTTTTTATGGGAATGATCAGCCAAATATAGTATATACCCTCTTCCATGGGCGTCCGGAAGGGGGGGGGCAAGGGGGGCCGTGATCCCCCCCCTGGAAAATGAAAGTCAACCAAAAATTACATATTTCACACATATAATTTAATTTCAGACACAACAATGTGTGTTAATTATTACACAAACATGATAAATTCAAATTTAAGCAATGTTTTTTGAGGGATGAACACTATTATTAGGGAAAATATGCCATGTTGCCCCCCCCCAAAATACCTTCCTTGCCCCTCCCTGGAAAAAATCCTGCGGACGTCCATGCCCTCTTCCCACCTTCAATTCAAGCCACTTTCTTAAACAAAAACCCACTCAAGTAATAAGTAAGCTTGGAAGGCCTACCAACCCTCATGAAAGTAAGCGAAAACTAATTTAATTTTGCCCTGCAAGTGACGAAGAAATTTTCATCGGACGTTTCAAATTTTGCAAATCACTAATGGTATGCGGGATACCGAAATTTCAGTACCAGGGCTTTTCGATTTTGGGATTCCTGAAAAGTAGGCATAGCTTCCATAGTAGTGTTTTATTCTCGGCAACAGGGACAGTGAAGGTACAGAGAAAGAAGCTCCCCTATGAAAGAACTTTCTGAAGTCTAGAGAATATTCTAAATACTTGCAGCTACTTCTGCTCATAAACAAAATGAGCGAATGTAATAGATATTGTTCATATTCTGTGGATTTATCCTTAAAGTTGTGAGTTGTCTACATTTTCACTCTTCGCTACAAACAAATTATGCAAAATAGGGTAAGAATTGACAATATAGAGAAAGCCTGTAATTCACTTCCTACTTATTATACTCACTTCTTATGAACTCCTGGTGACGTATCTGGAGTTACAATGTGGGGGTGGCGTGTTAAAATTGTACATTTACGTGTAGAAGTTGTAAAATAACGTTGTTACTTACCGCGATAATTCTCCATATGGCGTGTTCCTTAGTGACGTGTTCCGTAATGATGAAACATTGTTCGTCGGTTACGTGCAACAAAACTAAGATTTCGTTATTGAAAGTGATCATTGGCCCACAAATTATTCACGGAAGGTTAGGTTAGGTTCAGTTAGGTTAGGCAAGCATAGTTATAACATTTCGTTCGTAAAACTCCGCATATACGCGTACACCTATATAAAAAAATCAATCGACTTTTTTCCAAATTTCCAGACGTGACCCCCGTTTTTTTACAACAGATTCGTGATTAGGAGCCCAAAATTAGTTAGTATACCGAAAATTAACAAAATTGGAGACTTTCTCTATGTTGTCAATTCGCTCCCAAAATAGTTTACCTAATGTAAAGGGGGCTGAGCTACGGGCTTGGTCCTCTCTATCTCATCGCCGATGTAAACTGCCCCCCCTCCCAAGCTACGGCTTCTGTTTGACAAGTATGCTAATAAACAACACCATCATATATTTTCTCACTAAGCCTTTGTAATTGCAGATAACAGCCCAGAAGAGAGAAGGGCGAGAGTCCCGGACGGAGGGTGGGGCTGGTGCGTCTTGTTCGGAACAGTCGTCGTGAACTTCTGCATCCCCGGTTTGATGAAGTCCTTCGGCATCCTCTTCGTGGAATTCCTGGAAATCTTCCATGTCGGCCCAGCCTCGTCGGCTTCCTGGATCCCTGCCGTCAGCTACTGCTTCTACAATTCAATGGGTGAGGATCCACAACCTCTTAAAATAAAGAAACCGAAAGCGTTGACATACTTTGCGAAACATGTTTTAGTGTCCAAAATTGTTCCCGCCGAAGGTAACGCACTTCTACAAGCCCTATAGACTCTGGGCGAAGTCCTTTTCCGGAATGTTGTTCAACTCACTCGTCAAATGGCGTTGAGTGACGGAAATGTCCGAAAGCCTCTCGCCTTTCAGGGTTAATTTCATTCGTGGAAACAGATCATTGTCCTGGGGAGCCAGATCATGTAAGTAGTGGGGGGGGGGGGGGTGAACTAGTGACACAAGACCCTTTCTGGCCAGAAACTGCTGAACGACTAAGGCCGTGTGAGGCCGGACATTGTCATGAAGAGAAACCAATATCCTCGCTAGGCATACTGCGGGCGCACCCACAGATCAGTTGTTGCAGAATTTTGACATACGAGGTAGCGACATTCAGTGTTGTTCCCTCATGGAGATATTTCTGATCCATTTTTACACATTCGACGTGCTGCACTTCAGTTTAACACCTCAGTGACAACCACTTCACTGGGCACTGCGCCGCTTGCTGCCTTGTTTGGGGTTTCGGTATATATTGCGTATTGCTACCATAGCGGACGGGAGACAAGCAAGGATCGAACAAGTGTTCGGGAAGTGTTGACAATTGGTTAACTTTCAGGTGTAACGAGAGGGAGAGAGAGAGGTACCCATCAGCATCTAAATTATCCACAAACAATGAAAAGTAGCGGAAAAGTTTTCCCAACGAAAATACTGAAATCCAGTTTAATTCCTAATAATATTTTGATTCTTAATAGTACTAGTACAGAAAATATTGTAAAGGTTATTTTAGTGTTAATTTTAGTAGCTTTTCCTCGTATCTTTTTATTAAATTCACATTTTGGAATTCGTGCTCCTCTAGCTACTTGTACTTAAGAAGTTGTGTCAATCCTAATTTTTTACCTTTTGGCAACCACACAGGTTTGTTGTCTGCTGTGTTGTGTGAGAAATTCTCCTGCCGTGCAGTTGCTCTGGTTGGGGGCATCATCACTTCAGTTGGTCTGCTAGCGAGCGCCTTTGCTAAGTCCATAGCATACCTTATCATCAGGTAAGAATGTTGAAGATGATATATTAAATAGTAGAACGTTGCAGCTAATCTATAATTGAACCATGACTTATGCCCTGACCACTGCTATATATAATTTCCGGCTCGGATGGGGCAGTAAATTGGATTGGGTTATCCACGAATGGCACCGCCCTAGAAGTTGGACCACAAAGGGAGAGAGCGAACAGAAAAAAGAAACTCGAGTTTCTAAAGATGATACCGATGTGGTAATAATAATAATATTAAAAATTGTTACTTCTCTTTCTGTTTACGAGCCGACCTTCTTGGCGGAGTAGTTATTATTGTCCCGGGTTCGAATCCCGGCCTGGGTAAGGGTGTTCTTTGGGAGAGTCCCTTCATCAATTTAATCATATAATAAATCATCCTCATCACCGTAGTTAACCAAAAGTGGGGAAAAAAGCTACGCTAAATAACAAAATTAAATCAAATAAAATCTTTCTTATTATGAAGAATTCAAGGCAATAAATCAAGATGTAATGTTTTCTTTATCGGACATCTTTCATATACGTGAAGTACTGGTAACAAACGTATAATATTTTGTGGCTAGATATGTTAAATATCAAAATTTTCAAATATCGAAAAGTGATACTTTTCTTTTAATCTTGCAGTTTCGGCTTTGTAACAGGATGTGGTGCGGGGCTGACGTACCCCACTGGGCTGTTGGTGATCGCCCAGTACTTCCGGAGGAGGCAGGGCCTTGCTATCGGCATTTGCCTGGCTGGGAGTGCATTTGGAGGGGTCTTCATGCCGCCGTTCCTGCGCTACCTGCTTGCAACTTACGGCCTTAGGTTTGGATCTCTTTTATTTTACGTTGGTTTATTACTTCTTTTAGGTTAGTCGCGACCAAGTTGATGAATGATAATTAGGTTAGATAAGCGAGAGAAGAATGCCCTTGCCCGGCCGGGATTCGAATCTAGAATCACCGGAAGAGGGATTAATACAGCCTTGATAATTTAGACAAGCCGCGGTAGCTAAGTCGTTAGGGAGTCTGACTTCCATGAGAGAGACCCGGGTTCGTTCCCCGGCGGCGGAGAACCGGGATATTTTTCCATATGTTCAAACGGCTCCTGCGCACACCCAGCGTCGTATAAAGTGGGTACCTGGAGGAAACTCTGTGCGATAAAGGCGGCCAGGGACGTGATGCGGATCACATTACCCCTATCTTCGGCCGTGATCAAGAAAATATGGGGCCCTAACTTCACACCCCCTATACACCTTCATGGAGTGGTGCAAAGGACAGGGGAGCACTTTACTTTTTTATTTTTTAGTTTAGACCAAGCCTCGTTGTGTCAATTTCTTCTCTTGCATTTACTAATATCGTATAATTGAAGATATTAAAAACAAATAACTGAAGAAAATATAATAATTTCGATTAGAAGAAGCGCACATTCTACATGAACAAGCTCTGAACAATCAATGCAATATACAACCTTAGTGACAATGAAGTTCGACCAGTCACAAATATAGGAGTGCGTTGTGAAAGAAGGAGAACACATGCATGTGCTGAACATATTTTATTCAGCAGGCTACATGGAACAAAGGAAAACATAAATTTCCGCTGCAACGCAGCAATGTATGGTGTCCACACAAAATAAAACATTTTCGTCCATCTACACGTGACATTGAAGTTCGACCACTGTTAGAGGGGATCCTGTTTACCATGGTGTGACGCCGCCCCGTCGGCGAATAACTGTGGCAATGAGTCGGGGCATGCTGCGGACGAGTCGTTCAAGGTATTCCACATCGATGCGGTGCCATTCCTCCTGCAGGCAGGCGATAAGAGCAGCCACTGTCCACTGTCGTGGGTCACCTCTGTTGCACACGTCGCTTAAGAACACGCCACACATTCTCAATGGGCGAGAGGTCGGGACTCGATGGTGGCCATGGCAGAGTTCGCACGTGATGGCGAGTCAACCATTCTCTTGTCAGCCGCGCTGTATGAGGCCTGGCATTGTCGTGTTGAAAGATGAGATGCCGCCTGTGGAACAGGTGCCTTCGCACTGTGGGAAGATGCCGCTCCAGTATGCGTGTATAGGCGTGTGCATTCACAATGCCCTCACGGACGTGTAGTGGGCCAACCCCAGATGCCGTCATGCATCCCCGTACCATCACTGACGCAGGTTTCTGTACCCGACGTGCATAACATTTTGCTTCATTCTGTTCCTCCTTCCGACAAATGACTGTTTGCCGTATTTTCCCGTACACAACATTGAAAATGGATTCGTCCGTCCACAAAACCCTGTTCCACTGCCGAAATGTCCATCCCCTTTACATTCGTGCCCACAGTAGTCGATTGCCTTTGTTCAACATGGAAAGGAAGGGTTTACGTTTCGCCTTGTACACTCGGTAACCGCATCGCTGTAGGTAACGGCGAATGGTTCTGGTTGACACTTCAATGTGAAAGCGTTCTCGAGTCCACAGTCGTAATTCGGCCACAGAAACATGATTGTTGGTCTGGATATAGCGCCTAAATATCCGTAGGTCACGCACGCTCAGCAGGCGTTTTCGACCGGGGGCCTTACCTGGCTCTGTAGTACCCGTATTTTGGTGGTGTTTGATGATGCAGTGGACGGTTGACTTGCGTAAGTTCAGTTGGCGCCCTATTTCCCGTTCACTGAGTCCATCCCGTTGCAACTCCACCACTCTTCTCCTCACGGTGTTGTCAATAGGTTTGCCCCTGGCCATGGTGATGATGCACTGCGGTTCCTCTGTGCACATCACGCGCTTATATACGGCGGACTCCCTTATCGTGTCCGTGACGTCATGCTTCCGTCGAATGCGCCACTATCTGGAATTTTGCCGTATGGGTCTGGTGCCTGGTCGAAGTTCAATGTCACGCGTATAGTTCCCCGTTTTCGTTCTTTACGTGACCTTGGGTGCAACATGCTGGGATCACGATTCTTGCCTGCTCACACGCCTCCTCTTACACACATGCGTCACTTCTGCGGGTCACCCATTCCAGCGCCTATGCCTCTGTGCATTTAATCACGTATTCCTTTCTGGTCGAACTTCATTGTCACCAAGGTTGTAATAAAACAAAAAATAGTCTTCAAAATGTTACACCTTACCCTATTCGCGACGTATCTTTGACCTCCGTGGCTGAGTGGTTATTGCAGCTCACTAAGATGCCAGCCGTCTCGGTTTCGAATCCTTGGTAAGACATGATTGTATCTGTCTGTCCTCAATGAAAAATAGTGTTGCCCACGAGACGAGACGAGACGAGACTTTGGTCTGTCTCGTCTCGTCTCGTCTCGTCTCGTGTCTCGTCTCGAAAATATTAGTTTGTCCCGTCTCGTGTCTCGTCTCGAAGGGTTCTGTCTCGTCTCGTCTCGTCCCGTCCCGTCTCGTTTTGTCTCGTCTCGTCTCGTGAAAGTAATCCAGGATATAATGCCAACAAAAGTTATAACTGGGAGACATCACAAAATATTATTCTCGAAAATTGGTTAAACCTGTAATCACTTTGCTCACTGTAGCTATAGTGAGAATAAATATGATTCCTTAATCATAAGAACATGAGTATATCAAATAACGTTTGTTGATTATCAATAGCTAGATAATGTATAGAATCTGCCTTGCTTTTCTAGCTCCCATCTAATCTTTATCCATCGTACACGCAGGGAGCTTTCAGAAGGAAGGAACACGCGTCAGGCGACAAGCCACATGAGGGTTTCCACAGAAGTGACAAGCGACAGGATCCCCTTCCGGTCCGTCTATGATAAAAGTATTCACCGCACGGGCAGTACCAACAGATCGAGGCGATTCTCCGCTCGATATTAAGAAAACGACCCAATTTGAGCGACACCCAAGCGACAAGAGACACGTGGTACTTCGGTTCGGAAGTTTACGTTTACTGAGGGTTCGTATCCAAGCGAAACATGTTACTTGTCGCTTCTCTCCTGTAGCTTGTTCAATGTGACAAGCGACAGAGAAGTATCACACTGAAGCAACGAACGACAGGGACACTTCAGTTTATAAGCAAGCATGCATCGTGCATGCGCGGATAACAATCCTCGCGACTATACACGGTATCCAGAAAACGGCCTAAGCAGAACAACAAGCAAGCGACACACCAAAGTTACAGGCGACAAGCGACATAAGTCGCTTGGAAGCGAACTTTCAGTAGTCAATGCAACCTTTCGAACTGAAGACACACGAAAAGCTGCACGTGTCTTTGTCGCTTCGGTCCGTTGTTCACGGATGAGGGGTGAATGCTTTCCTTCAGACTGAAGGGAATTGTGTCGCTTGTCGCTTCGGTGTGAAATTTCCAGAAGATAGCTTTCAGGTTGAAGTGACAAACGACACACGGTTTTTGCACCAAAGCAACAAGCGACACGCTCCTTTAGGGAAATTTCAGACCGGAGCGACACGCGACACATGTTGCTTTGGAACAAGCCAATCAACAGCAACGTTTCACAGCGTAGGAACATGGCAGGCCGCACAAACCTGCGTTCGATTGGTGAAATCCTAAAGCGACACGTGTTACGGGTCGCGTGTCGCTTCGATGTGAAATCTCCCTTAGTCTATAAGCAAACTGTCACTGTGAATTCACTACCAACAGATAGAGGAGACCCAATGCACGTTATTAAAAACGGCCCAGTCCGAACATCACGCAAGCGACAAAGCAACACGTGCCGCTTGCCGGTCTAGTCGCTGCCATTCATTTCTAAGCGACACTTGTTGCTGTCGCATGTCGTTTGTTACTCCTATGACTTCAGGCAATTTTATGTTCGTTACGTCAAAGCAGAGTATCTAATTGCACTAGCTTTTTTACTAGGTTTTTAGAGCCGCGGTGGTGTAGTCGTTAAGGCGTCTGACTTCCAGGTGGGCGGGACACCCGAGTTCGATTCCCGGAGTGGGTGAATAAAGGTTGGAATTATTCCGCATTGTCCCCGCATAAAGCAGCTCCGGGGCTCAACAGCCTCATATCAATGGGTGCATGGGGGCAATCCTGGAGGGCCAAAGCGGCCGGAGTGTGATGATGATAGCTTCGCCTCCAAAATGACCTTTCCCCCACATCCCGTAAATGTGCCTTCATGGCACTGTGTTATATGCACTTGGAGAACTTTACCTTTACCTAGGTTTTTAGTGCGAAATCTTTGGAGTTTGCAACCAGCACTCGAGGCTGATGTGGATTTTGAGAAGAGGGTCGCAAATGAAAGAAGGGTCTGTTTGGGCGAGAAACTTTATAACGATTGTCGCCAGTATGGCTGGAACAGGGCCGTAGTTAACAACGACAGTGACTACGTATGAATGGATGCAGTGGCGCAGGAACGGGGGGGTACAGGGGTACATTGTACCCCCGCAAATTTTTGAAGGGGGGTACTGTACCCCCTAAATCCGTAAATTGAGTTGTACCCCCTGTACCCCCCTTTGGTAATTTGACAGCAGACGGAAGGTGCTACTGTTAAAATTACCTATTATCAATTCGCTAAATAAAAAATGTATTATTCTTTATAAATTTTAAGCATTATAGTCCTTACCACAGAAATTCAAAACATTTAATTGTAAACTTATTATACTACATTGTGCTTGCTACTAGTTAGTTCATTGACCTAAGTTCTTGGAAACCTCTTTAACGAGATGAAAATTGTTTAAAATGTGTGTGGAACGATGGAATCAGATTGACTCTCAGACAATTACGCTGCAGACGATTGCTGCTTTCCGTAAGGGGGGGGGGGGTACACATTTCGAAAGCAGTGGTCGCGTCGATTCGAAGATAAGATACAAATCTTCATCAGAAGAGTATATGACTGACCCCATTATTTTTTTTAATATTTATAATGGAATTTTCCGAAACGGAACACTTACACGAACGAGACGAGACACGACAGACCAACTTGGGGGGGGGGGGGGGACAATACACTCCTGTATCTCACCCATATCGTTCATAAATTTGTAAGAGGGTGTTGGGAAAACTATACTTAAACCTATATATTAAGATATATATATTTTAAAAAAATATAGTGCCGATTAGCCTATCTGAGAATGAGGTGAATTTGGAATAAGTTTTCATAACTTCAGAGTGGAAACCCAAAGAAAAATAAGCACAAACAAGAACGAGAAGGACCTCACCACACAGGAGACGAGATGAGGCTGTAACAATTCTCGACTCATCGCATCGCGATATCATTTTTAGGTGAAATGAAATCTTTCCTAGACATTTAAACAGGGTGCAATTTGCGATTTTATCAGAGGGGGGACTATTTTTTACCTATGTATTAGGCATACTTATAATTGGACATTAATGCTTAAAATCTAATTGTGACATCGAATGCAACACAAACACAACGCCATTTTATGTTAAACTCTAAAGTCAAATTGTAAGAAAATTGCATTAGTCAGATGAATGCACGAGATAAATTAAACTCACTGCAGGTTCTATTGGTAGATTTTGGATTGGATTTACAAAGTCTCTGGGAATAAGATGGGAATATTTGATTGATTGATTTGGTTTATTTTACTTCGCATTTCTTCCACTTTTGGCTAATCGCGAAGATGAGGATGAGTGATGATGATATGATGAAATTGATGGACACTCAAAAATAACACCCATGGGCAGGCCAGGATTCGAACCTGGGACCTCAGGCGTCATAGCGCGCTATGCTAACCCCTCCGCCACGGAGTCCGGCGAGGTGGGAATGTGTTTTGGATTTTCTTTGTAGATGCGAAAATCTTTAACTGTGACGCGCACATGCTTCTGCTTACATTAAAGTTTACCTTTTCACATAAACGAGAAATTGACATGTCACCCTAAAACACACGCATGTACGTGTATCTGCATTTAATACCACTACATACGAAAAGAGACCTTGGCCGGCTCTTCACATTGTCCACCAAAAATTGAAAAGAAAGAATAAACTCTTGAGCGTATGGCTTTCCTTGCTACTTCTGAGAGCTGAAGAATTTAGGTTTTGCAAATGTATCGAAGGATATTACTTTCAGTACATGAAGAGCGTCATTAGGTACAGCTAATTATATTACAAATAAATGATTTGTTAAATTTTTCACAAATATTTCAAAGTTAGACTTCTTACTAGTTGATTGGGAACCATGTGAACTCATTTCTTTCTTTTTTAATGCAACGCCCTATAGATGTCTGAGAAAATACCAAATACATGGATTCTAAAAGGCATTGGATGTGGTACACATGTGCCATAAATTGTTTCAAGATATTTTTATGCGTACCTATGGGACTTTTAAAATTAGAATGAACTGAACTGAAGTGGAACTCTATATAATGTAGTTTCTATATTCAGTGGGAGGGATATGATTATTGCTGGTTGAGGTGGCTCAAGATCCCCCTCACTCCTGATTTTCCGTTCCGTGAAATCCAAATAAGCCCAGAATGAGGTGCAGAGCTTAGCCTTATATGTTTCAGAATTGTTATCTGATTTTTAAATCTGTTTTTTTTTTTTTTTTTTTTTTGAAAACTTAAATTCTAATAAAAACAATGAAAAATATTTATGCATATTTTGCATTAAATAACAGGACATTCGTGTGTGCTGTTCTAAAAGAGAATTTTTCTCATGGCTTCACATTATAACTAGGTATCAAGGACGTTTTTGTGGGGGTCCAGGGGATCCGGACCCCTTCCCCCCGAAAGACTTACCAAGTAGTAAAAGTAAATTATCAAAATATAATTGTTTAGCATTTGTTATACACAATTTCCATCAATGCCAATACCATGCTTGAACAGCGTAACAATTAAAAGTTAGGGTGCGGCAGAAATATCTCCCGGATTTCATTTGTGAATAACAAAGCAACGATAGGTGTTATGCAAAACTTTATTGCACAGTAGGAAAGAACAAGGTTTACCATTTTATTGCACATTTGCAAAGAACAAAATGTTCCAATTATTTTTTGTCAAAATTGCCACAAGTCACCATTTTGTGTGACATAGTTGACTTTGATTTAAAATGATATCATCCAAATGCCGATCTGCACGTATTTCTGAAGTCTCGCCCTGAAGTTCTGCATTACCCTCCTAGACATGTCTGGTCGGTATTGCCGCTCTTTCCTGTCTGATACCATCTTTCAGATCATTGGCTGTCCTCGGCCTTCCTTGGTAAACTTTAGCCTTCAGGTACTCCCCCAGAAAGAAGTCGCAGGGTGTGAGCTCGGGGGAACGAGTTGGCCATGGAAGGTCACTTCGAAGTGAGATCAGACGCCCTGGAAACATTTCACGCAGCACGTTCATCGATACGCGTACTGTGTGTGCTTTGGCACTATCCTGTTGGAACCACACAGACAATTTGCCACGTTCGTTCGATTGCGGCTGCAGGAAGTTGCGGAACATCCATACATAACGGTCAGACGTTACATTAACTGCGTGCCGTCTTCCTAAAAAAAAGTAGGGGCGTTCATGGAGTTGTCTCGGTACATATGGGAAACAAAATGGTAATCCTTGTTCTTTCCAACTGTGAAATAAAATTTTGCATAACATCGATCGTTGCTTTGTTATTCACGAATGAAATCTGAGAGTTATTTCTGCTGCACCCTGTATACTCGATGGTTTTCTCCGCTGAACTTATTGGAAGGCAAGGAATTTGCCTCATACGGCTTTGAAGGATTCCAAACATTTATGCACACTACTAATGATAATATCCATAAAATATTAATCAGGAACTTTACTTTTCGTTAATTGGATCTAACTCTTTTTTTTGTTATTCAATAAATATTGAATTATTTTTCTATCTGACATTAAATTCCTTGCCAGGGCAGTTGATTTTGTGCAAATCTTGGCGATCTTAACTACACGTACGCTAGATAATGAATACTTGCTGTTATATTTCTATTCTTTTACTATCTTTTACCTATTCATGTAATAATAACAATATAATATTAATTAATGTACATATTTAATTAATTAATATATTAATTTAATTAAATATAATTATCCTAATTATTATTATTGCTACTTACACACACACACACACACACACACACACACACACACACACACACACACATATATATATATATATATATATATATATATATATATATATATATGGGAGGCTTGATTTTGTACCCCCCAAATGAAAAACGTTCCTGCGCCACTGAATGGATGAATGGAAGAGAGCTCTTGGGGTAGCAGATACGTAGTTGCCAGATTTAGGTATTCTGAGGAAATGTCAATAGAAAGATACAGGGATTTTGCAAGTTAAGATAGCTGGGACACGAGGTCTCGGCAACGGACAACGTGTGACGAATTAGGATTTGTCGAGGGGGGAATCTTACAGATCTAATCATGTAATAGAAGCTGTTTTGGGTTTCCAAAGAAAATGCTTTATTCCGAATAAATAAATATTTGCAATTGATTAGTTATTTTGTTTATATTTTTTCGAGACTTTGGAGACGAGACGAGACTTTTCAGGAGCCGTCTCGTCCCGTCTCGTGTCTCGTCTCGAAAACGAGACGAGACAGGTGGTCAGTCTCGTCCCGTCTCGAATTTTAAAAAGCCTGTCCCGTCTCGTTTTCGAGACGAGACACGAGACGAGACGGGACATGTCTCGTCTCGTGGGCAACACTATTAAAAGAGTACAGAATTAAGTCAAATTGATATGATAGAGAATGTAAGGGGAGAATCCCAACTTTAGGGTTTTGCTTTTCTTCTTGGTTAAAAAAAAAGTAGGTAGGGATTCTGACTGCTACGTGGGAGACCAGAGTTCAATTCCTGCTTTGAATGATTTCAACCTCCACATCCTTCCGTATGCCTTCATGGCGTGATGCAATGTTCACTTTTACCTTTCCTTACGGCATTTTATCATGTTATGCTAACTTATCATACAACAAATTGCGTCGCTCTTAAGAGGCATATTTGCGTGAAATAGAAAATAATGTCAACAGACCTACTATGAGACATCTCCTCAACACCCATGACTCCGAATATAATGTTCGCTGGCCATCATTGGGAGAACAGACCACAGCAAATTAGACACGTAGCATCACTATCGTTATGAGAGTCATGAGTTAGGATTAATCTCAATAGATCATCTTCTCTCTGAATCACCTGACCCGATTTCCTGTTGTTGTTTCTTTGCACGTGAAATGCTGGAACTTTCCGAATCAGAAACTGTTTCCTCATCTGCCAGTGCATTCTTTTTGGGCATATAAACAGAGCCTTAGCTAGGGATTTCTACGCCGGGGCAAGAACAGAATTTGGCACCTCTGCACTGAATTCGGCACCCCTGAACCTTGTTTAGTATGAATTGAATATTCAAAGACTGAATATACTAAAAGCGAGACGTCTAGTCGCTTTAGGCTACTGAATCTCCCTTTGTAAATGCGGTTCTCTATCACCTTTCATACGATAGGTAAGGGGAAAGAGCGAGCACTGAGAAAAAATGTTCTGGTTGCTAGTGTCAGATATAAAACCAAAAGTATATTTTCTAATATTTTGCGGCGTTCTTGCCATTGATTTGCCTGCAATCACGATAATGTGGGCAGTTGGGTGCTTGTAGAATTTGCCGATACGTGTACAAAGCACGTAATTCTTTCTTATTTCTTTCAGGGGTTCTATATTGATTCTGTCCGGAGTAATGTTGCATGTCCTACTTGCCGCCTTGCTCTACAGGCCCGTGAACCGCTACAAAGGAAAGGAAGTGGACGCAGGCAAAGGTGGAGAAGATGGGATCCAAGAGACTATCGTGCAGCTGCACGAAACCACGAGCGAAGGTAACCTTGCGTTAGCGACCTCCACAAGCACCAGCATCGGAACACCCTCTCTTGTAGAAGAAAGCAAATCGAAGGCCACGATGAGCGTTTCCGCTTCGAGCGGAACGGTGAAGGTGATTTACAGCAACAAGTCCGCCCTTGCACCCGAGTGCCATGCTTCCCCCAGTGCACCCAGCAACAAGACGTCACTGCTGATTTTCAGCGACGCCCCGAGTCTTATGCTGATAAGGAGCAGAGGATCTCTGCTGGTGGAGAAGAAGGAATCGGAAGTGGCGCCGGTTCAGGTGAAGAAGAAAGCCAGCACGACTCTCATCCATTGCTCCGTCCTGCGCGACCCGGTGTACGTGATCTTCCAGCTGACTTCCCTGGCTAATTCCTTCGTAGGCTCCAACTTCATCCTGTTCTTGCCGGCCTACGCCAACATGGAGCTCGGCTTGGAGAAGACCCAGGCTTCTCTTTTTCTGTCAGTCGTCGCCGCGTGCGATTTCGTGGGCCGCATAGCCGGTGCTTCCTTGTCGGACGTTCTCCCCTTGCCGCGACGTTACTACTTCGTCTTCGGAGTGCTTTGCAGCAGCCTCGGTCTGCTGTGCCTCTCGTACACCTCGACCTCCACCGGCCTCGCGATCGCTTGCGGCTGCATCGGATTGTCCACCGGGACCCACGTCGGTGTCTCTTGCCTCGTGCAGCAAGAGCAGGTGGGTATAGAGAGGCTCGGCTCGGCCGTCGGGATAAACCTGTTCCTCCACAGCCCGATGCAGCTGGTGGGTCCTCCTCTCCTGGGCTACTTGCTGTCCTGCAGTCGCTCCTTCCGGCCTCTGTTCCGTTTGCTCAGCGTCGTCCAGATGACGGGAGCCACTCTCTGGGTGCTGGTCCCTTTGATAGAAGACAATCACATTAAAGTTAAAAATGGTGACTAAATTCAAGAACTCAGGTAGATCTGCTTAAAAAAAACTTATGTTCTATATTGTCAGCACAGGTTAGGAATATAATACAACATTGATTCAGAAACCTTAACAGAACTTTTCTTATATTCGTGTATTTCTAATTTGAATTTTTTTGCATTCCTTCAATAAAATTTGTACAGAAATCGATTTTTGTACGTCTTAAATTCGGGAATGTTATATTCTCTATTCTTTATTACCAGAAGGGTCATTCCATGTGAAATCTACAAGGTCCTCAACCTTACATTTTTTGATTCATTTGAAATTTGGATTACTGGAAGCCCCCTCCCGCAAAGTTGCAGATCCATATCTTTCGTATTTCCGAAAGTACAGTGTTGCAAACTGTGCGATATTGACCATTCTTTCCAACATATTGTTAACTTTAACTTGCAATATTTTGGCAACCAGGTCACCTATAGAAGTGATTCGGAAGGCATTAGAAAGGTCTTGAAGGGCCCTTTCACACGAAATATAGAATGCCTATGCCAGGGTAAAAAAAAAAATTGAAGGCGGTGTAAAGAAAACTTTGGTAGCCATTTTCTTAAAAAAGGGTCTTTTGATTTTTTTAAAAAATATATATATCATACATACACTATTACTCAATAACTACAAAATTTAGAAATGGGACGTCAATGGGATCCGGAGTTATGTTAGATTTAGGTTAAGTTAGGGTAGGATAGAGTAGGTTAGGTAATGCATTATAACAGATTTTGATAAACAAATTCCTAATATTCAAAAGTAAAAGTCTAACAGAAATTAAAGACAATATTGTTTGAATTAACATACATGAATATGGTGCGTAAATCCCCAGTTAATATAAATACAGGCTGATTCAAAAGTCCGGTCCCATAGACAAATCCGTTATTAGTGCACACAACGAAAAATGTAAACAGTGAAAAGTTGTTGGAAATAGGTGGGTTTTAATCTAAAGTGCTTGAATTTTCAACGTATCGTGCACCGTTCAGGCTGTACACTGGTACGAGCCTCATTGGTAGTCGAAAATGCCACATGATTCTCACGAAATATCGTATGGCATTGAATATCATACAGTGTAGGGTACACTAAGAATTGATGACTATAATTGCATGATATATATTTTTTTGAAAAAATCAAGAGACCCGTTTTTTAGAAAATGGCTACCAAAGTTTTATTTTCACCGCCTTAATTTTTTTTACCCTAACATAGGCATGCTGTGTTTCTTGTGAAAGAGCCCTTCAAGAACTTTCTAATGCCTTCCGAATCATTTCTATAGGTTCCCTGCTTGCCAAAATATTGCAAGTTAAAGTTAACAATATGTTGGCAAGAATGGTCAAAATCGCACAGTTTGCAACACTGTGATTTCGGAAATACAAAAGATATAGCTCTGCAACTTTGCATAGTTTCCTACCTCGGGTGGCCCTTCCAGTAATCCAAATTTCAAGTGAATCAAAATATGCCAGGTTGAAAAGTGCCTCTTCGTTTGTTGATTTGACATGGACTGGCCCAGAAGCTTTCTCGCGACTTCTGGAGCTTTTGTGTAATATACACTTGACGTTATGCTTAACGAACGGGATTCATTTATCGGATCATCTCTCGTGGCCATAATTCACACAAATTTACAGTTAAAAAAGAAGCCAAATTATTCTCAATGCATTACGCTGGAATATAACATTTTTTTCAATTGTTAGCAAGAACTCAAATTACCCAAAAGCTTCTGTGACGCTGTTCAAAACTAACTGTTACATCGCTCTTTCGCATGAACCAGTGTCTTTAGTTTTTCTTGTCGCCCAATCGAATATGTTGGCCCATGCAAAATAAAGAAAAAAATATATAAAATTTACTTGAAATCCCGAAATCCATTCAACAAGGTGTCACTCGAGCCCCTTTATGCTGTAAAATTTTGGAAATATCTTTGAGTACTTCCACTTATAAGGCCACCAGGAATTTTCAAAATACCATTATTCGACCTGCATGTGTATTGATTGATTTGTTGTTTTAAGTCCACTTTATGCACAGAAAGGCTAATCGGGACTGGACCTACAGTTTAAAGTGGGAACCGAACCACTTGCGACTCCACCGGGTATCGAACCCGGGACACCTTGATTACAAGGCAACGACGCTACGACTGAGCCATCAGGGAGGCCCTGACCTGCATGTGTAAAATGGCTTTTTCGGCTCCTATTCGTAAACCATGAACCAAATCTGAAATGAAAGTTGTTTGAAATTAAGAGATTTATTTCACGAGATGTCACTTGGCCCTTTACTGTTTATAATTTTCCAAGTATCCTCCTTTTAAGGTCCCAACATACTTTGAAATACGAACATAAGATTCGCCGTGTGCTTTTCAGTAGTATATCACTAGAGAATTCTTCAAAGTGGCGACCTAAAATGAACTTATTATTGTTAGATGTTGTATTACCAACCACGGTAATATGATATAATAAATCATGTGGGTTCGATTTTATACAAAATAATAATTTAATCCATAACTAAGAATATACAACATGGCTAACAATCCAAATGAACAAAACAATAGATCATCTATATTCAAAGATATAATAACATCATAGATGTCTCACAATCTAGCTACTGCATTAGACATGCTTGAAATCTGGAAATCATATGCCAAAAACCTGAACTGAGTGGTGTTGCACAACTAACAGGCAACTTTCCAAAAGAGGTAGAGGCAAATAATTGCTCAAATTGGACAAAAAAGAAAAACGGTTGTGGAAAAATCATCAGTCACGTGTTACAGCAGTATCTGGAGGATCAAATTCATGACGCGAACTGCATACGTGATGTGAAGCAGAAACTAGTTAGTGGGTGCAAGGAGTTCGCATTATACACATAGTGATTAACACTGCACCTGAAGGTCAACAGGGACCATCACTTCCTCATTCACAAGGACACTTGAAACAAAAAAAAGTTAAGATCCTGTCGTTTGCTGATAGTTGCTTGTTTTAATATTAGTTCCGTGCCGGTTCTAATTGTTCACATATTTCACCCCGTACTTGACCACTAGCTTCTGATTGTAACTAATCAGTTCAATTATACAAGTACAAACAATTTACGTACGTAGTGAAAGTATTTCACTACGGCAACCTCCATAATTATATTATTATAGAATAATCTAGCTTTCAATGCAAGATTATATAACAAGCATTTATATGCTATTTGATTATTCAACGTCAATTTAAATATGCAGTAGCTATAATTGTGAAACTTTGTACGTAAAATATTGTTTTGTAATGTGAACTCTGATACGGCTCATAGGAGTTGTAAAAGGGAATATATTTTGCATAATAACTTATGACCAGTTTTTCAAGTTGACTTGAAAGTAGAAAATGATGTGATAACTTTCTGAATAGGTGAAATCCTATAAACAACAATAAGGAACGTAATTACTCATCTAAAACTAATACATATATTACGTAGTAAGTTACATTTCATAATATACTACTATAATCATTTTATTATCTGAACATCTATTGTGTTTGAATGTCTTATTTCTTTGTTCTTACCTTCCAAATACCAAACAATAAGTCAGAATAATATTTTCTTAGTTTGGTTATAATTTAATGATCTTGCGACTTACTACTTCCAAGTACTGGGTGAGCCTGTATCTTCGTAACCAAATATTAAAATGCACTAACATAAAGCTATCCTAAGTAAACCGAGAGGGAGTAATTTTAGTGGTTTATTCCAAGTTCACTATTTTGCCCAGTATAAAATGGAACTCTAACCACTGCCTCCCTTCTCCCATACTGGAAATCAGATGCGAACTTCTTGAGTACAGGACAACAGTATTACACTGTCTTGTAAATAGGTATGTTGTTCTGCACACACACACACACACACACACACACACACCACCCCTCCATATATATATATATATATATAACACACATACATACAGTGCGTTCGAAAAGTAACTATACACCTGTCATGCACTAGTACAACAATACATAAGGAAGAACCAGACACACCTTCTCGTCTCAAAGCACCAGCCTGACTGGCTAGCCGAAGCAAACTGCACACAACGCAGGATTACCAACTTGCAGAAAAAATATTACTCGCAGCGCACTTATAATCGTGTTTATATAGGACGTGTATAGTTACTTTTCGAACGCACTGTATATGAATTGAGGCTAATCAGGACTAGACATACAGTCTAAAGTGGACCTACATCCGCGGTGGAGAGGTTAGAACAGTGGTTTACGACGACAGGGGTCCCGGGTTCGAATCCCGGCCTGAACATGGGCATTTTCTGTGAGTGTTCCTCCATCAATTTCATCATATCACTCATCTTCATCGTCAATATTAGCCGGCGCTCGTGGCGGAGTGGTTAGCACATCGCGCTACGACGCCAGGAATCCTTTGTTCGAATCCCGGCCTGGGCATGGATGTTTGTGAGTGTCAATTCATAAATTTCACCATTTCATCACTCATTCCCATCTTCGCAAATTAGCCAAAAAGTGGTGGCTCAAAAAGCGAAGTAAAACAAAGAAAATAAATCATTCAGTCATCGTCAATATAATCCAAAAGCACAGAAAAGCGAAGTTAAATATAAAAAATGAAATGAAGTTAAAAGTGGGATCTGAACCACTATGTGCCCCCACCGGGAGTCACATCCAGGCCCACTTCATTACAAGGCTACGACGTTACGAGCACTCCATCCGGATGCTCTCCCCCTCTCTCTCTCTCATACACACACACATACACACATAATAATAATAATATATGTGTGTGTGCCAAATCTGCTCATTGTATATTCATCACGTAGCTAACAGCTTGAAACTTTATCATCAACAATAATAGTGGTTATATTGTAAATCTGAACAAATAATACAGATTCTGGACGGGCGTTTTCACCTTCAGCACGTTGCAATAGCCTCGCTTTAACTGACAGCGTCCCTGTTGAAAGCTTTTTCTACCAGTGACTTGAGATTTGAAGTATTGTGCCGACCATGTGAATGAGGATTTACGTAAGTTATGAGAAAATGAGATTATACGTCCGTGGCAACGAGGGACAAAATGTGCAATAATTTACAGAACTTGGTGAGTTTAAATCGGCACAAATGATTTTGAAGTAATAGTGATGACGTCATTTGCAATGATGGCCAGAAGCTTTATTACAACTTTACGATCATCTATCATTTGCAATTTCATTTCTCTAATCTTTCTAACTTCGCATTAATATACATTGTGTCTACTAATTCAGAAGCATTGGAGATGTAGGTTCGCAGAACAACGTGGAGTAAAGCCTTAGGATGTGGAATGCAGTGATAGGACGCAACCTCGTTTTCTCTCTCAGTCATGCATCATTCTCTGGAAGAAGCTAAAAATTCCTCCTCGAACCTTGGGAATTGTGCCATCGCTCATCTGAGTAAACAAAAAATAGAGGATAAAAATAGCATTTCGGCCCATCTTTCTAGAAAGAAGGAATGGGAGTCAGCAACCATTCGTATTTTAAAATTTCAAGGCTCCTACGGCGGTATGAGGTTGGACAGAAATGTCAAGATCATACTCGAGATGTACAATTATTATTATAGAATAAAGACAGCCTCAGTGAGCACCTTTAATGTTCTTTCTGACATGGACACAATCGTGTTACTATCGGGATGTGAAAAAAAAACCTCAGCCAAGATGAATTGAGAAAAAGTCATCTTTGAACATAGATTTCATGCAACCTAGAATTCCATGTTTTTTTTTTAGTCGCCGAACTCCTCCTAAAACGCATTTTTATATTCTTCAAACAAGGGGAAGAAACTCACGATTGAAATCAATTCTAATTGGTTCTAATTACACGATGTGTACATGGACGTCCGCAGGATTTTTTCCAGGGAGGGACAAGCAAGGTATTTCTTCTAGGGGGGGCAAACCAGTCACTTTTTACCCCATAATAGAGTTGTCCCCCTCAAAAAACATTGCTTGAATTTGAATTTATCACGTTCATGCAATAATTAACATATATTGTTGTGGCTGAAATGAAATTATATGTATGTGTGAAATATACAATTTTTAGTTGACTTTCATTTTCCAGGGGGGCCATGGCCGCCCTTGTCCCCTTTTCCGGACGTCCATGGAAGTGTAGCTAGGAATTATGAACTGAAATCGAAAAAGTGTTTAAAAAAGTGTCTACTTTCTCGACAAGGATTTCTTGGTACTAGTGTTGCCCACAAGACGAGACTTTGGCCTGTCTCGTCTCGTGGAGTCTCGTGGAAATGCTGTCCCGTCTCGAAAATATTCGTTTGTCTTATGACACATGGTCAATCTCGTCTCGTCTCGAATTTTTGAAAGCCTGTCCCGTCTCGTCCCGTGGGCAACACTACTTGGTACACATACTTAGCAATAAAGCAATAAATATTCAGCCCTTCCAAGAGCAAGACCAGAGCTACAGTTCTATCAAGAAGCGAACGAAGGGAGTGTGGGTGATGCAATCAGCTGTTTACCTTGTGCTCATGTCCTTGCGTTACCAAATTGTGTGGCATTTTCAACACATCGATTCAGTGCCAAGTGTTTGTATCACCGAGAAGCGAAAAACCGTATACAGCGAAAGAGAGACGTAATATTTAACGTTGTTGAATATTTTGACAACCAACCAAGAGAGGGAAGTTGTAAATATGGCAATTTGAAAGCATTCGCTCATGAGCGAAGGGGAAGCAAGAGGATAAAAACAAATGACTGTCAACTTTAGTTCGCAAGTTTGCCGGCGTTTTCCTCATCTTGGTAGACTGGTAACCGATTGTTTACAACAACAAAAAAAAAAGGAACGGAGACACCCCTTCTGAAAGAATAGACTGTCCCAAAGACAAAGGGGAATAAGCGATCGTGCATTTTTCGCGCGGAGAAGTTAAGGCAGTTGGCGCGGAGATTTAGACTGAGAGGTGCTCGCACTAGCGTGCTTGGTCTGTTTAGTTATAGCAGACCTTCGAAGACATTATTCTTTTACCATTAAGTTTCTGACGTTAAAACGCCAAGTACGCGAGTGATCAGCCGAAGTGAGTTGGCAAAGACTGAAAATGTGAACAGAACTTGTGTTTCCTGACTCGTTATCGTAACAACTATGGAAAGCAGCTCAGCCAGTGCGACCCTACATTGACATTCTTAATTGTATCCGCGGAGGAAGAAACCGTCAGTCGCAGCGAGGCACCCCAGGGCTGATCGTGAAGCCGAGGTTGCAAAGACAGGAATTTCTTCAACTTCGAGACACCGAGGAACCACCAGGAAAAGAAGACGGAACATTCAGTGAACGACGAAGATTTGAGAGCTCTCGTGTGTTACCCCCCCCCCCCCCAAGGCTAGTTGTGATAGAAAATCCCCTATAAAGTTTGATGAATATAGCGCTAACCCAAAATCTAAAACCGGTGAGTTGTCCGTAAGTAGGCCTACATGTTAATCTGTTTAATATTGTTTATAAACGAATGAAAATATATTTTCCTTGTTTTCCTTTCGCCAAGAAAATTCAAAGTACTAGTGTTAACTTTTTGTATTGAATTTTCTCATGTTAATCAAAAACCGCTAGCGTATGAGGGAAAACCTTTATTTTTTAGTGAAATTGTTTCTTAGTTTTCTACCGTAATTAAAAATAAGAAAAGTTAACCTGTTATTGTTTTCCTTCATGTATTAGAAGTATAATAATACTAGATATTAGTTTATCTTGATCAAACTGTAATTTGAAGCAAAGCTAAGAATAATATACTAAAATCCACGTCTAATCCTTATATGGTGCCCGAAACCCGGGAAATACTTTTGGATTGGCTTGGTTAAAAGGAAAAATAGCGAGCATTGTTTGTGCTCTGTCGAGTGAGTTCTTATGTAAACATTGATTGTCTTTTGTAAGTTGTGTTCTAACTATCCAGTGTATCGGCAGCATATCGCTTACGATACGAAGAGTCCCTTCGTGCGGCGAATTGTCGACTTCAAACGATACTTTAGAATGCTCTGTGTGTAAACAATGGTTTCATAAGCATTGTCTATATATAAGAAAGGAAGAAACTACCGAAAGTCAAGCTGAAGTTGAGAATGTTTTTTTCGTGCACAAAATGCAAGAATCGAATTGAGAAAGAACCTTCCGTTGGGGTATAAGTAAATGAAAAAGAACAGGGTGTTTCGAAATGACAAAACTGTATCTCACGTTGACGTTGGTGGGGGAAGGAAAATGGTGTGTTGAATTCAATTTTGTCATTTATGGAACAGAGTAGGCTAGCGCAGGAGAACTTATGCCTAAAATGGGAAGAAAATAAGGAACAAGATAAGCCAAAATGGGAGAGATTATAAGAAAAATGGAACAAGATAGAGAGCAAGATAGGTTAGAACGGAGACGGAAAGAGGAAAAAGATAGGCTCGTGCAGGAAGACTTATACAGAAAATTGGAGCAGAAACAGGAACAGAATAAATTGGAATTCAAGGAAATAATAAATGCTTCCATGTAAAAAAATAAATGACAAGATGGAGGAAAGACTAGGCGTTTTGGAGGTGCAAGTCACTAGGATAGAAAAATGGAGGACGTTATGAAGGAAAATAAAGTATCATGTCAGACAGGAATTTAAAAGTTAAAATATGATTGTAATATCATTCAAGGGAACGTTGAAAGTTTGGTAGTTAGTTTGATTCAGGAACGAAATGGTAATAAAAGCAAGTTCAAGGAAACTGATGTTGAAATACAGGTTATAAAGAATAGGGTCGACGTATTAGAGCATGAGTTTGTCAGATTCAGGGAAACTGAGGATTCTAGAAAGTGTTGTGACCTTAACCCTTTTAAAGATTTTGTTAGGAATGAAGAAAATACTGATGATGGAGAGGAAGTAAAGAGAGATGGTGTGACTATTCTTAGCAGGCAGGAAGTAGAGGTACACTGAAGTGTCGAAGTTAACCAAGTTTACAGGAGAGACAGACGAAATGTTACCCACTGAATTTCTTTAGCATGTGGAAGACAGCTTGAATCTGATGGCCCTGAGCAAGCATCAGTACCTGAATGTGATACATTTTGTGTTGGTAAAGACTGCTAAAATGTGGTATATAGAAAATAAGCAAACGTTTACGAACTATGAAGTATTTAAGAAGGAATTTTTGGATGCTTTTGAGTCAGAAAATGTTAAGTCTGCCCGTTTAGATCAAGTTCTAACACAGAAATTTGTGCCAGGCCAGGGAACAAGTGTAGAAGAGTTCTAGAAGGCGAGGCAACTGAAGCTGCTCGAACCTGTCTTATCGGAAGAAAAATGTGTCAGCCTAATAGCAAACTTACTCCCTTTTAGGCTTCGAGAAATGTTGTTAACCATCAAAAGTAAAACCTTGTCTTCAGTTGCTGATCTGATAAGGAGTCGTGAATTATTGTGGATGGGACAGAAGAGTCGAGATTCTTTTAGAGGCCAGACAAATGAGAAAAACGTTGGAGGAAGAGAGGAGCGACGATATAATGCTGGTAACGTCTGTGTTACTCCTATATCACCAAGAAAGGATAACTATAGACAGAAATCGAGGGAAAGTTTCGAGAATCATGAGGAAGGGAGGAACGATTCAAGATTCTATCGTCGGAATTTGCAGTTTGGAAGAGGAGGAAACCAAAATTTGGAGAGAAATGAAAGATCTGATGTGCCTCCGTGGGATGAACGAACAAGAAGCAACTATTCACATAGTTTTGAGAGAAAAATCTGGCAGGGTGAAAATTATGAAAGTTCTAGTCCGCCTCCTAGGTGGAATAGAAGCGAAGATGAGATCGTCGCCGCCGAAGTACATAACCAGGAGGATCGAAAGAACGAGTTACCGTTCCACCACTAAAGAGTGGGCGGACCGAAAAACAAAATGTAAATATTAAAATGAATCTCAGAAGTATTATTGAACCTGCAAGAAAGGATGAAGAACGAATGTAAGATAAGCTTGGATAGATAAATTCAGAAGAAATACATTTGGGGAATTCTATGAAATGTGAAATAAATAGCGCAAATTATCTGAAGAAACAAAAGGATGAAATAATTAGTACTCTTGAACGAATAAGCAACAGAAGGCAGTATGCAGAGAAGAAAAATGGAAGTGCGAGTGAGGCACGAGGATCAAAAATAGGGTCGAAGGTGGATCGTAAGAATGTTTTTGATGCTGATAAAAAGCATACTGATGTTGAAATAAATGCAGACTTACAGAATTCTGTGGCTAGTCTCAAGAATTATATGTTGATGGGGGATAGTTTGTTAAAGAGATTAGTGTCATATTGCAGAAGGCAATTTCATGAATTGAAATGCAAAGAAAGCGACTGGGAATAATTGTGTATTAGTGGAAGTAGAGTCTCTGAGCTTATTCATACTTTGAAAGAAAAAGAAAGAAAGAAAGGCATAAGTTGTAAATGGGGAAAAAGTTCTAGTTCTTGTAGGAACCAATGACGTGATGAGATTCACTGAAAAGGAACATTTTGAAGAAATGTATTCATACTTAGTATTGTATTTGAAAGAGTGAAGCAATGAAATTATTTTGTGTACTGTTCCACCTATTCCGGCTGTGGCTCATATTTCGGAATATGGACATTGGAAAAAATGTTGTATTTTAATAGAGTAATCAAAAATCAAGAGTGTGATAAAGTGAAAGTTATTGATCTAGAAAAGATGTTTTATATGGAGAATGGAGAGATAGATTAAAACAAATATGAACGTTACCTACTAAAGAGAGAAGGCAGACGTGAAGATTTAGTTCACTGGCATGAAATGGCAATGAAGGAATTTTTGAATATTTTAGAATTGCAACGTGTATATATTTGTGAAGTAGATGTACGGGAGTATGAAAATCTCGAACTTGAAAACTTGAAATGTAATAATGAAATTTTAAACGAAATGAAAGGACTTTAGAGATAAGAGAAAATACAAATAGTTTTGGCAAACTAATAGTTTCTCTACATGAAGAAAGTTGGAAGAGGAGGAAGAAGAAATTTTAAAAGCAGAGAAAAGAAAAAGAAGAGGGAAAAGAAGTAGAGGAAAGAGAAGAAGAGGAATATGAAAAAGATACATGATAGTGACGACAAACAGGAATATTCGGAAACTGAAGAAACAACAAGGACTGATAGATCTATAGATGAGAGACATTCTAATTTGTTGGGTAATATAATAAAATGTAATTATTAAGTTAGTAAATTTTAGAGAAATTTCTAATTTTCCATTTCTTTTGATGAACATTTTGAAAATTACTAGTTAATGTAAATTTTAATAAAATGATGGAAATTGTTCAAATGTAAATAAGCTGTTTAAAAAAAGTGTATATGTTGTTATGAGCCAAGTATATTAAAAATTGAGAAAATGAAAAAGAAAAAGTTATTTAATGTCAGTTGTTTTGTATAGGTTTTGTGAAAACTACTTGTGGTTCGATGAAAAAAAATGTATTGATGGTTTTGGTAGAAGTGCTGGTAAATATTATTTGTCAATGTGCGGGTAGTAATGAAAATGTCAATTTGAAAATAGCTTTGAGAAAAAAAGGAGTAATAAGATAGAAAAATTGGAAGTAAGCCTCAAAATCCTTAAGAATAATGAAGAACGAATGAGAAAGAAGATAGAACAGTCATGCTCAGAAGAAAGTTATTTGAGGAAATTCTTCAGAATGCAAGGTTAAATGGCATTAATAGAATGATGAAGTGATGAGAGTTCTTGGATATGTATAAGATAAAAGTCAGTGTGTATTAAGATAAAATGAAAGTGCAAGAGAGGCACACAAATACGAGAAGGTCGAAGGCGGACCGGAAATGTTGAAAAATATAAGGTCGAAGGCGAACCTAAAATTATTGTAGTTACGTAATAAAGAACATGCTGATATCACTAGGGAACATGATTTTTGCCCCCGTGAAAGTAATGACTGTTTCTAATGTGTTTTGTAGTGTAGTAAGCGAAACTAATTCTCAAAATTCTCCTACACGTAAAACTTTTTCATAATGTCAATTTTTAATAAAATAAAATTTAAGGTATAAGGTATACGAACATTGGAAAATAAGGCTAGATGTTTACCTGGAAAAGAAAGGGAAAGAATTACTTCATTCGAAAAGTTGTTATGTAAATTTATATGTAAGAGATCGGTACACCACAGCGAGGAACTACCACTTCCAAAAACCCCACGCACATAGGTTGTGCAAGCACCAGATGAAGATACCGCAGACGAGCCGTCAACATCAATCGACGTAGAATACCATTGTGACGAACAAGATGATGGTGTGCACCTCATTATGCTTGATGAGCTAAGTGATTGTATACGCGATTTAAATTTGGGAAAAAAAGAAGCAGAGATTCTTGGTTCAAGGCTTCAGCAGTGGAAACTCCTTGCGAAATACACAAAAATTTCCCTTTATTGAAACCGTCACGAACAGTTTTCCAAGTATTTCACAATGAAAGAAAATATGTGCTTCTGTGTAGATATCGTTTCCTTAATGAATGAGTTTGGTGTTCGACATTCAGTACCCGATTGGAGACTGTTCATATACTCCTCAAAATTAAGTATGAAAGCTGTATTGCTGCTGCATAATGGCAATGTTTTACCATCAATTCCTTCATCCCATGCTCTAAATACGAAGGTAACATACGAAACAATGTCTGCTTTGTTAGCAGCTGTAAATTATAATAAATATGAATGGGAAATCTGTGCTGATCTCAAGGTTATTGCCTTGCTCACGGGATTACAGGGAGGTTTTACGAAACATTGCTGCTTTTTGTGTTTGTGGGACAGTCGCCACACAAGTCGTCATTTTGTAGTTAAAGATTGGGAAATGAGGGATGAATACCAAATTGGAGAAAAAATGTGAAATATGTGGCGCTTGTTGATCCAAAGAAGATTCTTCTCCCACCACTACATATTAAATTAGGATTGATGAAGAACTTCGTGAAAGCCTTGAATAAAGATGGCAGTGGATTTCGTTACCTCCAAGACCTTTTCTTCAACTAGACAACAAGCAAAATTGAAGGAAAGTATTTTTGTGAGACCACAAATTAGAACACTCCTGAAAGACAAAATTTTTGAATCAAAGCTCCAAGTCGCCGAGCTGACAGCGTGGCATTTCTTCAAAGCTGTGGTGAATGGATTCCTGGGAAACAAAAAAAGAAGAGAACTATGAATTTCTAGTTTCAGAGCTACTGAGGTGTTACAAAGAAATGGGTTGCCGAATGTCTTTAAAAATTCATCTTCTACATTCTCATCTTGAATATCTTGAATATTTTCCACAGAATTTAGGTGATGTAAGTGATAAGCAGGGGAAAAGGTTCCATCAGGACATTTCTGACATGGAACGTCGTTACCAAGGACGATGGGACCCAGACATGTTAGGGGATTACTGTTGGAATAAGAAACGAGAATGTAGCACTGAATATAAGAGACGTTCATTGAAAGGTAGACATTTTTTACCTATTCTCAAGTAAACGTATGCTTTTGTATTGTTCAAATGTCCTTATCTGTAGCAAGCTAATTACTTTTGACTAGTGGTTGA
This sequence comes from Lepisma saccharinum, assembly GCF_977018435.1. Lineage (NCBI taxonomy): Eukaryota > Metazoa > Arthropoda > Insecta > Zygentoma > Lepismatidae > Lepisma > Lepisma saccharinum. The sequence continues at coordinate 101,099,653 of NC_139231.1, forward strand.
TTACTAATTTCCTTATAAAATGATACTTTATATTATTTACATGTATTTACATGATGTGCAATTCATGGCTCTGTACATTTGTTACGCATATTTCCATGTATACTGAAATCTACCTGTAAAAATAAAATCTTGCGTGTTAGAGCATTTTCTTTGTTATTTTTTAATTCAGCACATTTGTTTCCATAAGAGGCAACTTATTTCGCTCTGGAGGCAAAAAAAATATTTCATTTGTTCCCTAGTGTATTTAAGTGAAAGATTATGTCCAGAATTCTGTTGCAACTTAAGAAATAGTTTGTTAAAAAGATAAGCGACGTATGGTAATGTAGATGTAATTTCCTGAAATTAGTAATTTGAGCATGCTGATACCTTAAAGAAGAAAGAAGAAAAGAAAGGCAAAGATCATGGCAAGAGGAAGGAGGTTTACTATTAGATTAATTCATGAAGTATGATGATATTTTGTAAAGATAGAAATCAAAATATTTTTGTCATATTCTACACTTCCCGCCTGAACCAGGTCTAGTAAATATTTTGAATCACAACCTGTATAAAATATAAAATTATGGAAACGCAGTAACAGTAAAATAGAAATTTATGTGAATCGATTATTTAATCGATTCACATTGCTTTAAAACAATTCAGAAACCTGCAAAACAGTATGTGAATGATTGAAGTTACTTGTAGTAGATTGATAAATTATGTAGTAATGATTCAAAGTTGATTTTATGTAATGTATGAAGTTATATATGTAATGAAAAGAAATTGAGTAATATGTTTAATATGCTTCAATGTTTACAAATTGTGATTGTGTATACTATCTTGAGATTATTCTTACTATGTGGTTAAAATAAACGATTGAACAAAACTATTATGTGAAGTTGAAGGAAAATCTATATGTGTTTACTGTGTTAAAAGATATTTTGAAATTATAACCTGAATCTTGAAAGGAAAATTGTATATACGAGGGTTGGGCAAATATTCAAGGAGAAGAAAAGACTCTAAGAGACATTAGTTCTCTTTGACCAGTCCATCTAATGTTTCTTCGGGGAGGGGGCATCTGTAATCGATTGTTTACAAAAAGAGAAAGGAACCAAGACACCCCTTCTGAAAAAAATATACTGTCCCAAAGACAAAGGGGAATAAGCGATCGTGCATTTTTTCGCGCAGAGAAGTTATGGCAGTTGGCGCGGAGATTTAGACTGAGAGGTGCTCGCACTAGTGTGCTTGGTCTGTTTAGTTATAGCAGACCTTCGAAGACATTATTTTTTTATCGTTAAGTTTCTGACGTTAAAACGCCAAGTACGCGAGTGATCAGCAAAGACTGAAAATGTGAACAGAACTTGTGTTTCCTGACTCGTTATCGTAACAACTATGGAAAACGGCTCAGCCAGTGCGACCCTACATTGACATTCTTAATTGTATCCGCGGAGGAAGAAACCGTCAGTCGCAGCGAAGCACCCCAGGGCTGATCGTGAAACCGAGGTTGCAAAGACAAGAATTTCTTCAACTTCGAGACACCGAGGAACCACGAGGAAAAGAAGACGGAACATTCAGTGAACAACGAAGATTTGAGAGCTCTCGTGTGTTAACCCCCCCCCCCCTCCCAAGGCTAGTTGTGAAAGAAAATCCCCTATAAAGTTTGATCAATATAGCGCTAACCAAAAATCTAAAAGCCAGCGAGTTGTCCGTAAGTAGGCCTACATGTTAATCTGTTTAATATTGTTTATAAACAAATGAACAAGAAAATTCAGACTAGTGTTAACTTTTTGTATTGAGTTTTCTCATGTTAATCAAAAAACGCTAGCGTATCAGGGAAAACCTTTATTTTTTAGTGAAATTGTTTCTTAGTTTTCTACCGTAATTAAAAATAAGAAAAGATAACCTGTTATTGTTTTCCTTCATGTATTAGAAGTATAATAATACTAGATATTAGTTTATCTTGATCAAACTGTAATTAGAAGCAAAGCTAAGAATAATATACTAAAATCCACGTCTAATAGTTATAAGCTGTTATGTTCACTAATATTGTTCTTAACCATATAATTTTCCCAAAGTCGCTGCAATTGCAACTATTTACGAGAATAGCTTCCAATGAAAATAAAATAAGGAAAAAGAAGTGTCCGAATTAGATTATGCCATAGAGTAATTTTGCCGCCTCAAAATCAAGCGCACCTGGACCAAAATATGGCCCTGAACGAGATTCTTAATCCAAAAGACGGTATTTAACCAAGCCCATGGTGGAATGACAAACAGGTGGATGTACGCGCATGGCTCTCAGCCATACGTCAGAGCTCTGACGTCAACATAGTGGCCACAGCCAGGAGAGGGGGTGCTTTTCAGAGGGTGACAAGTGGAGTTTCCGGTTTTGTTCTTTTCTGTAGACCATTGAACTGAGTGTTTCTTTTTTGTTGTGAGTAGAATCTAAGTGCATTGCGAAAGAAAATATGCCTAACTGTGCTATTTACGGCTGTAGCAATCGTTACAACAAGACGAAAGGAACGAATATCAAGTATTTTGGATTTCCTGTTGAAGAAGAATAATTTTGTTACAAATGGGTATTGGCTTGCAGGCGGAAGGTCAAAATAAACAATTTCATCAATTTCACGCATCACATTTTACGTTGCTTTTCTGCCTACTTGAGCTGATTGCGGCGATAAGACTTGATGATCATATGAAATTTTATCAAGGGACAAACACAAATACTCTTACCCAGTTCAGTATTCGAACCCGGTAACTTCCGTGGCAATACCGCGAGTCAAGAACCCGGCGCCCTCAGTCACCGAAGCGACTCACCTATATGTATATATGCAGTCTTAGGTGCGTGTAATTTACGTATATGTATGTATACGTACTATACATATGTGTATATATAGTGTTATTAATGCAGTCTGTGTTAGTAGTTGAGGAACGCGATAGTGGCTGTCGCTATTTAATATTCGCAATTAATTTGTATGTACTTAGAACTAATTTGCACGGGTTTTAATTAATTTGCATGTACTTAGAATTCATTTGCATGTACTTAGAATACTTTACATTTATGTATTTGCATGTTTATAACTTTATATGAATATATAATTATTTATTTTATGAAAAATATGTATATAGAAGGTAATTAGAGGTACTAAACGCTATGCATATGTTTTTATATTCATTACTGCAAAGTATGTAATGTATAAAATGTTAATATTAATGTTTATAATATTGAAAATAAGAGTTTATGGTTTATGAACCGCTATGAACGGTGGTAATGGGTGTAGGTACAGGTCCAATTACGATTGGGGACGGTCCCGGTACTCGAACCCACGATATGCAACGGTAATAATTAGTACTATGCAATAATTGCATTATATTATGAAACACGGTGGTGCAACACGCTAGACAGAATACGGTCTCCGAATCTCGACTCCGCTCTGCGGAGAGGATAGACAGAGAGAATGAATTAATATTCAGCGCAGGTAGAGGAGAAAGGAATTTGGGGGAAGAGCGTTCAAGGCGAAAGGGTTGTGGACGAGACGGGATGTTGTTGTGACGGGACAAATACACAACAAGTCATTTTGGGGAAAATAAATTGGTTAGAGATACGATCCGCTTCGATTTCAGGTGGAAAAAGAAAATGTATCACGGGGTGATTGTGTCCCGTGAAAAAAGACAAAAGATTGTAAAATGCTAATTTTAAAAGTCTCCCTCTAAGCGGAAAATCCCTCTCTGTGTGGGTGTGTTGGGGCGATGCGGGCAGTAAAATAGTAATCGCCAAGGCAGGTACAGAATTTGGACGAAAAAAGGATTTTAAGTTAAAAGGACATGAGTTGAAGGTGATATAATTCAAGGCGGGTGGACGTAAGGAATTTATCTAATGGAAAAAGAGGCTGTGGGTTTTAAATTTGGACGTCTAGAGTTAACAAGGCAGCGTGAATTTAAAGGGAATGTTAGTTTCCAGTATGGAAAATAGGGGTGGTTGGAAAAGGCATTGAATTTTCCGCCCGATTTTGGGGTATTTAAACTTGGGAATCCGAATTTGTCCTCAGATTTCTACTTTTTTCTACTGTGTTTGCTGGTGTCTGCTGAGTTTTCTGTTTTTCAAGATGATGATTCATATTGTAAGTATTGCATTTTTTTATCTAAGTACAAGCGTTATACGAGAATGGAATTTGACTAGTGTTTTATCCGAAATACAAACTAACTTGTCAAGTTCTATCTCGGTTGTGTTTTTTTGTTTTAGCGGCAAAGTGTTTAGCGTGGCGAGACGGAATAAAAGTGAATTCTAGTAACAGTCGCGATTAATGTATTTGAGATTTGTGCAAGATCCCTAACAAGGATCGAACCTAGAACCCTTTGCACCAACAATATTAGCCTTTTTTTTTACTTTACATATAACTATAAACCTTTTATTTTTTAAAAAGAAATAAAACTCACAAGTCTACTACACACAAGTTTATTGTTCTAAAACTAATCTACTACAAAATAAATACAGAGTCAAATTAATTTTACAAAAGGTTACACATAGCGTTTACACAACGCTTTACAGTTTTTTATAAGTCATTTTGTACACATGTTGTAAACATAGCGTTCACACAACGCTTTTCATTTTCTCAATTATTTTGTTATGTACCCGCACATGTAAACCATATTCAAATGACAGTGTTAGTTTTATAGAAAGTTTTTTCTATGGCGTGTCAAGCTTGACACGCCAGAAGTTTTTCATTTTTTTTCACACCAAGTTCACATTCAGAACATGTAGGTTTGGGATAATTTTCTACTATTGCTTGTGCAATAGAGAAAATAAGACACTGGTCTTCGATGCAGTGTTCACTGCAGGCACACTGTAAATTAATTAAAGGCACTTGAGAATTTTGTCCATACAATTCTGTCATTTCTTTTTAAGTTTGTTCCAAACAATGACAGAAAATAGGTTAGGGGTAACTCACGGCACATATAATGTAAAAACATAATACAACAAATTCCACACATGGATGAGTTTGGGTTTTGAACCACCGTTTCACTGATGCACCATGAAATACAGTTCTTTTTTATAAATTTTAGTACATTTGCACTAGGAGGCTGACCAAAACTATCAAAGTACATGGCCTCCTTATCACTGTTTATAAACAAACTTGTCCAGTATATCCCTGGTCCCGATTCATTGTCGGTGTTAATAATCAATGCAGCAGGCAATTGCACACTTTTTGGCAATGTATTATTAGCAAAAACACCTCGAAAAATAAAAGACAGACATTTGTCTGATTGAACGGTTTTTTCAATTTCAATGTTATTCATTGTTCACTATCCGAAAATGCACTATCCTTGGAACAGCAACCTTGCTCGGATAAGTAATACACACTTGAAGCGTCGTTGTAAAACGAAGCTAATGAAGAATATCCACTGTCCGATGTTGAGGTGTTCTGTTTAGGTGCAGTCCTTGTGGCTTCTCCTATAATATGCTGTTGAAGCATGAAGCTACGGAGATAAGATGCGTATAAATGTGCGTCTCTAAGAGCACATTTGATTGTTCTTAATCTGTGATAATTGCGACAGCAATTTTGTGCAGGGAAGGCTAACAGTGACGCTTTAGGGCATCCTAGGTCCTCGAGGTTAACCACAGTGCGGTGAAGTACTTTAATCAGAAACTTGCATTTGTCAGCTCCAAAAGAATAAATAACTGATGCGTTTTTGGTGTACTGGGAAAGTACAGAAACCAATTTCGAATAGCAAAGTTCACCGATAGGCCATTCGAGAGAATGCTTGTTTTGTGTTTGCCACATATTTTCGTTTTTTGCTCCAATATCTAAAGTATCCCATTCGTAAGGTGGTAGAAATATCCATGATTGCATACTATCTGAGTCTGCATCGACAATAGCTAGTTCTTTAGGAATAAAGTTGCCAGAATTGTCTCGGAATCCTTGAAAATCAACGACAGCCCTCATATTGTGATCCGTACTCCTTTCTGGCTGGTACTCAACTGATTATTATTTTGTATTATCTGGGAAAATACCTCTATGTTTGTCTATTTGGAGCAGAGAGTCGAACTCTCCATAAATAATGCATGTGACCGCCGTAGGCAACGGCGCAGAGAATGACAGTTTAGCACTTACACTCCCATCGCGTAATATGTCCCAAGTAGAGTCAATTTCCATTGTGGGTGAAAGAATAAAGGGATACAAAGCAAATCCATTATCAAAATCTTCTCGGGAGAGACTATTTCCTGTATCCTGGTAATGTATTCCCGTTCCAGAGAATAAATTGTAATATGCTTGGATAATATTTTTGTCTGTGAAGCTGGGGCAGAGAGGTTGGTTTGGAATGGTTCTAGTTCCAACTTGGAGTTGAATTTTATTCACTCCGAAATGATGGAAATTAAAGGGGTTTTTATGTATTTGACCATTGAAAGCTGAATTTTCAACAAAACCTAATATTACACGTTTAGGAACAGTACCTAAAAATATATTATCTAGATTATAAGAAGTAATATTTTGAGGGATAGTTATTGATTTTACTTCCACGCGTGTAATTGGGTATTTAGCTGTAGTAGTTTCAAGAGCATTTGCATGAGCAAGACCTATATCTGGAGATACAGTAACTCTTTTTACATAAAGAGAAATGTCCTGTATTTCTACACGATAAGAAGAATTTTCGGCGGCCATCAATGAAAATGCATCGTTTGATCTATGTAATTTAATTCTCATGGACACATTGTTCAAGAGAAGACGAGGTTGGCACATAAAATCAGAATACAGTCGCCCGTACATGTCGAATGACCGACTTTGCGCAGCAAGACTCATTCGTTTTTCAATTCCTTTATTTTCAGTTAGATTTTCTAATTTTCCAGGCGTATCGCGATACCAGAGAGCAGCAGTGAGATGAGATTTTTTAGCCTCATTAGAATAGTTGAGTAATGTTTCAATGTATGCCCTGTAAGCGTAACACCCTGCAGAGGACGAAATCAATTTGTCATTTAACGAAACGTCGACCTGACTGAATGCTGTATGTAGAAAATTGTTTCCGGGGGCAACCAGGTTATCGGCAGCTAAGGCCGTACCATCTGGTTTAGTTATTTTACATTTTAGGTACAGATAAATGTGTGCTGGATCAATGTATTCCCCACTGTCTCCAGTAATGGCAAACTCGACTGGACTTTTACTAGTTAAAGATGAAATGGGACGATACTCCACTAAACAAGAATTTTCAATGCTAGTTTGAGTTAATGGCAGAGAAAACAAATCCAATTCTGTATTTGTGCATTCCGATGAGTTACAGTTTACTAACGACATGGTAGTTAATTAGCGAATATATCTCTGTGTACCCTTCGCCTCTTTTTGCGTGACTGGCAGGTAATAAATGGAGGTTCGAATTTTATAGTTTTAGCCTTTCGTTTTTGTCTCCCCTTTCCTGAAAGAATCTGAGAAATTTTTCTCTCACCTTTTTCACGAAGAGCTTGTCCCGCCTGATTTACACGATCTTTGAAAGATTGTTTGAGAGGCCTGTTTTGTAAAACATCCCCAACAAATTCCATTCCCGATTGTAAAGCTTGATGGCCAATTGCTTTAGCACCCTGTTTTAATAAAGGGGCCGCAAAACGAAACAAGCTTTTAAATATTGAACCGAGGGCTCCGTGGCCTTTTTGATAGGGAGGACCGGAAAAATAAGGTAAACCTGTTCCCGCCTGGTTGAGATAATAATCTCGATATAACTGACGTCTATCGTATCTCATTGTCGCTTGAAATGTAGTTTAACACTCAGATCTCCGAAGGCAAATGAGAGTTTACGACCTGTGTTGTCTCTTAAAACTATTTCTATTGTATCAAATAAATATTTCGATACAGGCATATAATGAACGGGGTTAAATATTATAGATTATGACCTTCCATAAGGGACAGAAGAAAATGTAAACATTCTTAAAAGAGGTGCCTTTGTATCTCCTACAAACTGGTAACTGAGTACATTAGTGTATACTAAAACCTGCTGGGGATAACCAATATTTAGGTTGGTTTGTTTCGAACTATGCTGTTGTTTAACAAGATTTCTATTTGGTTCGAATCCTAACTGCAGAGCCAAAATATCAGAGAAGTTCAGTGTAGATAATTGTGCATTGTATTTTCCCTTAACAATATTGCTGGACGGGTTATAACCGAATCGAAAAAGCCCTTCTCCAATATGATCTTGATTTAAAACTTGTAAAACAGAGTCCACACTTGAATAATATCCAGGGGGAACGATTGTTTTACCGCTCTGTTTACTTGATTGATCCGAGTCTTGGTTATAATAAGTCCACATAATTTCATTTTGTCCTTTTTGAATATTAAACAGACTGTTTGTGAAATGAATTTCAGACAGACCCACTAACCAGCCTCCATACTCGAGCTTAACAGCATTAGAAAGTTTAGTTAAAAAATGAGAAGGTGTATTAGTCGGAAAAATATTTTTGGATGCATTTGAAACCAAAGTTACATAGTAATCATTATCACTGCCTTCAGAAATCATTATTCCACTTTTTTAAAATGTAATGTAACGCTTGACGCTCCAAACTCAAATGGAAGCAAAGTTCCATGCTCTGTTTTTAATATAATTTCAATTGTTTCAAAGTAACGCTTCTCTACTTTTAGATACTGCCTGGGCTCAAATATATAACTTTTTATTGCTCCATATTCATAATCAACCACACTAACCGTTCGTATTACGGGACCTATATTTGCTTGATATTTGACAATATCTGTGCATATGTTGATTTCACGGGGGATATGATAATCTAAATTACAAGGATAAATAGAACTTGATTTTGCCGTACCTGGACCAATAACCGAATGTATAGATATTTCTGACTTAGGAGTATCCAACGAAAAACCAAACACTGGAGCTAATTGTGGAGATATATACAATTTCATCTTCCTCTAGTGTTGTTTGTGTATACATACTATGCGTGGACAAAGTATAGCCAAATCGGACATGTTGAGCAAGCAGTTTTCTTTTTGAAGGGGGAATATTGTTTAATAATAATTGAATATTGGAGTAGTAACCTTTAGGAACTATACTTTCACTATAAAAAATCTGGTCCTTCTTTTTCGGTTTAAATTGATATGAAATGCTATTTGTATCGGAAACAATATTATAAAAACTCCAAGTTAAATGAAGCTCTGTGGCCGCCACCACCCATTGTTCATTTAATTCTATTGGTTCGCTCAGCTTAGTACGGTAATGTGCTATTTTATTATCAGGAAACAAGTTCAAGTTTACATTGGAAGGTAATGTAACATAGAATTCGTCCAGCGGCATAATGGCAACTAACCTAAACACGCGTAATATCTGATTTATGTACGTAACTTGCACATGCGAGGGGGTAGTTTTTCCATTTTACTAGGACAAAGTCTCCCTTTCGTTTTAGAATTTTCTCGATAGTAAATGGCTTGTCTGGATCAAGTGTAATTTTTTGTAATTCTGGTTCATAGAAAATGCCTTTGACAGGATCGTTACTCCAGTCTTTTATACGATATGTAGGGGGATCAGTACTCATACGATCGCTAATTATAAAAATTTCCTCTGTCCAACTAGGTAGATATCCTTTCTCGAATTTCATTTTGGCTTTACTTATCCTTACGTAGTTACCGATATTAAATTTAAATTTGATATTATTGGTTTTTTGACTTGTATTGTTTCTAGACTGAGACCAGACCTGCAGCGCATTATTTTCGCTCACTTCAACAGGAGCCATTTTTATAGAACCGTGATACGAGTGATTACATGATTTTACTACAAGGGGGAGAATATCTACATAACGATATGTATTATTGGCTGAGAAGTGTTTATACAATTTTGATTTTAAAGTACGAATAAATCGTTCCACTACTGCTGCCTTTAGTTCTGAATAAACGCTATAATGAATAATATTGTACTTGTCAAACACTTTTTTCACTTGGGCGTTATAAAACTCTTTTCCTTGATCTGTCTGGCAGTAAACAGGAGGATATTCTAACATGTTTATAATCTTAGTGATTGCTTTTGCCATAATTTCACCCGTTTTGCTTTTCACTGGTATACAGAACGCTTGCCTTGAAAACACGTCAATTGCACAAAGTATATAGCGCATACCGTCATTGTACTTGGCGATATTCTGCATATCTGCCAAATCCATTTGCATAAGTTCCAGGGGAAAAGTGGTTTCGTAACGTTTACGTGGGAATTTTTTTCTAACTGGAACATATAAAGTATATGCATCTTGTTTTGATAGCCACTCAGAAATATTCTTTCGTGATTGCGTAGAATGTTTGGATAATTTTTCAGTATTGGAAAATGAAGTCGGTAGTTCATGTGTATAATACAATGTTTTAAGATCCATACTTTATATATCTTCCCATATAAACTCAGCTTTCCTATTTCTTGAAGGGGGTGGGGGCGTGCGTGTAACTATATATTCTTTGGGTATGTTTAGAGAATGAAGGATAGATTGGAACTGATCTCTCCCGACAGGATCTCTACTTTTCTTACGCGGGCGAACAGAATCATTTATCAGATCTATGATATTTGAACCCTGAATTCTTTTTCCATTTATGTACACTGTTCCATATGCGTCCCAATTTATATATTGAGAAGAGAATAGTCTTTTAAGTAAAAGTTCTGTTTTCTTCTGAACAGTTTTCGGTACTGAAGCAAGAATTTCTTCCCTGAGAGTAACACTAGGAGGGGGGTCGTCTTGTTGCACTGGTTCACTTATTTGTGGCAGCTTATTTTCTTCTTCGATCAATGGTAGGTGTGTGGGAATAGGCTTAGTAAAATTAACAAATAGTCGAAGTGCCTGTTGGTAAAGTTTCCAGTTTTCACTTTCCCCTATATCTTCACGTGCTAATATTGTACGAATATTAGAATCTAATCTTGATTCGTGTCTCTGAGCTTTCTCAACGGAGGCATGCATATTAGTGGCAAAGTCCTCGGGAACAAGAATCATTTTTCTCACGCTCATTGTGAAAACAATGCACTACCTAACGCTGATATAATCGGACCGATTAAAAATGGCAAAAAGCCGGCGCCTTTTTGAATTAATATTTTCTTTTTATTTTTGAGCGAAGTGCCCTTCGCCGCTAGTTTACGCAAACTGGCCTTATACTTTTGAAGCTTAGTTTTTTGTACCCCTGAAAGCGGAATATTACCGCGTACTGTATTGGCTGCACATTGTCCTAGTACACGAACTAGTCCTGGTGTTGCTCGTTGCAAAAGGCGTTTCCGTTGAATAGGTTTTAATTTACACAATAATTTAAGTGCCGGAGCATGTTCTTTTAGTTGTGATGTCATTCTGACGTTCGCACAAGAAATGGTTTATTTACATGCTTTCCAGTGGCATAAATAGCCATTTGTTCATCGGGGAAAATATGCGCCCTCATACGTAAAATTTCAGGTGTATTTTGTGTTAAATCAAACATTAAATAACTGTGTGGTGTTTCAGTTGCATCTTGAAAAGCTTCCAAAACACTTTTACTATTGTCAGGTTTGAATTGTCGTGCTAAATGGTATATTTGGTGTTTGTCACGTGGATTTTTGAATATCACAAGATAGTGTGAATTGAGGCTTATGTCTCTCATTTTAGCACCTTTGTGAAATAAATTTTGTACTATAAAAATAACACTTATATTTTTGTGATGAGAATATTTCGTAAATATATCTGCAACAGCGGAATCTTTGCTGCTTTCATTCATTAGATCATCAATGACAATTAATCCAGGAGTTTCAATATTCATATTTGCTACATCAGGGATTCCTTCAATAAACTGAATATTTGTATTTTGGCTTAATTTTAATCTGGGAGAAACCGCACCATACGCCCATATTACTGTTTTTGGAACTTGTGTAAACATTTTATGTTTATAAAATAGAAGCTTATCCACAAAAGTGGTTTTTCCACTTTGTGAGGGCCCACAAACCATCATTGCAAACGGGTGTGTAAAACGCAATTCCATGTTGAACAACACACGTTCTCTGCTTGAAGCGCAGACACACAATGGCCCATATATATACCACAAATTAATTTTATCTTTTCTTTTCAGGATGAAATCAAGGGGGAATGTGATATCTGCTGGGAGGTTGGGTTCAGGGGGAAGAAGGCCCTCATGGACCACGTCAGAACTGCTCACCGCCTTCGCCCGGTGTCCCCTCCCCTGTCGCGCCGGAGGCGAAGAACATCTGACAGATGTAGTGTCTGCGCCAGGCGGCGCGTCAACGGGGAGTGCCCCTGGATAGAACGCCAAATTGAGATTTTGCAGACGCTTTTAGGACTGTAAAAAGACAATAAAAAATAAAACAAAACACTCGTTTTTTATTTAGATTCCATATGGGACGGTCTCAAAATTTTCAATTTTTCTTCGTTTTGTGTGGACTGCTTGGTGTGTTTTCTGCTCAGATTCAGAAACAATTTCAAAATTGGCTTTTCGTTTAATTTTACGGGGGTTCTCAACAACTCGCTTTTCAATTTCCCCTTTGACCAGTTGCTTAAAATAATCAAAATTAATCTGGAGTCGAGTTCTGTAATTCATGGTAATGCCCCTTACTTTAATAACATGTTTCTCATCCTGAGGATCATGTTTGTTCACCATTTTATATGCATAGTTTTTGGGACCACCACCCAAAAAGCATGTAATTTGGTAGGGCTCTTTAATCTCATCCGTCATTTCACCAAGAAATGAGCCTGTAGGAATAAGTTTTTCATGTTCTCTTTCTACATAGAACACAGGGTCCGTATCCACGTAGTGAATACTTTCCTTGACTTTGTCCATAAAAGAATATAAGTGCATTCTTCCATAAGCAGTAATAAACGCAGAGACAAGTACATTTGAAAGTACTAACGGTTCATTTTTGCTTTCCAGATCAATATAATTCACTAATAAACAAGATTCGGAAATAGGGACAACATTACTGATTTCATACTGTGGATTAAACACTATATCATGGAATTTCTGTTCTGTATTTACAAAAATAGACTTAGTTTTTAAAGGATTTTGGGCGAATTTCCCGAAAATTGAATTCAGCAGAATTTTGGAAATAAAACGAAGTCCAGGGTTAGGTGCAATTTCATCTTTTACAAGTTGAATTCCCTCACGATCGAAATAATCTTGAATATACTTGTCTTTGTCATTTTCTGAACTGCGGCCGGAAGGATATCCTGAAGACTGTTGTTTCAGTCTAAGAAATGTGTCTACATAGTCTTTGAACACATTATCATTCTGGTGAGCCGAAGGAAAATCCCAAATTTCATATATTTTGAGTATTTTGTACCCTTTTTTTGCAGCCAGTTTCAGTTCTTCCGATACCCAGGTGCCATGTAAGTATCTTTCTTTATCTGCGTGTGAACATTGTTCTTGATTCTCGCTTTGTGCACAAGTTCTGCATAAAGCAAACATTAATTTGTTATTGCACGACATGCCCAGTACTGGTAAATATAAATCTTTAGGGGGGAGAATATCACATTTTACAACCCCAAACACATTATCCAAGGTAGGAAACTCTGACGTGTAAATCACTGGTTTCCCTGTAGGCATTTTTCTTTGCTTCATCATTGCAGGGTAAAGGGAAACTACATCTAGCAGTTTCTTGCTCGTATTTTCATTCTCTTGTTTTTCATAAACTGCCCTGAAAAGTTCTGTGCGTCCCCCATTAAAAGCTTGTTTTGGGATAAGTGGGTTATTCAGGGAATAACAATTCTCAGCAATAAATTTGCGTAATTCTGGATCTTTTTTAATTTCCTCATTGAATTCACATTCCCATTTTTCTACAACCTTGTACCCCATTTGCTCTAATATTTCTTTACGGGTAACAGTAAGTTCGTACCTATGATCTAGGGTCTCGCCAGTCTAGTTAACAGGCTTATCTCTGTTTTCAGGAAGACAAATCGGGCAAGCATGGTAGTAGCAGCCTTGGAAACTATAAACAGTTTTGCTTTCTTCATGGAGCCCGTCCAACTTATAACGTCCTATTTTAGCCTCCCCCAGATTCCCTGCGTGTCTTAGAGTGATCTTTTCAGTATTTTCTACCCACTTTAACCACTTTAAGGCAATTAGAGACTGTTGGTCTTGTTCCCGAAATCCAAATGGCGGAACTTTAATAAGAGTGTTTTCTTTCAGATATTTACTTCTAAATATCAAAGACGCTAACGACGCAAGAGTCGCGCAGCGAACAAAGCACTGTATTCCACTCAGATCTTCGATCAGATTAGAGAATTTAATACATGCAGCAGCAAGAATTTCCACATCTTTAATACAGTATTCGCGCAACTCTTTTTGAAAATCAAAAATTTTCCCTGCTTGGACCGTTTCCTCGTGCCATTTTAGCATCTCTTCTCTTTCTTTGGGGGACTTGGAATCTATATCATAATATTGAATATCAGGGAATGGACCTACATAATTCTGATTTGCAGGGGTTGAAAACAAATACGGAAAATCGCCTTTCTGCAAATCTTCCGCTAGTCCCAGACTTGCTGGCAAGTCCTTCAATTTCATGAGCATGAAATTCAACGAGTCCCTGAACACTATTTTCTTGGTAATAGACATCTCTATTATTTTTCTGCCCTGCATAATTACGGAGGGGGTAATATTCTCTTTAGTAATCAGGTAATTTAAAACAAAATGTGAATCATATCTTCCTGCATTATGTGCAATACACACAATTTTATCAAACCCTTCCCTCGGAGTTTGTATATATTGCATAAATTCTTGAGTATTGGGGAAAATATGGACACGGGGACCACACGTCTCGCAGAAATCAGCATCAGTGTCTTTACAGACATGACAGGCTTGCTTAGCAACAGCCAGATTGACTTCGTGTTTCTGGTCATTTTCTCTTTCTACCAGCATACACTCAAAGTCATAAAAAATATAAAGAAACTTTGCACTTGGTTCGGGCTTAACAGGCTGAATATAGCATTTGTGAGCTGGCTCAACAAAGGCATTACAGCTTTTACAAAAGAATTCATCGCATTTGTGTGGTGTTTTGCGCTTTCTCTTGTTCACTACTTTGTAACATACGTTACATTGGTGTATAGTTTGGCAAACACTTGATTTCCGCCCTTCTGTACGCAAATGATTTTCATAACATTCCGGGGACAGAAACTTCCTATTACATGCAGTGCATTTTCTGGGGATAGTATTAGTTGATTCATCACTATGAGTGTATTCACACAATGAACAATACCTAGTGCATTCAGTATGTTGATACTTGTGAGCGAACCCGACTTGGCATTTGGGGCAGTAATAATTTTTCACAAAAAGTGTGGGGACAGAGTTGACTATATCAAAATGTTGATCGTAATACAGTAAATTAATCTGTTTAGGGGCGAATGGTGTTGACCTAATAACTTCATACTCCCTTTCCCCCTCTTTCATTGAAAACACTACAATTTGGTACTCTGGTCCCAAATGATTCTGAAATTTAACAATGTCCTCTACAGTGCATCCATTGGATGGATCAACGCGTGCTTCATGGCATAAGCGCATAGCAGCTTCTTTCAATTTGTTATCAAATCTTTGAAAGGATTTGATTTTGTTTGTGTTCTTCTCAACTTTAGCTTGGGCAAATACAATAGCGCGCGGCAAGCACAAATTGTCATCGTTAGTCAGAACAGTGATAGCCCGCTGTCTCTGGTTAGCATTGTTTATTGATAGTAAAGGGGCGTACTTTCTGTACAGAGGGTATTTGTTCTTCCCTCTACCGCGCTTGGGTTCGACAATATGCGCCATGCATTTCAAAGAGTTATCTACAAAAAAAGATTCATTGCTGTTCAGCACTTTGGTTACATAGTGTTGAATAATCTTGGGATTTAATGCCGAAAGGCGGCGCCAAGGGATATAAATATCCTTATTGGTTTCATTGCCGAAAATAATCAAACCAACCTGACTGTCCGGTGCCACATCAAAAAAAATCTTTTTCATTAGAAATTGAAACATAGACCCAACCAAATATTCAGGGTCCCCCACAACCTGATTAGGCATTTCAATGGATACCTCCCGCCCTAGCATTCCAAATCGTCTAAAATATCTTTCTCTTTCATCCACAATAGAAAACTGACTTGTCCCCACCCCCAATTGACACATTGCTGTTTGCACTGTCTCGCAGAAAAAAGTCGGATCACATGAAGGGATATCGTCGTGGAAAATAACTCTGTCACACATATCATAGTATGCATTAACAAGTTCTAGTGGGGAAATATACTTTCCAGAATGAAAATTATGTATAATTTCGTTCGAAGTACTCACCGCAGTGTGGTTAGCCTCGTTTGTGGAGCTTGTAGACGCCATTTTCAGTAATAGATCCTTCCAGTCGCACGCACAGAGTCAATAGAATCACCTGTAAAAGAAAATAGAAAAATAGTTGTAGTACTAGTTCACATTACGCATATTTGTTTCTTGCTTCGGTTCATTATTTGCATTTACGCATTATTTAAAAGCACCATACATATATGTAACAATTCACTTACCTTAATTATAGCTTCTTTTGAGTTCTTTGTCTTCAAATCTCAGACAATAATCACAAGTTGATATCTTTTCTGACTAAATGGTTCAGAAATTCTTCTCAAACTAACATCTTCTCGCTTTTACGCGTTTTTTATACTTCATAAACAAAACCGACGCGTTCTCTGATTGGTTGAAATAAAACCGACGCGTTTTCTGATTGGTTGAAATAAAACCGACGCTTTCTTTGTTCTTGCGTTCTAGTTCACCTTGAACTCCTTCCCATCATCCTTTGTTCTAGTGTTCTCGGTAACCTTGGCATACTTTGACAGAAACATGTCGTAGCATGCAAGCGACGCGCAGTTTCAAAAATTTGACCCTTGCTGCGCATTTCCAGACATCCTTTGTTGTCTGGTTGAATCCCTCCCCTGCCCTACAGTATTGCATAGCTTTCCCCTGTTCTTGCGTACTGGTTAACCTTGGAAAAACCGGTTCTGAAAACCTACCGACGCGTTCTCTCATTGGTGAATCAGATTCTTCCTTTGTTCTGTCGATGTGACGTCATTTGACCTTGACCGCTCATCTCCCAAATTCCTTTCTCGTCTACCCTCAGAGCGGAGTCGAGATTCGGAGACAGTATTCTGTCTAGCGTGTGAGACCATCGTGTTTCATACCATAATAACATACATTATTACATAGTACTAATTAATAATATTGCATATCGCGGGTTCGAGTACCGGGACCGTCTTCTTTCGTAATTGGACCTGTACCTACACCCATTACCACCGTTCATAGCGGTTCATAAACCATAAAAACTTATTTTCAATATTATAAACATTAATTATTATCGATTTATACATTACATACTTTGCAGTAATGAATATAAAACCATATGCATAGCATTTAGTACCTCTAATTACCTTCTATATACATATTTTTCATAAAATAAATAATTATATATTCATAAAAAGTTATAAATAAGCAAATACATAAATGTAAAGTACTCTAAGTACTTGCTAATTAGTTCTAAGTACATGCGAATTAATTAAAACCCGTGCAAATTAGTTCTAAGTACGCGCAAATTAATTGCGAATATTAAATAGCGACCGTCCTTATCTCATTCAACTTCTACTTGTGTTATATGCTCTTTCGTGCCTCAAATTTATTTCCAAGTTCCCCGTGTATATAGTACCGTACCATGAAGGCACATTTTAGAGGTTTTAGGTGTAGGTACCCACACATTCTCGATCTCGGCCATGTAGGAGGTGATGTAATCAGTACCATGCTCCGGCCGCCTTTATCCCCCATGGTTGTCCCCAAGTACCCATTATTTAATGCTGGGTGAGCTCCAGAGCAGCTTTATGAGGGTACAAGGCCGGAAATATTCTGAACTTAGATCACTCACCCTGGGAATCAAACCCGGGTCTCCCGCGTACCAGTCAGATTTCATACCGACTATTAAAACATATTGTATAATCTGTGTTCCCCATGGAGAAAATAAGGTACACGAAGATACGCAACAACTTCCACTCCCCCAAATGAAAAACTGATTCTGCACATTATGCACATAGAAATGCTCAGGAGGTGGACTCCACTATTTCATATCTTGGTGCAGTGATCACCACCATAGGTTCAGATAATGTAACAAGAGGATCGAACCCACTTTCCGTATGGAAACTACCAACTTGACCATCCGAATTATGGCTGTTTCTTGCCTGTGAAGTGAAGACTATAGTATTTTTTTTCGCCTTTACTTTACTCACTTTTACTGTCGACAACCAGCTTGTGCAGCTGTAATGAGAGTAACACTACACGAAAATAGATTTTCAGTGCTTGATTTCTGTTTAGATACAAATGTGATTCTTTATTGTTGCTATTTAGCGTTGCTTATCTGTTACTTTTGGCTAATCGCAACGACATGGATGAGTGATAATTGGATGAAGTTGATGAAGGATAACTAACAAAGAACATCCATGCCCAGGCCGGAATTCAAACCCGTGACCTTTGGCGCCACAGCGCCCTGGGCAAATCACTCCTCCACGGAGGTCAGTAGGTGCAAATTTATGAAGAAAATGAAAGAAACTTGTATGATACTGTACATATTTTCTTGCTATGTAAATAATGTTAAAGGGCTCTAATGTTATTTTGTACTGTTAAAGATTTGTAAAAGCTTCTCAATTTCCCATAAAATTTCTGCACTACATTTGTTCGAACAAGCAACAAATGTAACAATAACAAATTCTTCAGAAAAATAAATTTAAAAGCTTAATTTTCCATTTACATATTGCTTTTCCATTGTAATTTCTAATACTTTCTCCTTCGATTCTACTCGTGTGGTTGCAATAGCGTACCGAATATTTTGGGGGAAGCTGAAGCTGGAGAATATTTTGCCTGTAGGAAACGCTTGTAAAATTATCAAATAGGAATAAATTTCCCCATCCTCTCTGTCTGCCTCTTTCTGTGTGTATTCTAGTCCTTAGAAAATCAGAAAACAAATTTAATGGGATTCAATGCGCTAATATGAAAGAATTAAAACTACTTTTCAAATGTAAGAGAGATAGTCAGAATTGTGACAGTGTATGGTTAAAATTTGAATTTGCATTTTCCAAAGAAATAAAGGTAAGACTATCATGACGACGAGAATTAATTATGATACATGAAATCCATGAGAGAACCAGGAGTGCCCAAGTCTGGACTGGATGTCGGAGCCTTCGCTAAGTCTGACACTCAACATGCTTGAACACGAAGGTCCCTGTGTGTGTAAGACTAATTGAAAACACAGAAGAAAGCTATGCACTAGGCTCATGCTGACCAGTAAGGCTAAAAAGAGATTTATTACTAAACGACACTTTTTCGCAACATTGTGTTTGATATTTGCAAGATACCCACATTCTTAACTTTTCCTTTAATTTTTTCTCAATTTTTTGGCTCGTGCCTTTGGGGGGTGCAACCCCATCACGGCCTCCGCTCAGTACACCATTATATGGTTATTCCGCTTGTTTTGAAGTTATATTGAGTCTGTAGTTGAAATTTGTTTCAAGAAGAACGCTTCACTGTAGAGCGAGCGGACGCTCCGGGAACGATGATGACGTCATGCGCCGGAAGGGAGAGTTTTCAGGATCGGCTTGCATCCACCTTTTTAGCCTTTCCACCATGAACCAAGCCAACGTGCCGAGAGCCATCTTCCGGCGATTGGCAGAGACCAGCAGTCTGGCGTTCTTCCATTCTTCCATTGCATAATGCGAATACTGTGAAGGTCACGGCCAGCATGTACCCAGAGTTCAACGACTTCGAAGAGATTCGATTTTTCACCACACCTGCTGCAGTGGCGCTGGGTGGGCAATGCTGCTGACTTTGAAGTCTTCCAAATCTTGTTACATTAAATACTTTGCGAGGGCAGCAACCAGCAAACGAAGTGAAAAGAAAGAAGAGCTTCTTATGTATCGGTTCACAAAACCAAGTAGCATGGCAGTCATCAGAGAGTTTAGTTCGGGTGGGCATAAGTGTGGACAAATCTTTCTTTCTTTCTCTGAGTCTGTCTGTCTCTCTTTCTCTCGCCTCCCTCTCCAGATGTTCTCTTACTCTCCTTTTCTATCTTTCTGTCTCTTTCTTTATCTCTATCTCTATTTGTCCCTCTCCAGGTTTCTCTCTCTTCTATTTCGGCATTTCTTTTCTCCCTCCCTCCCTCCCTTCCTCTCTCTCTCTCTCTCTCTCTCTCTCTCTCTCTCTTTCTGTCTCCTTTTCTATCTCACAATGTTTCTCTTTCTGATTCTCACTTTCATCCCACCATCACACTGTCATCAATGAGGAAATCACATAAAAATCTGTCTCAGAATATCCGACAGTTGTATTTGAACCTGCGAACTCCAGGATTGCGAGTCTACCGGGTTAACTACTCACTTAAACTCTATCTTTATATTTATGTGATATTTGCATACAACAGGACAATAGTGCAAGATATAAATCAAGCGCATTGTGTCCGAAAGTGACACCTATTATATTCTTTGCAAAGAACAACATAATCATTGGGTGACGTGACTAACGGCTGTGTCTTCTCGAGTTGCGGGTTTCACATTTATCATTGTGTTGTGATTACAAGCCACTTTTCATCCCGGACATGCCTTGAAAGCTATGGAAACAAGCTGTCTGAGGTCTCCGCCTATTCCTGGTACTACAAGCCTTCTCATTAAACCTGGCCTACCTCCATGCGTTCTGCGAATGGCCAAATAACAAACGAGCAGGTCAATTAAACCCAAACCAATTTCTGGCAATTCGCGTCTCGCTGAATCTTGAACGAATGCGAAATACGTAAATTTAACCGAGGGGTACAGTCCAAATGAGCCTAAGTTAATTATGGTCACAATTTTCTCGTAACATAAATGTTGGAATTAAACTGATATCCGGCACACCTTCCCTGAAAGCAGCCACAGGTTCGATGTGCGTGTATGTGTGTGTTAAAAGTTTGTCCAAGTTTATTTAATGTAAACTTTATGTCATGATAGGCTAATTGAGACCAAATATACAGTTTAATCTGTGCAATGTTGCTCTAACGAGGACGAAACCCAACGCCATTGAGTTACAAAGCGAAAGTGTGAGCATTACAGCGTCGCTGAGGCCGGTACAAACTGAGAGAATTTCACAGTGTAAACGTATGCAACAACGTGACACACATTCACGATTGCATCCGGCATTGATTTTTTCTGATTTACAGACTGTGATGCTCTTCTAGGCAAGGCTATCCTCTGGAGTGCGAACACTTCTGGATAATGCTTACGAACCTTTTCCTTAGTTCCAATGCATATTGTAAGAAGAATTAATATAATTTGAGGTGATGATATTACATTGTTTACATAGCATATTATCACTTCTTAGTATGTTACTCTACAGAAAAATTAAATACTACGGGCAAACCTGAATCTATACCCCTTTATCACATACAATGAAAATGCCGTTTTTTTTTGTTTTTTTTAATAAGGTGTGAACGAGAATGTTAATAAGGAAGGGGTCCCGAGTTCGATGCCGATTGAGAGAACATAATTGTAGTAGCTTGCTCACTTTAAACTGTAGATCCAGTCTCGATTAGCCTATCTTTGCAGAAAGTGAACTGAAAAGAAGAAATCATGTACCTACTGATGTGCTTTAAGTGCTGTGAAATTAGACGATACGCCGTTAGTTAAATTTTGTTTTCCGTGAGGTGAATGTTGCACAGCGTATGGTTCAAACAATACTAATAACAAAATTTATAAACTGTTCGAGTCTGTTCCGTCATCCTGTTATAACATTTCAAATCAACCTCTTGCTGCGGTTTCAGGGGAATCGTTTTATGACACGATAAACAGCGTCATGGCCGCGGTCTTTGTTTCAAGCAAGGAATTGAAAGTGTGAACAGAGAACCTTGCGACGTGCAGCACATGGCAATTCTGTTCGTTCAGTCATAATTCATTTGGACGAAGAGGTCTGCGTGTGTAGCTTGAAATACAAACAGGAAAGCGCAAGACTGATGTAAAGTCAACATTTGGAAACAAGTGAGGACTTGATTTTTCCTGCAGGAAAATACACTAAAAGTAGAAAGTGTCGTATTATTAGAACAAAGGGAAACCCCAAATGAGCGTTTGTCGCTCTGCAATCAAGGAGTCCCGGTGGAGGCATACAGTGCTTCTGATTCTACTTTAAACTGTAGGTCCAGTCCAAATTAGCCTATCTGTGCATAAAGGTGGGCCTAAAACAAAAGAAATTCAAACACAAACGATGGTGTGTATGAGCAACGTTTCTGTGGTAACAGTCTCTGTTATTGTAGTAACGCCTGGTTTCTGTCAACCTCGTGTGACATAAATGTAAGGTTGGTTGCATAACATGTGTAAATATTTCTTCAAAACTTTCAAACTTTATTTTGTGTTTGTTGTCGCTGGATGAGTGGGGGTTGGATGAAGTTGATGAAGGGATATTCACAAAGTACATGCCCAGGTCGTGACTCAAACCTCGTAACTTCGGTAAAGGGATCGAAAGTCAATTTTACTGTTTTAATTATTTCTTGGGAGAGAGCGAAGAAGATGGCTTAACACTCATAAACAACAACTGGGCGCTTGACCTGCCCGTTCTTCGAAACATCGGCTATTTCTGAAATGTCTTCAGCGCAACCAATAGTCCTGTCAGTTTGCATGCATACGATGAGCACCTTATAACGACCTCGTTATTTCGTGGCCTGAAAAACTACGACAATGGGGCATAGAATGAATTCTGCTGACAGGATATTCTTCTCCAATACAGAAGAGAGTTAAAAATGGCACCGATGTTGGTTAGCATTTCGTCCCCATTATTTCCGAGAACAGCATCTCGATATGCATGTCATTAGGAAATTACAACGCGTCGGATATAAGGAAATCGATCAGTTTTCCAGAAGTGGTTGTGTGCTCACAAGAAGGACGAGGCTTCATTAAGGTACTCCGTTTCTTCAAGGAAGAGTAATAAACATTTTGTGCTTGTTCATTTTTCGTCGTTGGATAATAATGAAATTCTAGTAAACAGTTGGGCATTACGATCATGAATGCCGTCCTCCGTGAAAGAACGTTTGCCTCTTAACTAGTTCTTCGCATCTTGAGTTCGAATCCTGGGTAAAATTTAGACGTTTCCTTCAACTTCTTTCCTCCTTTGTTTCGGTAATTTATCTTCATCGTCGCGATTACCACAGGGAGGCAGAAAGTGACTTAAATAAGGACAATAAAGCCAAAAAGTGTTTAATCTACTAGGCGATATGTGGCAAAATGAAGTCGAGTTCAACTCAGTACCACATTTTACACCCTCCATGACAACCTCATCAGTGGCGCCGATGTACGTTCCAGTCAGGAAACTGTAAATGTGGTGAATGCAGTGCGTAGGCTTATTACCAGGGACCGGATTTGTATGTAAATACATATTTATGTATGAAGTTCAAATCAGTTATATTTTGTATTATTTTTGCGCATCGTGTCATTTAGATTCGAAAACTTCAGTTTCAATTTTCCATATTTGCACATACAGTTCAATATTTCCCTTTTCATGTAATTGTTTAAATTGTTTTCTAATTTTCATGCACTAAAATTTCGATGTTAACATGGTTAAGTGGTAGAATAGGCTACAAAGCCTTAACTTCTCTATGATAAACAGGACGTAATAAATAAATAAATTAAATAAATACCTATATTATTAAGTTTTGGCTTATATTTTACATATTTTAGTTATTTTTACACATTATTTCTTTATTTCAGAACATTTCTCAACATATACTCCATTATTCGCGCCATAACTACATGTCCCCGTGTGACCGAAATAGTTGAATGAATTTCTTGCGAATAACTGACAAAATTCGAAGCGACGTTTCTCTGCAAGACAGTCACGGTAATAGTTACAATGCTAGGGTGACCAGACGTTCTGATTTTCACAGGACAGTCCTTTTTTTAAAGTCATGTCTTGCGCTCTGCAAAGCTACTCCAAAAAACCAAATATATCCTATTTTTCAATACCGTCTTGCGAAATGTCATGCAAAACATCCGGACGAATTGTTGACCTCTGTGAAACTGATAGTGTCTTATAAATTAATAGTATTGTTAGTTAGCAAAGTAATACTTGGAGATATAAAAAAAAATCGAGTTCGCGACCTTATTCTTACTGTAAATATTTATTGCTTAGAAGTAGATATTGCATACAGTCTGTTTATGATATGATATGCAAGGTACCGAGTGATGACTTACCAAAAGTATATGCAGGAGCGCTTTGATTATTGAAAATAGCCCAAATCTGGGGATTTGCATGTTTTATGCATTGATAAGATGATTACTACAGCTGTGGCAAGATACAAATATATTCTCAGTGTTGATTGATATTTTAATATTATTTCACAATGTATTATTCATTTATGGTAACATAGAAACAATAAAAACAAACAGTAAGAACGGGAGAGATAGGAAGCTTAATCTGTAAAATTAAAAAGGTAAGCAAGAGGAGAAACGAAAAAGAGAGAAATGAAAAGGGAAATATATAAGAAGGGAAGACCTTCGTGGCGGAGTGGTTGAACGTTAGGACGCCAGGGGCCCTGGGGTCGAATCCCAGCCTGGGCATGGACGTTCTTTGTGAGTGTCCATTCATAAATTTAAGCATAATTACCATCACTCATATTTATTGATGCAATTAGCCAAGAGTGAGAGGAAGGCGACGTTAAATACCAAAAATCAAGAAAAGATAAAATTAAAGAGAATTGTGTAATATTTCAGGAGACATGTAAGCAGCATGACTTTTCCTTTGTCAAAGAGGAGACGGAGGGTGCACTTGACCCTGTGCTCTTTTCGTTATAGCTGCAATCCCGCCCTCGTACGCATCCATGGATGTCCTGCTTTTCGTTTCAGAAAATCTGACCACCCTATATAATGCCGAAACTGTACTTTATGTAGCCCGTAAATTTTGACAATTTTAAGTCCATAATTGTCTCCATATTTTGGTGAAAATAACTAAATATGTATTTACATATATTTAGCACATTTTACTACATAAAAATCCGTTCCTTGCTTTACATTTAGACCTAATGAAGATCTCAAGCTTATTTCTGCTCAGTTCAGTGTGTCCGAAACTGAGCTACACGTGGAAGTCCACTTCTTCTAAACAGTTCTACCCATACTGCACACACATTCTCGATATATACTACAGTGAAAGTGATGCGATCATCACCACGCTCCGGAGGCTTATATTTCCCTTCCCCAATCTTTACCGATTGGACCAACATGGCCCTTAGATTATTATTATTATTCGAAGCTCTAAAGTCTTCAGCCTAATAGGAAAATATGTTATTGCCTTGTATTGTTAGTTTCACTGTGTCTGTAAATAGAACCAGCTGCACGTTGTGCGAAATCGCGCCTTTTACGAATGGAGGAAACGCGGGACCCAGCGAACTTTCTTCTTCGCCGCGCCCCTTCCTCATACGTCATGCCAATTTGCCTTGCCGTCGCGAATTTTGCGCCAGAGACGGGCTGTTGCTAGGTGAGAGTCAGCTGTTAAGAAAGTGCGCACGCAACGTCTACTATTGATCCCGAGCATGTGGATCAGCGTTGCCATCCGTCAAGAAAACTCTCCACGGAGTGGCTGGAAATTTTCCGATGATTAAATTTGTTTTGCGACTTGCCTCAACGACCCTGTAAGTAAGAAGGTTAAAAGGTTTTTGAAGAAAATACTTTGTCTACGAATCTATATATTGGCATTATCAGTGGCGTGCCCAGGATTTTTGAAAGGGAGGGGTTATGTACACTTTTCCTGGTAGTTGGCTCTCATTTTGCGATCTTTTCCTACCTTTGGTGTTCTTTTTTTTAGGAATGTTGGGCTAATGGGGGGGGGGTTATAACCCCCCCTTGGGCACGCCACTGGGCATTATAAATACCATCTGCAATATTCTGTATAAAGTTTCGAACTTATGAGAATTGTGGTTCTACTTCTAAAATTTTGTGATCTCGCTATCGAAGAACTATCGGTTAAAAATTCCCAATATATTTATCTAACACCAATCGTAAAAATGATTCCTGGAAGGGTTGGAAAGTTTTTTTATTTGACAAAGCCTGGATTGAGATTCATTCCCAAACGTAAACATTCGTAATAAAGAGACGATCGATGTACAGTACCTGTAATCCATGTAGCGTAGAACCAGGAAGGAGAATAATATTTTTTGACCTTTGTAAAAACTAGACAAAAAGTACAGAATTCTAATGATTTCAGTTACTGTTGTACTTCAGAGCATTGGAAGCTGAGAGACTCATTCAACAAGTTGGTGGTACTTTTCTTTCTAAATTCGAGTCACTTTTCTACACTACGTCTGGTTAATCACGGCCAAAGGGGTAGCCAGATTTTTTTTTAACAAATGAATTGGAAAAGTATTAGAGAAAAATAGCACTGAAATAACAGCTCTGTGTGAATCTGTTAATATGTAAACAAATTTGTGAATGCTTTTGCCAAATTCTTATGCAAAATATTACACTCAGGAAATTACGCTTTTCATGGCATTCTTCACAAATTCTGCAAAATGTAGTAAAATTCGCGTGAAGCACTAAAAATCATGCAGACTGAATTGCGATACATCGCAGCTTAGCATGAATTTAAAAAATGTTTAGCATGCCAATTATTACATTATAAGTAATTTCCGGCAAGAATTAACGTTCAGCTAGTTTATACGTTCCCTATATATAGGTCATACGATACGACATTTCGCGATTACTTTTAGTTGCGTCCCCTCTGCAAAACGCGAAAACACATAAGAGCCAATCAACAACAAGTAATGTCATTTTCGAATTCTGCGCCCAACATCTGTACAAATTGCACTGTAGAGCTGTAGAACATGGCAAAATTTCGGACGGGGCCCGGACCCTGGCTATGAAGGTGAGTGATGATAAAGGGACACTTAGAAAGTAACATCAGCGTCCAGTCCTTTTTCGAACTCGGAAGTTTCAGAGTTGAGTTAGTCAATTGACCACTGAAAGAATAAAGAATTTCAGGCTGAGAACTACTTATTTGCAGTGTTTGCCGGTGAAGGCGCTGGCTTCCACAAGAAGCGAAATTTTGGCATCTCAACTGAGATAACCTCCCGACATGCCTAAAACTCACTTTAAATAGTTTATTAACAAATGAGTGGATATCGAATCCCACCCCTTGACGTCCAAACAATCAATTCTGAAGATGATGACTAAAACAGCTGCAAAACGTAATTCGTCCACAACCAGATGCCTTTAATCGACCACTGCTTTTCGTGGCCTAAAACACAATTCTTTCGTGTCAAACACACAGTGTGTGTGTGTGTGAATTTGCCGTGAAAGGTTGTTGCTGCAGGGACCGTAATTATTATCATGAAGGTGAATGATAAATTGACTACATGGAAGAGAGAGCACTATGTTGGAAAGTTTTGAAAAAAATGTAAACGGATGTTATGCAGCCAATTTTACATTTCTGTTAAACCAGGTTGCATAGATGGTAGGCGGAACTACAAAATCTAAAATGGAAGAGAGAGTCGCTCGTGCAGAAGTGTAGTGGACTATACACCTTTATTTAAGTATTCGGCTACAAGATTTGTGTTTATTCTATTCTGTGTCTTGTATTACGCCACTTTTCTACCTCATGGGGTAATCGCGGCGATGGGACGGAAAATTAATTGATAAAATGGATAATGGAACACAGACAAAAATGATACATCAAAGTTTTACGAATAGATACTTCCGCTCTCGTTGGATGTATGGAGAATTTCATTGACTGTAAATGATATCTAACATGCCTAAGAATTCCGCAGGAGGTTTAGGAATATATATATATTTAAAATGCCAAACTAGCTTTGTTTACAGAAATTTTAACATTCCTCCCTTTTGGTTGAATTTTTTGGAAAACCACATCTACTCCCCTCTCTCGGATTATTTGTGCTTATCTATCTATCCAAGGCTGCTGCGCTACTGCATTACTTCAAGACTAGGAAATCACCCAAGTAACAGTTTCGCCTCTTCTTCTTTCTTCCTTTCTCTTTTTTCCTGTGTTTATTTTTAACTTTTTCCTCTTTATACCTTCTGTTTATCTTTACATTCTTTTCTCCTCTGTTCCTTGCTATCTTCCTCTCTATCTTCTTCTGTTTCTCTATCTTACCTTTGTTGGTTTTTTATTCTGTTTTTATCTCTTCCTTTGTTTTCTTCCTGTTTCTCTACCTTTTTCTACCTTTGTTTGTTATTCTGTTCCCTATCACTTTCTATCTTTGTTTATTGTGTTCTTCTATGCCTTTCTAGCTTTGTTTTACTTGTTTCTCTATTTCCTTCCTTGTTTCCTTCTTATCCTGCTTCTCTATCTCTTTCTATCTTTATTTGTTTCTTCTCCTCTGCTTCCCTCATTTCATCGTTGTGTCTTTCTTCCCTCCGTTGTTTCCCAATCTCTCTTTCTCTGTTTAGCAACACCCCACGGCAAGTAGGGCGACTTCCAGCCGCGACAAAACTTCGCGCGAGCAGCAGTGACTTATCGCACATGGAGTTTGCAACACTGTCACCTGGCAACTGTCAGCTGACTCGCGAATTGCAGTCAGTGTTGAGCGTGGTCCAGTCTCACAAAGGGTTGGGATGAACTTCGTGCTGCCACATTTCCTAGCTCATGCTCTTGCAACGGCCAAGGTCAGTGTTCCACAACGTCTGCGGACCAGGAGACCAAAGGGTTGCGTGTGATCGTCGCTTCAGCAGGTGAAGAGACTCCGTCGAAATGCTGGAGAAAAAAGACAACAGCGCCGCCGATCTGGAAGAGGGCGACCACCTCGGGTGCAAGCCATCGGATAGCGACGTCGGGGGGAAGGTGGGCTTCCACCCCGGGCGCGATATTCCCATAATTCCCGGATTCGACGATACCGAGTCTTTATTTCACGGTTCCGATAGCTGCAACAGCCTCCCTCGGAGTGTCGTCACCGACAACAAAACGACCAGGTTCGATTGTCACGAAAATGCCAAGAACGAAGCTCAATCGCACAATTACATCAACAACGCTCACGCCAAGCAAGTGAACAATGAGTGCAAAGCTCAAGAGGCTAACAACAATGATCGGAATCATGACGGAGGAAGGGCAACAATATCTGCCAACAAAGAGGACGGTGGTCGTAATGAAGAAAAGGAGGTTCACATTGCTCTGTCACAATCACAACACAGCAGTAAGTAACGTTTTTCATTTGTAGAAATGAAGGTGCTTTACTATTCTAGATTCATGTTTGTTGTCTTACGCTTATACCGTGCAGCTCTAATTTACTGCTGACACTTCTATAAAAATAGAAGATAATTTCGTTGACGAAATATTTTCCCCCTCTTTCTCTGTTCCTTTCCTTTGATTGTTTCTTCATTCGTTTATTTCTTTCCTTCTTTCTACCGCACGGTTTCTGTTTCTGTATCTCTCCTTTTATCAGCCTCCGCTTATTCTCTGTTCTGTCTTTTTGTGTTTCTTACCCTGTCCTTTCATTCTCCCGCCGTTTCTTTCTCTTTCTACAGTTCCCTGACTCTCTCTACTCTTCTATACTTTCCCTTATTGTGTCTCTTTCTCTTTTCTTTCTCCTCTGTGTGTATCTATCCTTTATTCCCTGCCCTTATATTCTGTCCCTTTTTATCGTTTCTTTCTTTATCTTGCATTCTCTTTCTGTCCATTTCTACCTTTTCCTTTTTCGGTTTGACTATTTCTATCTTTCCGCTATTCTCAGTAGCATTCTATATGTACCTTTTTTTCAATTATTCATTTCCTGTTTGTATAAGTTTTTTTCGTTGTGGTTATGCTACTTTATATCACAAAAAATTAAGCTTTCCTACAGAGAAACTTGCTCCTTCCGGTTTTGGAACAACTTTCCTACAAAAAAGAACATCAGATCCCTCCAATGTTTTCATAAAAGTCCAAAATGATCTGCTAAAACTGTGCTAGTTTTTAATGGTTATTTCAGCACCCATCCTATCTGTGAAAATGCACATAAATTATAAATTGTGTATGACAGCTACAGGAATAAGCTTTGACGGTTCTTTTGAGTTTGTGTTCGGTTAACGTAAACTCACTATCTCTCTTATTTAGGATATGTGGTTGTTAAATATCATATCGAAACAGAGCTGTTTCCCCAACTATTAAACAGGCATTTGCATTGGAGAAATTTAAAAGATAAATTTATTTTGAATTAGATGGTGTAAGACTGTGTCTGTTTCAAATGTAATCGTGATAATTTTTGAAGTGCCAAGACCAGTGCCATCTTAAGTGTTGTTTTACATAATCTCAGCAGTCAAAGATGAGAAAAATATTAGTCCCTCATGCAACGACAACCCAATTAGCACAATATATTAGTGGGTTGCGTATGGAGTTAGGTGTAA
The DNA here is from genome assembly GCF_977018435.1 of Lepisma saccharinum. Lineage (NCBI taxonomy): Eukaryota > Metazoa > Arthropoda > Insecta > Zygentoma > Lepismatidae > Lepisma > Lepisma saccharinum. The sequence goes on from NC_139231.1 coordinate 101,129,921, forward strand.
TTCCAGGACTGAAACGTGCACAACAGTAATTTGTGAAACGAACGAGAATAATAAGAAACTATTGTGCATTAAAATAAAAACAATTCAATATTATATCGCAAGCCACATAAAATATTTTCTGATGAGTAATGGAATTTCCTTTCCATTTCGCATTAGTTTTTTGACGATGAATTTAGTGTTTGTGCTTTTCATTAATTTATTTTCCACTCGCTCTGTTCGAGAAGGGAATGGAAGAAAAGAAAGCAGGAATGGTACAGGAAGTTTCACGTTTAGTTGACAAACAGACAAAGATTAGATAAATGGTTACTTATCTTGATTATGAGAGTATAAATGGTTACTTATCTTGATTATGAGAGTATATATATATATATATATATATATATATATACTATATACAGTGGCGGATTAAGCTTCCTCACCACCCCTAGGCACAAACTTAATGTGCGCCCTTTTCAAAAGAAAAGTAGTAATTTATTTGGAGTATTTTTACAGGATAATATAAAAATTAGTGAACATACTGAAATAAAAAACAAAGGATAAAAATCAATAACAAACGATTCATTTTCTGTATGTGCTATACCTAAAATTATGTAATGTATTGAGAAATTAAATTCACCACTCACCAGTCATAAATGAAGCCGCTTCCGTCTCACTTTGGTTGCTGGAAACTCGTGTATAAGTTCTACGACAGCGAAAACTCTACTTAAGACACTGACCCAGTACGTAAGTTCCGTCTGAATATGTGATCGAAAATGGTTCTCCAAGGTCCCAACAGATTTCTGCCTTGTTAAGAGTGCCAACTCGCAGTTATTGTGTTCTTCAGAATTTTCGTGTGATGCTAGAATATTTGAAATGTTTTTCCAGTCTGAAATGCCGTGAGTTGAGATGTTTGTCTTGCCCTTGAACAACCTGCATGATGCACAATAAACGGCACCAGTGCTGCACGAATATACCAAATAATTCCGCAAAATTGATTCGCCATTTACAAGTTTACGAAAAAAAAAACCACTATTATTTAAAAATCTTGTCTTACCTGCTATGAGTCTATGCGATTTAGAAAACTCGTTTTCAGCATTCTGATTAATTCCACGTCTTAGAAGAATGTCAATTGTAGACTCATTCCGACACCACTCGGCAGGATCGTCACTAACGAAATTTGCACTGTCACTGTCACAATCAGGAACTCCTACGAACTGAGGGGACACTACCTCAGGTGCACTTTCTTCCTCCACTAAACCCACAATATTTTCGACATTTTGCGTTTCACAGAGTTCACTCGATGTAGCCACTTCCACTTCAATTTTTGAACTGCTTTCGGAAATCACTTGTTCCTTTCGCCTAAAAAACGTATCCACTGTACCAAGCTTTTTCTTTAAGGTTGCTTCTCTTTCACGCTTTTCGTTTGCAAGTTTACTTAACTTTGTTCGCTTCATGCTGCCTGCTGCATAAAAAAAACACCAAATCGCAAATGCACTAGCAACAAACTGAATGCACCAGCCAGAGAATACAGTAAGACAAAAACTAGATGCGGTCCACGCGAAAGCTGCACTCACTCACTCACTTATCAGCAGTGTTTGTGTTTATTTTTTTTAAGACTGGCATTGTTACAGATGCGAGTTTTAAACAATCAGTCTTCTTTCCTGCCTGGCCATTAACAAACGCTTAGTGGAAGATGGAGTGGTATGTATTTACAAAAACAAACCAACAAAGGCTGGGCGGTTTGCATTGTCATTGTGAGCGATAAAAACCACAGCACGGGTTAAAAACAAATTGATTGGCGTCTGAGGAGGCAGATCAGACGAAACATTTCTTGATAACACATAGGAAATCCGATACATCAAGGTTTCTTTCGTATGAAACGAAAGTGTTGAATCCGTTGATTTGAAACATTGGTTTCATAGACCTAAATTGTCACTGTGTACGTAAGACACTTTTTATTATTCTTGATATTCTGGAAAAAAGATTTGCCGCCCCCAAGAGTTGCCGCCCCTAGGCACGTGCCTAGTGGGCCTATTTGGTAATCCGCCACTGACTATATAGGTACTTCACATTGACCTTGTTCTCGCTTTGATTTGCTGTTGGGAGAGAATGAATAGTAATTGTAAAGAGTTTTCCAATAAGAATGATATGATTTTGAAATGAACTGGAAACTGGCTTCAAATGTTATAACTGTCACTAGTTGTCATTTGTGTTTATTATACTGTGACAATTCATCTTGGCTAAATACACGCTTCAAGAACGTTTGGTTCTTGGGCTTTAGAGCAACTTGAAACGGATCATAATTTTGGGCAAAAATTATCTTCTCAGATGAAGCTAATTTCTGGTTAAGTGGATATGTTAACAAACAAAATTGTCGTTTTTGGTGTGAAAACAATCCCTTGTATCCGCAAAAGGTCACTGTATGGTGTGGTTTATGTCATGGTGGCACCATCGGACCATTTTTTTTTTCCGAAACGAGGTAGGAGATGCAGTTACAGTGACTGGTGAGCGGTACCGATTGATGTTAACAGATTTTTTGTGGCCAAATTTAGATGAAATTGATTTGGAGGACATGTGGTTCCAACAAGACGGTGCCACATGTCACACTGGTAATGCCACTATCGACGTATTGCAAGAACAGTTTGGTGAAAGGATAATTTCAAGAAATACAACTGTTAGTTGGCCTCCAAGAAGTTGTGATTTAACTTCTTTAGATTGCTTTTTGTGGGGTTATTTGAAATGTATAGTCTAAGCAAACAGACCACAAACCCTTGATGCATTAAGATTGAACATCGAACGCAGCATTCGTGACATTAGGCCCGAGTTATTGCACAAAGTCATCGAAAATTGGGTTCATCGAATTCACTCGTGTGCACGAAGTCGAGATGGACACTTAAATGATGTGTTATTCAAAACATAATGTAATAAACTATACTTCAAAAAGTTTGGTTGTATCTGAAATAGTTTTTATTTTATTTCATTGTAAAATCATATCGTTCTTATTGGAAAACCCTATACATACCTAGGAATTTATTTTATGTGTGAGAGGGAGAGAATGAGAGAAAGAGAGAGAGAGGGGGAGGGGATGGATGTGATTGCATTTAGTTACATAGAATATTGCGTCCGCCGTTCAAGATTTCAAAGCATTGAGTGAAGTAGCAATAACAAGCAAGAAATAACATCATTTGCAGCAAATTATTTTGGTTGCCATTGAATGTATAGTCTGTCTATGGACGCGGAAGGTATTTTGCTTGAATTCAACACAGGGTAGGATCTTCCTTGTGAAAGAAATTTTTCATTGGTGTGAAGTATTGCTTTCGTATTTTATGAAGGTTGTAAACCTGGAAGTGTTTATTAATACTTTTTTTTTTTTATTGATATCTGTTTCCAATGGCGTACTGGGTTTCCCAGGCTGTTCTTGCTATTTTAAAATTACAATGACGTGATTTTTCCCCTTTTCTGCCACTTCTTGGAGAAGGGGGAGAAATACGATTAAAACGAAAGTTATGAAAGAACAATCACAAACACATGTGGACAGAACCCAACACAATCTCCACAGTGGAGTATACTGGATATTGATTCAGACGCCAGAGCCTCGTTAGTCCAGAGGTGGAACTAAGGTTGACATTTAAATCACATTAAATAAGTAAATGAAGGGTTATAAGTACGGTTACCATACGTCCCGTTTGGACCGGGACAGTCCCGTTTCAGAGGCGTGTCCCGGTCGTCCCGTCCATATTATTTTAAAATCACTATTTCGCCAGTTTATAAAAGTCTGCGAGTTAGCTTGAAAACCAAATCTAAATGTGAGAGACATTTCATGCTAAATGAAAGAGATGTTGATAGAATTTTTAAACTAGCGTTATGGCCGTCGAGAATGTTCCAGCAGGCAGTTGTATTGTTTTGTGTGGGTTGTTCCGTTATTTGTAGAGCAATGAACAAGCATGGACAAGAAGCGCTACGAAGCTGCAACAAGAATTTAATTTCCTGCATGTTGACACAAACTCATAAGATAAATATGACAGCTATGTGGGGAGTTTTATGAACGCTTGGTGAAGCATAAAGTTGTTCTCAAGAAGATTGGTTCTTCTGATAAATACTTCTGGCACTCTTCAACTTCAGTGTAGAACGAACATCAAAAACACCAAAAACACTGTGTAAGTCATACTGAGATTATAATAATTAATAACCACTTGACAACGGGAGATCATATTTCATTTAATGTTTATGATGTATCATTTATGCGATCCATACTTTAATAAATAATAACTGTTATTAACAATACGTTAATAATAACAATAATTTTGTATTTAGGCCTAACCGATTTTACACGGGGGAAGGGGAAAAAGTGACCTCCTTGGGATGTACTGTTTTTGGGTCAAAATATTTTGATCATCCTAGTTATAAGATGGCTGTCGCTCAACAACAACATTAACAAAATGGTGACCTCCACGTCGTCGCCTTGTAATAAAGGGATCTCGGGTGCGGTACCCGGTGTTCGGATTCCACTTTAAATTGTAGGCCCATTCTCGATTAGCTAATCCCTGCATAAAGTGGATTTAAAACACACTCCATTCAATAAAAAAATGGATAAACATATAAACTTGCGTATGCACTGTCTACTGGCATTTACAACTCGAGACGAGGTGTTACACGTTGCCAAGTCTCGTCTTGACTCATTTTGGTACCTCTCGAGTTTAAGTCGGTGCCCCACTCTTTGTGATGAGATGAGTGAATATCCAACACAACCGTTCATGACTGAATATCCAACATTACCGTTCATACAGTTAGTCGAAATGCATTATGTTTTGTTATTAACTTTTACAACCTAGTTCAAAAAAAGCTTTAAAAAGTTGGGGAAATTTTTGGACATAAAATGTATGTTGTTTGACCTCTCACATAAAACTCTTATTTTTGGATTTTTTTTTTGAAAACTGTGGAAACGCGTATTCACTGATTAAAGCATAACCTGGTTCCTGTAAATCTAAATGTTTTCGATCTAAGGCATTTTTGCTTTGGCTATTCTGTTCGATAGATAACTGAACTTTATTTCTGTTATTAAGCATAAAAATAACAAAGCTTTCTGCTTTTTTTGTAACTTGATATAAACGCTGTTAGTTCCCAGGGTAGGGAGGATGGACGGCCCCTTCCCGACGTCCATGTTCGGATCACACTTTCAACTCTCGACAAGTCCCGATTAGCCAATCTCATAATTTAATTAGATTTATAAGAAGCTTTGAATTTGAAGAATGGTCTAGTCTTGCATTTGAGTGAAATAGATTAACATATTGTAAGACAGAATGAAAATCGAATTTCTCAGTACCGCGGGTTCCTGGTCTATAATAAACTGAAATTTTGTTAGCAGGTGCAGTTGAACACTCAACTGTGCCGTAGCCTTCACGTATAATTACACCTTTTTATGTTATTGAGAGACCCGTTCCCCTGTCTATCCCCCACGTCAACGCCCAAGTCCGCAATTCTTCAGTCCAATCCTATCGGAAACAAATCTCACGATCGAGAAGATTTACTGCAATTCCGACTCCGATGCCCTCTAACGCCAGAATGTAGAACTTCCACGTTTGACACAGTGACATTGGATTTCATTTCCATTCCAAATTTTGTTACAAATATAGCCACGACGTAACACAGCGTTCATCATCCAAATTTACATTTAGCTGCCCTCTGTATTTACACGGCCAAACTATACCGTTCTTTTTACATAATGGGAGAGTTTGTCTTGAAGTTACACACGACTGAATATTTCCATTTTCGTTTTTTTTATGTCGCTTTCACTTTTTTTGTAGAGCTAATTCTGACGATGAGAAGGTTAATGTACTGTGATAGTGGGAGAGATAACGAAGACAGTGACTTCACATCCACCGAGATACTCCAAAATACTATTAAAAATAACACTGTCGAAAATAAAAAAAAGAAATATCAGTTTGCATTTTTAAAGTAGTACCTATAAAATGAATTATTGATTATGTAATGATATATATACAATAACTTTTGCGCAAAATAAAGAAATATTTACCACGAGAATTATTGAAAAATTGTTTTTTTTTAATGATAACACAACTCATGGTATTTAATGTGGTTGCTGATAACATGAATGCTTATGAAATATTCTTTTAATTCATCAGTATTATATGATTACATCATAGGAGACTTTACAATGGCGTAGTGGCTAACACTGTAATCAATAGGTTCCGGGTTTGAATCCCAGTGGAGGCGTAATTTACGTATAATGGTTCTGATCGGATCCCGTTTAAACTGTAGGTTCAGTGTTAATTAGCTTAATGTGTACTTAAAATGCCATGGCTTATGATTAAATGAAAGGATTGTACTTTTTTGACTAACCAAGTATTTCGAATGAAAGATAGGCATAGCCTACTTTCAGGCATGTAGGAAGGCTGGATACGCAGCGTGTGTGCTAAAGAAGAGAGAGAGAGAGAGAGAGAGAGAGTGCCTGTGTGCGTGCGCGTGTGTGTGTGTAATATGTATGTATGTATATGTCTACATGTAGGCAACTCGAAGGGCGACTTAATTTTGTGAAACAAATTATTTTATTTCGTTGAATTACACCTACCCATAAAGGCCTACAAAAACATTTCTTCAGCAGCAGAACCTCTCACTCATAATCTTCCTTTCTGGTTGTGTTCTTCCTTTCTGGTTGCGTTTACACACATGCATACGTAATAAAAGGGATAGTGATAGAGATAGATAAATATATAGATAGAGAGAGGGGAGGGAGGGAGGGAGAGAGAGAGAGAGAGAGAGAGAGAGAGAGGAGAAAAATGGAAGGAGTTACGCAAAACTTGATCGACAAGTTACAGATTGAAGTTTTTGTTTCAAGAGGGACCTAAAAAAATCATCCTGTGTCGAGAGAACTTTGAAAGCCTTACAACGCAGTTATTCGTGTCTTGGCAGCAGGATGTTGATGTACGTACAATTCGTCATCGTCACTAATATTTTTAATCTGCTGACTCCACTTCCCCCTTGCATCTGTATGAGCACAGTACGATACGAGTCGTGTTTTACACAGTGGCGTATCCTAGATTTTCATAAAGGGCATGCTGTACACAATTTTTTTAAAACATATATATTATGAAATGGGGGATAGCATTATACGTATTCAGTAGTTGACGATTTGCACATTAACATTACTACATATTGCATAACGTATAAAGTAATGAAATATGGATAATAAAGTTCAAAACTCACCAGGTTTGATGTCTGATGTAGAAGTCTTCATAACATTATAAAATCACTTGATATTTATAAACAGTTTATATTTACATTGGAGATTCACAATTTAGGTTTGTTTGGCTTATGCAAATAACATTATAGTAGAGGCCTAAATTAGAATAAGATATTCAGGAACAAAAAAACAGACTTAATTAAAGTAATTTAAATGTAAATTCTGCTCTTCTGTTTTGAGTGGTAAATTCTCTTATAACATATTCCTAAAATGAGAACAATGCTTTAATTTTCTGAAGCAGCTCTTTTTCAATGTATAATATACCAAGCGCACTTAATCTTTCTTGCGATTGGGTTGCTGTAATATAATTATTAATTCTTCTTAATGCTGAAAAAGATCGTTCCACTGATTCAGTTGAAGCTGGTATTGACAAAATGAGTGTAGCCAACTTGTAAGTTTCACTCATAATGTTATGAATATTGTTCGTGTTCATATATGGTACTAGTTCATGTACAGGTTCATTTACAAACTCTGGGGAAGAATAGAAAGCAATCAACTCATTCTTTAGCTTTACAAAGTCAAATAATAATAATAATCATGTATGACACCCTTTGTTTCATTTTCCGTCATTTTTTAAAAATATTCCGGGAAAATACTGCACTAAGCCATGTGGAACTTTGAAAGAGGCCCAGAAATAAAAATAAACCAAATTTTAGGCCTAAACTAAATGTGCATTGCACTGTACCTCCAAGGAAAAAAATCAATCGCTGGCACCTCTTTGTTCAACGAAACAACAAGCATACTCTTCTCTGTAGCTGTCACCTCACCGCATGCACGCATTGTGGGGGGGGGGGGGGAAGCGGAGGGAAGAAGCACGCGAGCAGCGCTTGCCCACGTTAAAATCTTCCTTCGCTGATGTGGTCCATCCGACAGCTTGCTCTGCGACGACATTAATGAGCATTTCTACATTCTAATTTCTTCATATAGGATTGGATTGGATTGATTTGGTGTTTTAAGTCCACATTAAGGCTAATCGGGACTGGACCTACAGTTTAATGTGGGATCCGAACCACTATGTGCTTCCACCCGGTATCGAATCCGGGACCCCTTGATTACAAGGCAACGACGCTACCACTGCGCCATCGGGGAGGCCCTCTTCATATAGGAGAAGTATTTATTTTATACGAGAGCGCTCAACTAAGCTTATATTACATTTCTTGGATCTGAAGTGAAAGAAAGCAATATTTTTTTTTCCCACAATTGACGCATGCGCCCCATGCATCGCATGTGACCAGAATACGCCTCTGGTTTTACATTACATTCCTCATGGCCGAGTGCACCAACGCCGATTATTTCGAAGTTCAGATGAGCGGGATCATTTTTGATCCACTCTAAATGAACTTGGTTTAAAGATTTGCATTGCACCAACGAAAAACGACGTTCAAGAGATTCCGTTCAAATGATCCGAGATTAATTTGTAAGGCTATACCTGATTGGTTGGCTAAAACAAATGACAATCAAGAACCCCACCGAATAGTGTGATGTGTTAAAGTATCAACGTGTAGGAGAAGAAAGTAATTCGGGCCGCAAACTTATCTGAATTTGAGAAATGTACTGATCAACCTTGTCGACGAGTACAAGGATGTAGTAGGGTGTAAAGAAATAATAATCTTAAAAAAGAACTGACGGCATAAGACAAAAGAATAAGGAGAAAGCATGGAACCTTCTTCTACGGGACTTCAATGCCTTACGAAATGCATTCGCGAGAGAACAGCGTACGCTGAAACTCGCCCGCTCAATAAAGATATTTTATTATTATTATTACTGTATTGTGGTAAGTATTTGAATTTTTCATTTCTTAATTCTTATATATTTATATTGTCATGTGTAGCAACAGCATGTAGCAATATCGTAACATTGCTCTGTTCTAATTTACCTTGGACTTGCACATGTTTTGTGTTCTGGGATAGAAAGTACAGTATTTAGAAACATTTCGACTTTGCACCACAGAACCACAAATTATTATTATTATTTTGGCAGTTTTTAGTTTACTTTACACAACTCTCGAATTATCAGCATTGTACACCCAACATCTCTAGCGTTTGCACGCCCTCGATATCACTTTCCGCTCTTTTTATATTCAAAAACAACTGCCTGCAGTCGAAGCGTCAGTATCGTGAACCATGATCGGCCACCAAAACGGTGGCGAATGGCCGTTCAGAAGATAAACTCGTTTTGATGTTCCTAGATCGCGATCAAGTGTTGAACCGTCTTCGTGCAATGGAATTTTCCAGTGATCCTTTCCCGATCCGAGTTTAAAATTTGATCTTCGTTCGTGCACACGGCCATCACTGAGTGTTCAGTGTAGCGCAGAGATCCGAATTCAACGTGCCGTGTAGGCAACGTAGAAGTTGCAACGTGCCACCACTCGTAAGTAACTCCAGGGTATGGAGTTGCGAATTGGCAACACACCGCTCCTTGCTCCGGCTGGTCAGTTGGGAGCACCAGTTCTCACCCAGGGATCGGGATTAAGACGATCCACCCTTCCTCCAGGAAGGAAACCACCGAATTGCGACACGTGACAGTAAATAAAATTCCAAATACTTTATAATTAAAATGTCCAAAATCTTTAATCACGAATCGCGCGCGTACATACTGATTCGCACAATTTAAGAGTTATAATTTGTTGGGTCATGCACGCTCGTAGGCAGTGACAAGCAATTTATTTAACACGAAAGTCCGCGCACCGCCTTCACAGTTAATAGCAAGACCTCAACTGCTACCTCAAGCGCGAGGCGCAGCATAACAGATTGTTCTAACTTACAATACAAACTCATAACATAAAATAGGACAAGAAAAACTGATAATTTATATAACACATCAATGTAGCGATAGTAAGCTAAAGTTCAGGTTGGCAACAATTAAAAATGCCAACGTGGAAGTTTTTACATCGCCAAGAACACGAAGCGTGGTTCCCCCACTCCTAACATAAGCAGCCAATAGGAATACGATATTTTATTGAAAACGAGAGAGAAATACTTTGCTATAATATTACAATATTAAACTATATAGAAATAACTAAACTGATTTTATCAAATAAATCATATTTGCCCTTGCACATAAAAAAATGATTAAATAAAGATTTAGTTTATAACGAAGACAAATTACTTCAATCTTGTACATTGTTGAACAAAAATCGATATTAAGAAGAGATGTATTTAACTTGTGCTTGAACAATGAAAACGTTGCATATATTATTTGGGATAATTATTAGCCTATAAATTCTGAATAAATGTTGCAAAAATACGCGAATAATATTATAAGATGAATCGTGAATATATACATGAATTATAAAAACAATTAAGTATAAATAATTTAATAAAAGTTCTTAACTTGAAAGTATACGAATAAGATAAATGCCAATATACAACTTAAATCTGCCTAACATGGCGGTCGTTACAATTTCCCCCCTTGTCGGCATAAAAAAATGGTTGAGTGTATCGAAGTATTTTTTTTTTAAATAGATGCTTACTATCGCATAACACAAATAATATTCGATTAAAACAATTATAAAATTATACACTCAGATTACACTGAAAGAACTACTTGATAACAGATTCAAGTTTTCTTCCAAACACAATAATTTCTGACACATATAACTGAGATAGACTTTTAGGTTACATATAATCATCGAAAGTTACAATAAATTTCAATTAATATGCATGTACATGAACAATCGACTTGGATAATATAAGATATACCTTCGTAAATATAAGCTTGGTGTAACAAAACATTTTACAGGTCTGACAATTCTTTCATCCAAAATTTATGTTCCTTTCTGGTCATTGTTATTTGACCTAGTTTTTATAAAGAGCACAATCTTCATTTGACATACTTATAGGTTTGCTTCTTTGAGCCTATCAATAAATCAGTGTTTTCTAATTATTAGCCTATAAATTCTGAATAAATGTTGCAAAAATACGCGAATAATATTATAACATAAGATGAATTATAAAAACAATTAAGTATAAATAATTTAATAAAAGTTCTTAACTTGAAAGTATACGAATAAGATAAATGCCAATATACAACTTAAATCTGCCTAACATGGCGGTCGTTACAAAGTAGACAGAGGTGTGCTCAGATGCAAAAAATATTGTATAAAAAAGAATGGAGAAAGAACGTTAATTTTTCATGCTTTGTTATATATTTTAAAAAGTATATTTTGTGAGCTGGAATCCACAATCCCCTCTCGGCACACCCTTGGAAGTAGGTCATATTTTTACACATTTCCCGTCCCGAAAATTTCCCGACCTAGTTGGGAAATGGCGAAATTTTTCAGTTCCGAACATAGGGGTTATAAAATTTCCCATCCTTCACACCCCTAGGTAGGTCAGCCAACATGATTCTAAGGTCTGGTAAAATAATTCTCTCGTTATCTCGGGGGGGGGGGGGTGCTTTGCCCCCTATGCCCCCCCCTTTCTGGCGCCCTTGACAAAATATATGACTTCATACAAAAAATAACTAGTCCACTTTGCATATCAGTAAAGCGTATAGCACTGGAAATTTCTTTAGAATTTTTTTTCCAAATTTATACCAAAGTAGTGAACATGACCGAGAGTTTCCATCTTCTCTCGATGTCGCTGTCGTCCCGGTATAATTCGTAAGTACAATATAATCACTGTTGTCAAGCACTGGAGTGCGCAGAGGGAGGGGGGCTGATAGGGCTGCAGCCTTCTACGAAATTTTGAGAAAATCAACATTTTCAAATGAAAGCTGTAAAGAACTCGGGGGGGGGGGGGGACGATTATAATTTTTGAGAGTGGAAAGTTCTAAATATAGGAAATATCTTATTGTGTACCTCGTCCACCTAGAACTTAGCTACAGTGCTATCCACCTTTATATTTGCAGCCCTCCCGGAAAAATAAAATCGTGTAGCCAGTGTTGTCAAAGAAGAAAATGGTGAGGCAAAAAGAATCACACACACGTGCAATACCTAGAACAGGGTTTCTTTCCTCAGAATTCCTTTCTCCTCTGTGTTACGACTACGAACATGAGTGGAATGGAGCATTTGAAGCTGCTGGTATTCTTTAACCCCACAGTGCATTTGCTTTTCGTGTGGATAGTATAGTTCATGACGGAAATATCACACCTCTTGCAACTTACTACAACTTAGTCTACTATACGTTTATGATTTGCAGCTGGCAAGAAGCAAGAAAAGCAACAAAACGTGTACTTGCACGATGTAGAAAACACGAAAACAAAACACAATCTCATAATCCAAACACGCGATTAAGTAGCATGCAGTCATAACACTGAAACTACTCTCTGCGCCATTGGGTTACTGGGAATACGTACATTTGGAAGTGGGGGAGGTTCCTTGGTAAAACCCGTAAGGTCATTGACCGAGCGGAGTTGCGCTTTTCTCGCTACACGTCGTGCTTGCATGACACATGCTCCTCAATCGGTTAACAGGTGATTCGCATTTTATCGACCTTTGTCGAGTGCGTTGTGTTCAAAACAGTCGCAGTGGCAGACTTCTGCACAAGATATCGATTTTCCTGGTTAATGAACTGTGATAGAAGAGAGAGAGAGAGAATGTAGAATTCACATTCTGCTGTACTTTTCCAATGTAGCAGACTTTCTGTGGCGGAGTTGTTAGCACAGCGCGCTGCGACGCCGGGGTCTCGAGTTCGAATCCCGACCTGTGCATGGGTGGTCTTTGTGAGTGTGTCTTCATAAATTTCATCATACCATCACTCATCCTCATCTTCGCGATTATCCAAAATTGGCAGTAATGCGAAGTAAAATGAACAATTGCTCGATTGATTTGGTTTATAGTATTTCGCCTCTCTTCCACCCCGGCTAATTGTGAAGATTCGGATGAGTGATGATATGATGGAAGTTGATTAAGGGAGACTCACAAGGAACATCCATTCTCAGGCCGGGATTCGAACCCGGGAGTAAAATACACTTACTTTGTTAAATAACATCTGTGTTCAGTGCAGCCCACTTACATGGGCTCGAACCCACCCAATAATTTGCCTAGAACTATTATTTCTATTACTATACTTGTTATCGCCTGTGACGCAGGTACTGGCCTACATTGTACCCCCTCACATATTTTTGGGAAGGGAATATTACCTTGCTAAATCCTTTGATCCGAATAATATTGGTATTCCATTTAAGTACCCCTCTCCAAACAATTATAGAGATGCAAGATGCTGCCATTAAAAGAATCTCGTTTGTAGTAGTTCAACGAAAAAAAAGTTTGTTTTGTATACATCATCTTCCTGTCCAAAATAATCAAAACCACGTGACCATATTATACTACATTTTGGTAGTAATTACCTCACTTGATATGTGGGAAGGGAAATTTCTGCTTCTTGCTTCATTGGGTAACTTTATACTTTATTTTATTAGGAGACTAAATTGGACGCACAATATTTTAAGGGTAGGTGGCGAACTAAACCTTAAAGTTCTTGAAAAGTATTTCCGATAATTTGTAAATAATTTCCCCCTGCCTTTCCTTCGCCTTCGGGAGAATGCCATAAAGAACTGATTTTTTTTAAAAAAATTGTGTCTTTTTTGCCTGTTTAAGTTAGTCGAAAACCAGGCCGGAACTCTAACCCGAAACCTTGGCTTGCGAGATCATGAGTACTGACCACACTCGGGTACCGTGGCTTATACCATAGAAAGTAACATGTACGTGAATAATCAATCCTACAAATATGTAAATCCAGGAAGGTTGGAACAGCAAGAAAGTGCGAGAAATTGTGTCACGTCACGACAGTGAAATGGTTGAGGAGAAGCACAGCCTTGATATTATGCACAAACGAAAGAGGACAAAGACTTACGTAAGATCAAGTTCATAAAGCGTGTTGGAGTGGGGGATGGAATTAATATGCTTCTTGCGTTAGCTGAATATGTCGTATAATATGCAGACAGGCAGGGGCGGCGCCAGAAATTTTCGACCGGGTGGGCAGAAGCTCCATATTGATAGATTAGGGTGGGCAGTATAAATGTAAGACCATATATAGTATATACGTTACGTATGTGTATGTAAGAGGTATGTATCTCCTCTCTCTTACACTCCCGATTTTCCTCTTACTTCTTTTTCCTTTCCTTTTCTTGCTTTCCTCTTTATTATTTTCTAATATATTGTCGCATCTTGTTCCATTTCCTTTTGCTTTGTCTCTGATGGACACAATTATTTCAAGGGAGTGTTTACACATGCGCAGCCATACATTCTAATCACATTCCTTCATGGATATTAATACAGTGAAATAAATGTGAATTAGGTTTAAGCTTGTGTTGCAAATACAAGGCACATTCTTGATTTTAAGTATTCGGCGACAGTGATAGATAGTGCGATGGTAGACAATCGTGAAGTTTCTCGTAATTTAAATGCATGTTCCTGAGCATAGTATTTTCATCGTATGAGTTTTTGACTGAAAGAGTTTTCTTACTCCTTGGGGGTCACTTTTCTTAGCATTCAAGGTTTGACAAGTCTATCTGAATGTTTGCAGTAGGGGCGATTGGGTGCCAACATTTGCGGGGCAGGGACAATATACTTTTTCTTGGTAGAAAAGGCTTAGCATAAAGACGCCATAGTGCGGGGGCAAAAAGTGGCAAAATGTGGCGGGGGGAACTGCATCCCCTACTTCCCGCTCCTCCTAATCACCGCCACTGAATGTTTGGATTAAAATAAACGTCTTATTAGGAATAATTTAAAACACACGCGGAAAACCAATTCTTTGTTCCTTGTCCATGAAGTATTCCTAGGCTAATGAAAGGCTACTTTGACAAAATATCACTCATAAGTAATAAACAAGTAAGATTTTTTCTGAACAGTCATGTTACTAATGCGGGAGAAACAATACACGTATGGTTACACGAACATATTTTTTGAGGTAACAAAATGATTTAGGACACAAGGAATTCATTGAAGTTGATCACCGTACCAGTAATAATTCATCTATTTTTCATAGATGTCATGGGTCGTATGGCATGACCATTTCGAACACACTACAATGTCAACCTCTATCCTATGCAACATACCCTGGAAACTTTATTCTTTCAGGGCAACGAGTCCCTGGCACCTGGAACCACTGTCAAAGTAAAAATTTATGAGGGTTCGTATTTTGAGTGTCAGCATGTGTTTGTTTTCGCCCCTTCGTTACTTTCATCTAATCACCATTGAACCTTATAACGTCGTCATTATCAAAATTAGCAGAGAAATGACTTAAAATAAAACAAATCATCCACAACTTACTCTTCCAAAAATGGAGTTTCATTACTTCATACCTCTTAGAAAGTTGAGGTGGTTGTTTCAATTGCACAGCGTTCACTAGTGTATCAAGGCAGCTAATTACGTGAACAATGACATTGTTTTTCGAAAGTCTCAAAGATTTGTCTCAGGCAATCACCCTCTTAAAATGGACGCATCTTCTGTGGTGATAAAATTACACGTTTGGTGCGAGTTCTTTCTGTATATTTATTCCCCAATGGCATAACGTTGTAGCATTAAAAATGAAGAGGTCCTGTGTTCGACTCCCCCCCCCCCCTCTGGTGGAAGCACAATGCACACTGGTTCGGACTACACGTTAAAGTGTAGGCTTAGTCCCGATTAGCCTATCTGAGCATAAAAGTGGGCTTAAAAACAAACTTAACAAAATCGTCTTCTGGATGCTTCGTGACATAACTTTTTTTTATTTATTTCAGCTGCATCTACAGATTCTGTTGACATTTTCGGCTGATTCATGTGGCAAAATTTATGTGTGGAACGAGGATTTCTAAATAGGATAAGCCACATTAGCAGTTGAATAATTCTGTAGCTTTCCCATACATAACTGGTTTATTAAATTATTTTTTTTTTGGTATTGTAGTGATTATTGTGATTCCTACTTATTAGTAGAACGAATATAAAATTGATATTTCGCATACCATATTGATATTTGAAGATGACAGGCATATAAAAATTGTAATGAAATAAAAAAGGGACACTTCTGGAATTTCAATGCAAAGCTAATTAAAACTATATTATACTCTGATCACATCACCTCCAGCTTCGGCCGAGATCAAGAAAGTATGGGCCCTAACCCCACACCCCCTATACGCCTTCATGGCGTGGTGCAAGCACAGGGGAGCACTTTACATTACTTTTTTTATTATACTCTCTAGCATACTTAAACCCGAAGTTTTATAGCTGCAGCAACACAAACCTTCCATCTGTCCCTATCCGGGGCAACATCAATCTAATCTTTCCCATCCTTACCGGTTTCTTTTAGGTCCATCTCAACGTTATCCTTCCATCCTCGTCTTGGCCTTCCTACTGGTCTCTTACCATCAGGTTTCCCAACAAGAATCCTGTAAACTATTCTTTCCTCTGTCATTCACGCCACATGGTGGCCTGCCCATCTAAGTCTTCTTGATTAAATTATTCTAATAATAATTAAAAAGTCGAAATAATTTATTGTGTTCCAGAGGAAGTGACGCTAAGATGATGTTTTTATTTGTTTATTTGGAGATTTATTAACCATACCCAGGCCGGGATTTATATACGTATGTGGAGGCCCGGAGCTGCAGTCCTCAAGTTCACCCTAAATTCTGATATAATCTTGATCATACCCTGAATAATTTTGAGCCTCCTAAGACAACTAACTGCTTTTAATCATAGAAGTATTCATTTGATCACAGTTTTTGTTTAAATAGCTCTAGTAATTACTTTCACTTTCTAAATGACAAAATTTACTTTTTATGGGTTGATAATATGTGAACATTTCAGCAAAGATAATATTCACAAGTAAAATATACATGTTATGAACACCAGAATACACTCATTTATTGAATCATTCATATGTCCCCAAGTATATGTACTTATTGAATTTGATTGGGTGGGCAATCGGGTGGGCACAGGAATTTTTGGGTGGGCGCTTGCCCACCCGTGCCCACCCCTGTCGCCGTCCCTGCAGACAGGTAACGCTACATGTAGCAACAAGCTGTAAATGCAGATGGTAAGGCCCTACACATTCGCTTCTCGACCATTTGTGGAAATGGCGTGATCAGCACCACGCTCGGGCCGCCTTTAAGCCCCCTCTCCTAGGATTATCCCCAGGTACATTTTTTATTAGAGGTTAGGTGAACCCCAGAGCCGCTCTGTGAACGGAGATTGCTGGAAAAAATCGCACCTGAATCACCGTCCCCGGGGTTCCACATGACAGACGCCATGCCGACAGGAATACTGCGGCTCTCTATCATACGAAGGATGTCTTAAATAAATGTAGGTGATGAATGTATTCCATTGAGATAGGTTGGTGAAAATTGCTTTAAGTCCACCTTATGCTCCGATAGGCAAATTGGAACTGGACAATCAGTTTAAGTTTGGTCTTTACCATCGATATATCCGCCCACTGGGAATCGAACATGGAGCCTTTTTCTTACAAGGCGATATAACTAAACGTTAGGTAGAAATTGAAAGTCTACTGTTACATAGAATTGTTGAGTTGGTATTTTAAGTCCACTTTATGCACAGTAAGGCTAATCGGGACTGGACCTACAGTTTTAAAGTGGGATCCGAACCACTTTTGCCTCCACCGGGTATCGAACCCTTGATTACAAGGCGACGACGCTACCACTACGCCATCGGGGAGAAAGGGTTAATTCTAGTTCGAGTTGAAATGGAAAGGAAAGTAATACTTGGAGCTGTCTTGGTGGTTCAACGCGTTGAGTCAAACTGTTCAGATTTCGGAAAATTCTCGTCTGTTTTCATCTGGGCCTATTTCAGGAATGGGCCTAATGCTGCAGCATCAATAGCAGCCACCTTAATCCGGCTCTGTCTTTGTCAGCGTCTCTTCATGGATTTCAGCGCATCATCACTCAATCTGTTCGTTGGGATTTTCGTAAAGAAGAAAATCGAGTTAAAATAAGAAAAATACAAGTGCAGCAGTATACTTATATGTTACAAGTGCATACAGGGACTACTTTTATTTTCAGCGGACGTAAACTGATAACTGAGTAAAAACATCGTGTAGGAAAAGAAGTGTATAAAATCCCATGGGAAATCGCAGAGTTTGTGAGAAAAAGCAAACTGTAATCCAACAAAAAACAGAACTTTCTCGAGAAATGTATCCACTATCAAATTCCCACGCTTTTAGTTTTATTTCCTACCACTCTACATTTGTTATTACAATAAGTCCAGTTAGCTCCGCAGCTTCTTCATTAAGCAAAGCCATCAGGAAATTGCACGAACAAAGCTAACGACTGATAATTTACAAATATCACTATGAATGAATTCATGTTCTTTTTACATCTTCCGCGTACCACTTGAAACTGAAATTTATCTTAATGTTATCATTGCCTCATTGTGCTAATATTGTTATCATGTGATGCCTTATCAAAATTTGTATGTAAATGTAACTTTTCTGCATAACTGTAACCAAAGTGAAACTCGTCATGTTGCTTCCCTAATTTGATAAAAAAAGTTATTTTGTTTCCCTCTCTGCTTCTTTTTCTTTCTTTTCTTACTCTCCTTTTTTGTATTTCCTTTTCTCCTTTTCTCTGCACATCGCTTCTTTCATCTTGTTTCTCTCTCTCTCTTCTTTTATTTTTCTCCTCACTGAATTTCAATAATTCTATTTTACCCCGATAAACATGACGTCAGACACTTTTCAATAAATATCCCAATTTTTCATTGTGACCCTACATGTTTTGCAAGCGCCTCATTTGTTAATATTGTATTAATCTAGTTAGAAATGATGGGATCGTTGCCGGATTAGTGTGTCGTTTCGTTGTCTTTGATCTCTTTCTTTTCTTTCTTCCTTTCTCTGTATTTCACTCTTTTATTTCTCTCTCTCTCTTTCTCCTCTCCCCACCCCCTCTTTCTGAGTATGGTTTATTTAATTTTATCTCTCCTCTTACAACAAGTCGTCTCGGTGCTTAGTGTCACGACCTCTCTATTCACAGCTGGTCCCTTTTGCGGAGTGGTTAGCACATCGCGCTACGACGCCAGGGGTCCCGGGTTCGAATCCTGGCCTGGGTATGAATGTTTGTGAGTATCCATTCATCAATTTCATCATATCACCACTCATCCCTATCTTCACAAATTAGCCAAAAGTGGCGCAAGAAGCGAAGTAAAATAAAGTAAATCAGTCAATCAATCAATCTCTATTGACAGTCCTAGATTCGAGTTCTGACTTGCACATTGGTGATTCTTTCAATTTCATGTGATCACCATTCATCCTCATCGTCACGATTAGTCAAAAGTGGGAAAAAAAGCTATGCTAAATAAGAAAAACAAATAGTTATCGTAACATGTAAACATGACGTCAATATACAATTTTTCGGAATTGATATCCCTAGAAAATTTTCTCCTGGCGCCCATCCATGTTGTCAATACCGATTAGTTTATTTGGTCTTGTCATGATGACGCAATAAACGTAGTTTCATCTTCTTTCTTTCAAATTGGAAGTCGTTAAACTTTGAATTTAAATTATGGGCAATAAAACGGTCAAACGGCGTGAACTGCTCGTGCAACAATCAAACGTATGCACTCAGTGCAACAAGTGTTGATCTACTTAGCGTGTTTTCTGTTGCTGCATTCATGCATCAAACCCAAGGCATACTATTGTACTTCCAGAACTTGTCCTTGGACTTGGGGAACAGTCAATGGAAGCTATTATTCCACGTCATATTCCAACGAGACCAAAGCAGGTCAACAGCTTTCCAGCGCAGCGGGTCAGCGATTTTTGTCTGCATGCAAATCGGTAACATCCAATTTATTGCTGTCACTGCTTGCTCGGATGTTTATAAGATTGAAGCGCAACTGATTTGCCCTTGAACATTCTTTCTTCATGTGTTGCAGTGTTGTAGGCAGAAATCATTTCGTACGGTCCGGGGTGTATTTTAAAAATATTTCCAGTGTTCCATTGAGAAATTAAGATTTGCCGCATTTAGTCGAATATAATGGGATCATTTTTCTGTCAAATATCGGCTCCAGAATCAAAGCACGCATTTTTGATTTAAAAATTACTGAATACGAAACACAGAAGTGCCTGTGAGTTTATTTATAATGTAATTTCCTTAATTATGAATAGCGTTACATTGTTACAAATTTACGATTTGTAACAAACGTAATGTTGTATAAAATAGTGCGTTTCCTCTTCTTGTTACTCTGCTCTTATATCTCTTTCTTTGTATCCTTTTTTCTCTCTTTATTCATACTTCTGTTTCTCTCCATTTCCTTTTCCCTATCTGTTTACGTCTTTCTGTCTTTCCTTTTGTCTTCCTTCTTTCTCTATTAATTTATATCTTTATTTCTGTCTCTTTCATTCACATTCTCTCTCGCTCTCCCCCACCCTATAATTTTTGACAATGGTCCACCGCATATGGTAAACTAAAAATTTGACATAATTTCAATTTCTGATCAGAAAGCAGGTTTACAACTCGTCTAAGATTGTAATGCCTCTCTCGGTCTCGCCACGATTTATATATATCCGTCTCGTTGTAGTCTCGGTTATGTCTCGAGTGCCGAAATATAAATACGTATATTTTAAATGGAACATATGCAGTGTCACTGTACAAACGTCTATAGCGTATGGAGTTCATTAATACAAATAACTCTTCGTAATACCTTTTTTTCTGTTTGGCACCTCGTGTTGACGATACGAACCCTGGAAAACCAGAATGTTATCAAGTATTATTTTATTTTAGTTTATACATTTTCATAAGGCATTGTTAACGTTTTGTCACTGATTGTTAATTATAAATATACTCTATGTAGCTTTTTTTGTGGAATGTAGATTGTATGTAAAAGTTATATTCATTTTTCTCCTTTCGTGATTTTCAAAAAGTGTTTGTCCTTGCCAAATTTAGAGCTCCATTCCTCGTCATCGCTACATCTATAAAACATCTTCCTAGATCTTGTGAAGGTTTTACAAACATCCACATGCGTCACACGATGTACGCAACTCTTTATTCCTCTTCTGCTTCAGTATATCTTCTCTGATAACTTTATGTAAGGCTCATTGTTTAACGTTTACATTCGAATCACGCATACCAAATGTTTACACGGCAGGAACAAGGAAAGATCTTGCAGCTTTATCTGAAATTTGTTTTTGGAAGATATCTTACGACTTGCTGATTTTCCGCCAAATATATGACATCTTCAAACATGCTTGATACGGAAACACCTACGTGCATAGATAACAAGTGACGTGTTTATTTTCTTGTTACTTTTCATGAAGATTCTGTAATTTACTTACTGTGTTATCACAAAAGTCTCAGTATGTTCACATAGAGATTTTGGGGGCGAGAGTGTGGACAATCGTATGACGCAACGTCTGCTTTGGTAGTCGTGGCTGCTCATTCTCAGTTCTGGAAATCGATATCCCAAGAAATTCTCTCCAACCAACCAAGATATTGCAAGAAGTGTGTTCTACAAGAACTTATCACGTATTGCCCAGCCTGAGCCTGATAATTTTCTCTTTCTAATATTCTGATACTGTACAAGTAGACAGTTTGCATTAAAAACAAAATTAAAAGAAAGAATATCAGATATATGCGAGAAATACAGCATTTGAAAGAGGGCGCTATATTGTCTGCATATATAATTTTATGATTGAATTGAATTTTCAAATAGATTGCAATAGTAATTTCTTAACAGCCGTGGAAATTATTTCAAAATGTTTCAATGTTTGTAAAAAAATGCATCTAGCAATGATCCAAGATAAGGATGGATGGATTCATCCCCTTACTAATAACGTGGGCATTTGGTAGTGGTAATGCTGCCACACCAGTAGGGGTACATTGCACCATGATTATACTGTAGATCCACTCCCTATTAGACTATCTGAGAGAGACGTGGACTGAAAGAAAAACTATGGTTAATAACGTATCTCGTGCACAATTCACAGCAAAAATATTATGTTTTTTTTTTGGGGGGGGTGGCATTTTTACAGGCCTAGGGTTGGTGAAACGTAAATCCGCCGCTGCGATAGGCCATCGCCCAACTAAGATTGAACGATTTCGAAGGCCATTGCCGCTGACCTATGCGGAACAGGTAACGAAAGTGATGTGCTCCTTCAGTTCTTTGTTATAAATAGCTTCGTTGATCTTTCCTTCATAATGAGCTTCTTCTGTCGGCACCCATTGGCACGAGAACCGATCTAAAATTGGAGACGTTCGCGAATGCCAAGCAGTCTCGTAGCTCAGCTCGTTGAGCTTCAAATTCGAAACGAAAAGAGCTATCCTTCACTACTCGGCCATAAGTGCACAATAATCTCAGTATCTCCATATGACGGCTATGAAGTGGTGACAATAAGAGTCCCGTAAACTTCGCAGTGCCTCCCAAAACAGTTGGTTCCGTATCCCAGTCATAACGAACCCTTTGCTTTAACTATTGGTAGTACGATATAGAGGGTTACCACAATGAAGTTTCAGATTTGAAACGTTTAATGAAATCCAGGTGCACAATATTGATGCGGATGGAAAGATAGACTCAAAACGTATTTGTTCGTTTACCTTGCAGCCATATAGTATGGCCACGAGGGCCATTAGAGAAAATGGCTTCCACATTCACAAATCTGTTATTCGTGTACAACATTTTCGTACCACGTTTGCTGAATATCCATCCAGTGGGAATCCAATGCATAAGTGGTACATCGAATTTCAGGGAACAAATTAACAGACTGACGCAAGTAGAGGTGGAAACAGTGGAGCGACTCTGTGGTTTAGCTAGCCCGGAAGATTCACCCTCACAAGCTATGTTTGATATGAGAGTGCATATCAGAGCAACCATCATAACAATCGATTATAATATGCTGCACTGTGCAATGGCAGAAATTCGACTACAGGATGGATTTTTGCCCGAGTTAACGAGCCCTTCTGTCTTCGACGGAAGCCATTTTCTCTAATGTTGCTCCTGGAGAACAGTGCATACGTGGCACAAAACCGTTTCCATTTTGTGCACTTGCATTCCACTAAACGTGAGTATGTTTTATATCGTGAACATCATTTACGGTAACGTTGTGTATTAAAAAGATACAATTTTTGAAATAATGGAGTCGAGATTCTATGAAACTCAATTTATAAATTCTAAGTAACTTCTGTAATGAGGTCCAAATGCTAGTATCGCCGTAGCGATAAATAACACCATTAAGCCTTGTTTCCATGATAACCAAAAACTCAATATGCTGACCAAGGCAGAATTTATTTTATTATAAAACATAAACTAAACGTTACGTTTATGTTTTAAAATAAAATAAATTCTGCCTTGGTCAGCATATTGAGTTTTTGTTAGATGAATGTATCCAAAGGCGCCCGCAGAGGGGGCAGAGGTGCACTTGCTCTCCCTGAGATATCAGGGGGAAAAAACTTCACATGATTCAAGTGATAAAGTTGTAGCATGAAAACATGAATGAGGGGTGCCATGAAAGACAGGAAATTAAGTGGTCTCTGTTTGAAAAAGACCAAGAACTGTTTATCAACAAAGTGATAGATGTTTATGAAAAGGAAACAAGGCGAATCCAGTTTCCATTTAAATAGTGACTCAAGTCAGAACTTGATTTGGTTTGAGTTGCTGTTTTAAGTCCACTTTATGCACAGTAAGGCTAATCGGGACTGGACCTACAGTTTAAAGTGGGATCCGAACCACTTGTGCCTCCACCGGGTATCGAACCCGGGACACCTTGATTACAAGGCAATGACGCGGCTACTGCGCCATGGGGGAGGCCTCAGAACTTGATATATGAGTCTTTTTGATTGAAGGACAAGGACAAGCATGCTTTGCCAAGTTTGAGGAAAGGTGGGGGGAATGCTTGGTGGAGAAAATGCAGCGGATGGGAGATGGCTATGCAAATTATCCTAGTGGGGGGATGCTTTATGAGAATTTTCTTAAGGGGGGGATAGCACCCTCCACTTCGAGCACTGATTATTCCCCCGAGAAAAAAATCATGCGGGCGCCTTTGAATGTATCCAAATGGAGGAAACACGACGCCAACCCTGTGCACATATTCAATCCTCTTGGGTACAGTTAGGGACACTTCTGGATTGTAACGATCCCATTGCCTTTCAATGGAATCGTTACAACTGAGAAGTGTCAGTGACTCTACAAGACTGCGATATGAATTAATTAGGAAAGGATATCTTTTCAATAGTTCATAGTTTATTAACTTGTAGATAGGTAAACTTCTCATGGTCTGATCCAGCCGCGTTGGTGACCGCGGGACTGGACGATCAGTTTAAACTGAGATCCGAACCACTGTGAGTTTCCAACGGGGATCGAACCCGGGACCCCTTTATTATAAGGGAACGAGGTAACCACTACGTCAACGGGGAGGCCCTCCTCTCCTTAGTTTTAAGTTGAGTAACTGCATTGTTTGAGGGTATAGGCCAATTTATTTACATTGTTTAAAAAGGAATATTATAAGGTTAATTTTAACCTGCCATTAAAAGTATAATAATAATAATAATAATAATAATAATAATAAAAGTCACAACCGTCCTCTAATGCAATTTTGGGAATGCTTCCGAATACGAAATCATGAAGGGTCGATTTCAACCCTTGATTTAACTCCTATTGTTGTTGATTTTATGTGTTAACTTTATTTAAAAACATTCTACTGGCAAAAATCAATTAATTTGACGTAATGAGTTACGTGTCATATTGAGACTACTAAGCGTAAGAGATAAATCATGTTCCACTGGCACTGGAAACAAAAAATGTGATTGCAACCAATAGTCTGTGATGTTTGCTGAAAGATTCACTGCTTGGTTTCATCACACTGTCTCCTTCTGATTGGAAAGGACGATCACACGACTAGTAAACATCAGGTGCTGTTTTTGCAGTACGTGATTAATTCCACTCATTTATATACAGTCACATTTCTTGACCCCACCATTGCGGTTGTCTGTATGTCACGCACCAAACATGCCTCCAGGGTAGTTCTTTCTTATCACTCCCAGATTTAAAATGTCGCAGCCGGTCCCCGTGGCGGAGTGGTTATCACATCGCGCTACGACGCCAGGGGTTCCGGGTTCGAATCGTGGCCTGGGCATGGATGTTTGTGAGTGTCCGTTCATCAATTTCATCACTCATCCTCATCTTCGCAAATTAGCCAAAAGTGGCACAAAAAGCGAAGTAAAATAAAGCAAATCAATCAATTAAAATATCGCAGCGCCCTAGCCCAGTTTGAAAATTCCGCCCCAACCGTACTTCTTATCTGAAGGTCTTGTCTCCAGCTGAGATGCTCACACCGCCTATGTTGCAGTTTGTGAAATATTAATATTCTCCGTCCAGTTTGACATGTCCTTCCCGGACGTATGAACAGTCTGCTGAAGTACATCATCCCGCCTGATAGATATGAATCTTGGAATAGAAGTTACGAGATTAATGGAGGTTCATGTGATAATTTTTGTGCTGCTGTTACTATGATTTTTAGTGCATTTTCGTTATGATGTAAAATGTTGTTCTTAATTGCATAATCAAGATAAATATATTCTGAACCTAGATGTTAACACGTAAGTCCTGAGTTTGTTAATTTACTGCAAATCTTAATGTTTTCCCGTGCCCTGGGAGGTATCACGTGTATACCGATATACAGTCTCATGTTAGTCAATCTCAATTTGTATTGAGATAAATCTATTCTTATGGTTATTAATATTCTACAGTTGAACCTGGCACGACCGTGTCAATAATTTGGCGGACAGAACGTGGGGCCACGAACACATTGTGCATTAGTTACGTAAATCTTTGGTAACGTGTTTTAGATTTGCAGTTGACTCAGAACTTTTGATGCGCAACAATGGAAAAGAAAATATTAAGAAGTGGAAGCAAAGCGTTAAATGTTGATGAAAGCACAGTTCATGTGTTTTGCTGTGAGACTACATCAAGGCTTGATGATACGTTTGTTTGCACTGAGTGTCACAATACTTTTCATTTAAATTGTGCAAAGCTAAAGTCACCAAAGGAAAGTAATTCTCCTTGTGAATTAACATGTCTCGCATGCAAAGAAAAACTTGCAGTTCCTGTTGTTCCTGTTACTACTGATTTGCTCGCGTCATTGCAGCGAATGCTGGCGGCAAATTCCAGCAATCTGGAAGCTAAAATGGCAGAAAATTCTAGTAATCTAGAACTTAGAATACAGGAAAGAATTACTGAAAATTCTAATAATCTAGAATCTAGAATGCAGGAACATTCTGATAGCTTGGAGGCTAAGTTACATGAGAACTCTAGGAGGTTAGAGGATAAACTTCAGGAAAATATGAATATCTTGGAGCACAGTTTACAACTAAGACTAGAAGAAAGTAGTAGAACTCTTGAGTGCCGGCTAGAAGCAAGGATGGAGGAGAAACTGGCCCATAGTTGTTCACAACTCGCTGCGTCCAATTCAGAGATGGGACGGAGGATCGAACAACTGACTTTGCAAATGTCTGAGGGACAGCAGAAATTGAAGGAAAGCCTTGAAATTGAGATGATGAGCTTACGTCAAGCATGTCAGTCAAATTCCCAGCAGCTGGAATCTAAACTCGATGAAACAGTTGTTCTGTTGAGGGAAGAAGCTGAGCAGACCAAGGAGGAGTTCCGAAAGGAAATCAGTGAAACGCAGAGCGGTTTCAGAGAAGAAATATCCAGAGAGTTGGACAACCAGGTGACCAATATGGCATATCAGCTGAGAGAAAACCTGAATTTGCGAGTTGAAGAGACTGTGGCGGAAAAACTGAAAGGCACTGAGGGTCCTAGAGAGAATGCTGAAGAGTGGAAAAATGATATGGAATCCAAACAAGGGAAGCTTTCTTCAGACATGCGTAATCTTTGTGAAGAAGTGGCTCAAATTTCAACCACTTTAAGCAAGTTGCCACTCTCCGGTGAACCAGAGTTACCGCGGGTGGACCAGCTGGGCGCGCCTTTTCGAAGGTTACTGTCTCCTAGTCGTTCTGAGGTCTCTTCGGGGCAACGAAACCGTACACATTTTAAAAAAAGACGCCACAGAGAGATCGTTTCCAGTTCTTCAGGCAGCGAGTCGACTTTATCGGAAAAGAGAAAAGAAAGAAAATCTCGAACCAATGCTACGCGTGGTGGGATGACTCCCCGGATGGCTGACCTGAATTCCATGCGGAAATTCGACGGAAATATTATAGCCACTTCGGCTGAGATTTATCTCAAAGAATTAGATACCAACCTTGAGATCCTTCAGATCCCGCATAGATACAGGCTGGAGATTATTCCTCGTTTGCTAACGGGCATGGCTTATCATTGGTTCTACTCTCATAAGAATGATTTCCACACATATTCAGATTTCCGTAGGGCGTTTAAGAGGCGTTTTGCATCTTCAGAGGCAAAAGAAAGGGAGTTGGCATCTGTTAGGGCCAAACGGTACAATAAAAACAATGACAACAGTTTGGAAGAATATGTTTGGTCTGTATACTCTGCTTACAGAAACCTGAGTAGCCACTACACAGAGCAGGAGGTTGTAAACCTCATAATCGGCCAATTGTCTTATAGAGTGAAGCAATTGTGTATGGCCCACGCTCCCGTAACTGTTGATTTGCTTGCAGATTTTGTTAAGAGATACGAGCAAGCGGAAGAGCAGGATGCTTGGCGAACTGCGTGGAGGAAGGAGAATCCTACTCACCAGAACAACAGAGATAGTCCAGGCAACTCGGCAAACAGAAACCCGAGGGTTTGTATGGTCCAGAGGCAGAATAATTACCGGGAAAATCGCCCTGCAGGTCCATATAGAAACGGCAATCGTTATCGTCAACAAATCCAAAATAGGCAGAGACGTGAGTATGCTGC
The DNA here is from genome assembly GCF_977018435.1 of Lepisma saccharinum. Lineage (NCBI taxonomy): Eukaryota > Metazoa > Arthropoda > Insecta > Zygentoma > Lepismatidae > Lepisma > Lepisma saccharinum. Next base: position 101,157,895 of record NC_139231.1, read on the forward strand.
TCCCAGATACGAACCTTGTGAGAGACCACGAAATGAGAACCGTGTATCTTCACCGGAGCACAGTGAACCTTTGAGGGAAGGTCGTAGCTCTCCACGATTCCAAGCGGCGAGCAGTGGCTTACAAACAGATGCTGCAGTGTCGTACCCTAGTAACGAGCAGCAACAGAGCGTTGAGCTGACCAGAAATTTTTGCTGGGAGAATGGAGCAAATCTCGACCAGGTGCGGGATTTTACCCCACGCCTGGCATAGAAACGTCTCCTTCTGATGTCGGGCGGTCTCGGATAGAACTGGGGCCTGCAGAAAATAATTCCCAGTCTGTAAGTAATGATCTGAAGCTGGTGTTTGTTATTAATCATGAAGAGAGTGAGTTTCTTTACAATTTGTGTCAGGCTAGTCAGTCTAAAAACTTTGGAAGAGCGCCTGAGTTCAAGGCACGTGTAGCAAATGTTGATGTAACTTGTATAGTGGACACTGCAGCTGAAATATCTGTTCTGAGTCTAGAGATTTGGAAGAAAATAAAGCAAAATTTGCCAGGGGCTATGTTACAAGCTACTCCAGAGGTGCGACTTATTGATTTCGCTGGAAAAAGTCGAACTCGAGTTGTGGGAAAGCGCAGAATCGTGCTGGAAATTGCTGAGAGCACCATACCTTTAGAAATTTTTGTTGTGAAGGATTTGCCTTCAGACTTATTATTGGGTTATTCGTTCCTGCAGAAATATGAAGCAGAGATCAATCTCAAGCATAAGAAGTTGTATCTAATGGTGGATGGAGAGCCAATTGAGCAAAAGCTAGATGATGATGATTCCGTTGATAAGCAGATGAGCGTCCGGAGGATTGAAGCTAGCTACGATAAATGGGCTACACCGCTAGAGGATATAAGGGAGAAGATTGACTCCAGTGAATTATTGGCTAAGGAACAAAGAGCCGAATTGTTCGAGATATTTATTGCACATAGTGAGGTGTTTTCAGAGAGGCCTGGCACTGCCAAGATCTTAGTCTGTGGTATTCATTTATCCAGTACCGTTCCAGCGAGTCAAAGATTCTATCCAGTTGATTTGCAGATATTCTTACGTTTTCTTCACGTGTATTGGCAGTGTGTCTACCTGATATTGTTCAAAATGCTCTTCAACATTGTCTCATTGGTTGATAACAATTACAAATTGTTTTGTACGTGCAGTTCTATCCAAGATTGTACTAAATTTCCAGCTCGAATCCGAAGACGGTGAGAAAGACTGGCAGAGTAAGGTTGTTCAAGTGCAGTTAAGGGAACGATATGCTGTGCAGAGGCGGAAACTGAAGCAGAAGTGCCATGCTTTGCAGTTGAAGGAGGATGACCTGGTGCTGCTAAGAAGTCATCGTCAAAGTTCAGCTGTTAACCGAACCATTTCCAAGTTGTTTTATTTGTGGACAGGACCGTTCATAGCTACCCAAGTGAAATTCAACACGGCAGTGTTATTGGACACAAAAACTCGTAAGGAAGTGTGCAAGGTAAATTTCGACAACCTGAAGATTTTTAATTGTTCTCCAGACATGAGGAAAATACTTTTAGAAGGTTGAATCCAAAATCTCCTAGACTGTGAGTGCTTCCACGAGTCGTCGTCGATTTTGTTTCTCAATGGAGGGGGCGATTGACATGTCCTTCCCGGACGTATGAACAGTCTGCTGAAGTACATCATCCCGCCTGATAGATATGAATCTTGGAATAGAAGTTACGAGATTAATGGAGGTTCATGTGATAATTTTTGTGCTGCTGTTACTATGATTTTTAGTGCATTTTCGTTATGATGTAAAATGTTGTTCTTAATTGCATAATCAAGATAAATATATTCTGAACCTAGATGTTAACACGTAAGTCCTGAGTTTGTTAATTTACTGCAAATCTTAATGTTTTCCCGTGCCCTGGGAGGTATCACGTGTATACCGATATACAGTCTCATGTTAGTCAATCTCAATTTGTATTGAGATAAATCTATTCTTATGGTTATTAATATTCTACAGTTGAACCTGGCACGACCGTGTCAAGTTAGAGAAGATCCAAATCCACTTTACCCGCATCGACAAATTTTATAATTACTTACGCTCTAGCATTCCTAAACCCGACGGTTGATTGCCGCAGCAACGTCCCTATCCCAATCACATACATGTATGCTCCAGCTTTTCTAAATCAAAGCAAGACAAAAGTTCAGAATATGGGGTGTATATAGAGTTCAGTGCATCTTGTTTGTAATACTTAAGGTATCTCAGAAATTTTGAGTTAATAATTTCTACTTTTATGTAGGGGCTGTTCCCATATTACAGAAGCATATTCTGCGACTAAGCGCACAAGGGGAATAGAGTTTTTTAATAATGCTAGTCAAATTTGCATTACTTTTATATCAATATCACCATGCACTATGCTAAACCTTATCGACCAAGGGAAAGTTAACTGTCCTTGCCCCCCCCTTCAGTTTTGGCACCTTGCTTCCCCCCCAATTTTGGAACCCAATCGCTGCCACTGACTATCATTATTATTTCCTTCTAAATATGGCACTCGCTTTTCCTCATATTTTTTTTGCTTATTTTTTTGATAGTGTAAAGAGTAGCCAGGTGTTTCACAGTTGATAAAGAGAGTCTATTGGCAGTTCAAGTACATCCGTCAATACGGAGTTGTTTCTTCATTGAGACAAACATTCCACCTGTTAAGCAATTTATCATCTAAAGTAAGTCGACGGTGAATTGATATCAGAGAGTTTCGAGTACGCTGAGTGCCAGTGTGCATATGCAATTGTTTGTTCAACGATATATGCCGTAAATTTTTATTTCGTGATTTTTATTTGTTTTCTTAAGTATGTGTGCTTTGGATCTTCTCTGTATATTGAACTGTGCGTGTGATGCGTTTTTGTTGGTAGTCGAGTAATTCACGTGAATGGTTCATGTATAATTTGTAAGCGGAGCGGAAAATCGCTTATCTTCTCTGGTAGGTTTGATTAAAATATGTACGCATGCGCGTTCACAGAACCAGTATATTGAATTGTTTTATTTTTCATGGAGTATTCAAACAATTTCAAGTGCGCCACCATTCGGGAACGGTCCCTCCCCCCTCTTCTCTCGAAATCCTAATTGATCTAAAATAGAAAGATCCCAAAATCCCAAATCTCCCAACGAGAATCGACATGAAACTTTTCGAATAGGATGGTAATCAGACCAAAGTTACAAGTGTGCACTGCGACATTTCACAACTAGCGGAACCCCTTAAAATTGGTCAGTAGACTATATTTAGGGCGCGCCTATCATGTATGCAACCACATATAGACAATGACAATTTCCACCGAAGTGGTAGTAAGTTGAACAAGCGTGTTTCCGAAACATTGGAGCGTAGCAAACCTTCAAATATAGAATATGACAGCAGTGGAATAAGATGTCCGTCCACTGCATTAAGTACTGGAAGGGAAAGTAACAGGACCATACCTTCTGTTACTTAATTCATGGTCTGATTAATGATCTGTTACTTGATTCTGTTACATGATTCATTAATGTCAAACCGACATTAATTTGCCTGCCAAAGCCTTTGGAAACAAACAGAAATGCAAAAATCATACCGTCTAAAGCCACCAAGTTATTCCAGCTTCTTGATGTCCATAAGATATGTGGTGGAAGCACATTGCACAGTGGTTCGGACCCCACTTTAAACTGTAGGTCCAGTCCCGATTAGCCTATTTTGGAATTTAATCATCAATCAAATTCAAATTCAAAGCTTCTTGATGTCCACTTCTTTCGACAACACAAACTGCACGAAATATGGAAGAGTACATACGACACAGTTGAATGCATCATATCATCAAGATCAACCTATGATGTGTTATGCATGGAACTCATCAGTATATTAAGTGCCACGAGACAAGCTTATTTCGTTCCGTAGTGTGCTGGAAATACGAATATGTAAATTTTACACAATGTGAAGTTTGCAATGTTGCTGACTGTAATCTGAGTGCTGCTGTTATCTGCTTCTGGTGCGAGATACAGCTGTGTTTCTTTCACTGTCTTCTCACAATACGTTACCATGAAGTAGCATGGCTTAAGGGGAAGAGTGACAATTACGCACCAGTTGTGCATTTATTTCAATATCGTCGGAATGGGCACTACTACTAAAAAAAATCCTTGACTATACAAGAGAGTATGAATTTCTCTCCATGTTACACGTGAAAGCGGGTTTTTAAGGTGATTATTAAGCTAGACACGATATTTGAAAAATATGATCAATAAGTATTTACAGAATCCTATGTATTCCTTATGGGAAATCAACTTCAACTTCAAGTTACTGCTAATGAATGGGAGTTTCGACTTTTCCTACGACTAAGACATAGTTCAACGTGTTCTTTTTACATCCTGTACTATTCTATGTTATTGGATGTTTGATATTTATTTATTTAATTAAAGTTTCAGATACAGTACTGAAAGACCATTTTATACTGAAACTGTAGCAACAAGAAGAAAATAAAAACAATAATAAAAATTACAACAACAAAACAAGACAATACAAGATGGCAGACGAAAAAAAAAGAAATTGTTACACTTACATTCTTAGCGATTGTCGGAAACTGTGTTCTGACAAGAAAATATCGGTATTTACAGGCAGGTTATTATATAAGTGTGGGAGCCTATAGTAAAGAGACCACTGTAGGAGAGAGAGCCTTGTAGAGGGAATGTGAAAGAGCTTTACGTTGCGGGTTGGCCGTGCGGGTACTCGTAGATGAAATTGGTTAACAAGGAATTCGGTTTTAAATTTTGCCATTAATGATTTTATGCAAAAAATTCATGTCTGCTAGTTCGTGACGAGTGTGTGGTGACTGGATCTTCAAAATGGACATAATATCTGTTTTATGGAGGTGTCTGAGAGAAGGAATTCTATGGCGAGCAATTGCGAGGAAAAAGCTGAGGACAGAATCAATCCTGGAAAGATTAGTTTTAGAAGCCATAGTCCAGATGGGGGAGCAGTATTCAAGAATGGGAGAGATAAAGGATTTGAAAAATATGCTAATGGCTGATTGGTTTTGGATTTCAGGGAACCTGTACAGAATACCAAGGAGACGCATGGCTCGTTTAGTAGTATATGTAATGTGATCATTGAAGTTTAGCTTTTCATCGATGATAACACCAATATCTTTTCGAGAGGATACATTTTTGATGGGAGAGTTTTCGAGAGTATAAGGAAAGATCAGTTTGTTCCTTTGTAAGGAAATGGTGAGGCAGGAGCATTTCTGAGGATTTAATTCAAGTTTCCACTGGCGACACCACACAAGTAGTTCTGTAAGAGAGCTTGTTGTAGGATTAGTGAATCGAGTTCCGATGAAGAGTTTACAGTCATCGGCAAAGAGAAGTACACTTATGGGAAGAAAAGACAGTCTGTCGGAAAGAAGGAACAAAAGTGGGCCTAAGACACTCCCCTGGGGGACACCGGACAGGACGGATAGGAAGCTGGAAGAGGAGCCAGAGAGTGTAACAAGCTGCTCTCGTGCATTCAGATAGTCTGTTAGCAAAGATAGAAGTTTAGCGTGGATGTGAAATCTGGATTGTAATTTATGAAGAAGGAGATTATGGTTAATTTTATCGAAAGCTTTTGGAATGTCCAAATATATAACATCAAGCTGGGAATTGTTTGAGATAGACTGAGTAGCATGAGAAAGTAATACCTATAGATTGGTCAAGCAAGAGCTGCCTGGAAGGAAACCATGCTGAGCAGTATTTATAAGGGGAGATCTGAACTTCAGCAATCTGTCCTTGATTATTTTCTCACAGATGATAGAGAGAGGTGACAAAAGAGAGATTGGTCGATAAGATTTTACAGAATGTTTGTCTCCAGATTTCCGAGAGAACGAATAAAATAATGCTCCCATAAGCGTAATGCTTTCTCCTTGCCTCCTACGGCCATCCTGGCAGTGTTGCCAAACCTGATGTGCATAAACGAACTAAATTTCACCTTAAATAGAGCTAAAGTCGACTTTCAAGGAGTTAGATTAAAGAAGGATGCATAAAGTGCCTCCTAGGGTAATTTTAGGTGTCAGAGGGGTGGGGGCACTGATGTAACCTTTAACTTTAATGTGATAATAATTTATTCTTAGTTTTCACCGTCTAGATCTGGCGGCATCACCCATCTCAATAATCCACTAATGGTTACATTGGAAATAAAGGAATCCCATATGACAGTATTATGTCATCTTCACGTCAGCTACGGAGCTATAAAAAGGCAGCTGAGGAGATATAGGAGGGGGTGGAGCGACGCAGGCAATATAACAATATCACATCACGTGCAAAATATATACTCATGGCAAAAGATGGTCTTTGTGGGCCGTAGACTAGGGATAGCCAGATACGGATCATAGCGGATCCAAAATCCGGATCCGGTTGGTTCCCTAAGGATCCGGATCCGAAAGTTCTGGATCCGGATCCGGAATTTTCAGATCCGGATCCGGATCCGGTACTTTCGGATCCGGATCCAGAACTTTCGGATCCAGATCTAGAACTTTCGGATCCGGATCCAGAATTTTCGGATCCGGATCCAGAACTTTCGGATCCGTATCCAGAATTTTCGGATCCGGATCCGGTACTTTCGGATCCGGATCCGGTACTTTTGGATCCGGATCCGGAATTTTCGGATCCGGATCCGTTTTGCCATCCCACATGCGCTTCTTTGGAAAGTAAGAAAGTGCTTATAACATATTGTTACCTGCTAATATACATATATATATAATATACATACACACGCGTGTGCGCGATTTGTAATTAATTAATACACTTACAAGGGAGGTCTAAGTCTCCCCCTTCGATTTCCATGAAACTTGCAGGGCCCAAATGAAGAAATACGTGTTTTCTTGTTTCGACAAAAAAATTGTTCTAGGGGGCAACTACCTCTCAAATGTCAAGATGAGGACAAATTGAAGTGGAGATCTGACCGCTGTGTTCCCCTCCGATTTCCATGAAACGTGGCAGGTGTATAGTAGGGATGGCCAGATCTGGATCCTAGCGGATCCGAAATCCAGATCCAGAACTCTTTAATTTTAATTTGTAGAACTGTAACTGTAGAACAATTGTATATTTTTTGTATAACATTTCTATCTTGTTATATATGTTAAAGGTTTCATCCTGGAATGGAATGTCTCACATTTATGTGTGTTTTCATTCCACCCCCCCCCCTCAAATGTCAAGGTGAGGAGAAATTGAAGTGGGAATCTGACCCCGAAACCACGTAAATATGGCATAGAAAGAAACAGGGGACATACGGCCTCTCTATACACCTATCAAATTTCATGAGAATCGGAGGGGGACACACGGGTCAGATGATCCTCACGTCAATTTGTCCTCATCGTGACATTTGAGGCGGGTTTTGCCCCCTAAAACAGTTTTTTAGCCGAAACAAAAAACACGTAATTCTTCCTTTGGGCCCCTCTATACACCTGCCACGTTTCATGGAAATCGGAGGGGAACACAGGGGTCAGATCCCCACTTCAATTTGTCCTCATCTTGACAATTGAGTGGGTTTCGCCCGGTAAAACCGTTTTTAGCTGAAACAAAAAAAAACACGTATGGCTTCCTTTGGGCCCCACTATACACCCACCAAGTTTAATAGAAATCGGAGGGGGACACAGGGGTCCGATCCTCACTTCAATTTGTCCTCATCTTGACATTTGAGGGGGTTTTGCCCCCTAAACCCGTTTTTTAGCTGAAACAAAAAAACACGTATTTCTTTCATTGGGCCCTACTATACACCTGTCAAGTTTTATGGAAATCGGAGGGACACAGGGGTCAGATCCTCACTTCAATTTGTCCTCATCTTGACATTTGAGGGAGTTTTGCCCCCTAAAACAGTTTTTTAGTTGAAACATAAAAAACACGTATTTCTTCATTTGGGCCTGTTTATACACACACCTGCCAAGTATCATGGAAATCGGAGGGGGACACAGGGGTCAGATCCTCACTTCAATTTGTCCTCATCTTGACTTGATTGATTGATTGATTTAGTTTATTTTACTTCGCGTTTTGTGCCTCTTGGCTAATTTGCGAAGATGGGGATGAATGATGAAATGATGAAATTGATGAATGGACATTCACAAACAACCAAGCCCGACCGGGATTCGAACCCGGGACCCTTGGCGTCGCAGCGCGATGTGCTAACCACTCGGCCACAGGGTCGGGCGTCCTCATCTTGACATTTGAGGGGGTTTTGCCTCCTGAAACTGTTTTTTAGCTGAAACAAAAAAACACGTATTTCTTCCATTGGGCCCCACTATACACCTGCCAAGTATCATGGAAATCGGAGGGGGACACAGGGGTCAGATCCTCACTTCAATTTGTCTTCATCTTGACCTTTGAGGGGGTTTTGCCCCCTAAAACTGTTTTTTAGCTGAAACAAAAAAACACGTAATTCTTCCTTTGGGCCCCACTATACTGCCATGTTTCATGGAAATCGGAGGGGGGGGGGATACTTAGATAACCTCCCTTGTTAGTCTTACACTTCGTAATTATTTAACACTGCATATATTATAATGTTTTATTTTAATTTGTAGAACTGTAACTGTAGAACAATTGTATAATTTTTGTATAACAATTCTCTCTTGTTATATGTGTTAAAGGTTTCATCCTGGAATGGAATGTCTCACATTTATGTTTGTTTTCATTTCCAATACATTCGAATGATAATGAATACATATTCGTTTCAATGGCATTTACAAAATCACCTCTTCTAACATTTTATGTTAAACAAGTAAGATTATTTTTGTGCACGAGTGTGTTAGCCGATGCGTAGCAAAGTATTTTAGGAACAACTACAAGAATTTTTTTCAAAATCTTGTAGGACTAACGAAAAATTTCTTTGTAATCGAAGATCATAATACCTTTTAAGGTGTGGTAATATTATAATGGGATTGAGATACGAAACTCTCGGATCCGGATCCAGATCCGAAACTTTCAGACCCGGATCCGGAACTCTCGGATCCGGATCCAGATCCGAAACTTTCAGACCCGGATCCAGATCCGTAAGTTTTGGATCCGGATCCGGATCCGTTTGGCCATCCCTACCGTAGACATCATAGTGGGGCAGGGGCGAGTGCCACAGTTCACAGCCAAACGAGTGCACGAAAGAGCCAGATCTGGCTCCAAAAGATCAAAGTTGGCAACAGGGCTCGGCAGCTGCCGTAGAGAGAAGGACCCAGCTGAAATTGTCCCTCTCCTCATTAAGTACGCAGCATTTTAAATTTTCTCACGACAGGTGACAAATGATATATAGATTTATCGTCGTGTATATAATTATATTTCTACACCTTGCTTCCTTGTTTTCTGTAGATATCTGGGTGCATACACTTCGCTGATCATTGTCTTTGTCTGTATGTTGTTGCATACATTGCAGGCACGGCTCCTATAATAAATAATATATTTACCAAGTTCAAGTGATTCTGGAAAGTTGCGAAATGTCCGGCTGCACACTTGGTCCCATTGTCGTCCTATTCTGCAAGTTTCATGGCGACTCTGGTGGGAGGTTTTGGAGATTTCCTTGTAAGTAAAGACTTCGCTATATCAAGCACAATCTCCAGATTTGATTCCTTGTTCGCCATATTTTTGGTGCTCGTTTCGGGTCTCCTTTATCGCACACGATTCCAACTTCGTGTTCTGACGTCAGCGTGGATGCCTACGTTGTTAGGCCAGGTGCGTTAGGTTTGTCTCTCTTAGCATGAAACTAAAACTAACAAGCCTAACCTAACAACTTAGGCATTTAGCCTAACAATGAAAGTATTCCGCGGTGACGTCAGAACGCAAGGTTGGAATCGCGTTGTGCAATAAGAGAAACCCATCTGTTTCCTCCCAACACTATGCATGTGCCACGCACCCGTCTCTACTTCTAACTTGCTGATAATGCATGACACCGATTTGTTTAAACAATTATACTGTTTATGAGCAAGTAAAAAGACCTTTTTGAAGGCCGGTGTCTATTGTTGCAAACGACTCGCATGGACAAGGCGCTGCTCAGAAATCGGGGCGCCACACATTGTAAACCTCTAGTGTGTGTAGGAAGCATATCCAAAGCTGTCTCTTCTTGGGTTCGTTGTTTCCGAGCTTCTTGATTGTGCGTGACTTTTATCCTTGGAACACTTGTGCTTTAAAATGCACACAGTTAGTATATGCGTGAAATATTCAATATTAAGTTCACATTCATTTTTTCAGGAAGGGCGTGGCTCCCCGTTGCCCCCCTTCCGGATGCCCATGCACATATACAATGTAAACTGTTCCAAAATTTAATTTGCAACGCTGTTTTTACGGGAATTTACCATGTTGGTAACCAAAATTATCGCACTCCCTTTCTTGCATCAACTATTAGGAAAAGGTAAAAGATGGATAAAAACAGCTACAATCATGACACAAGTGTACTGTACTTCCCCATCAATCACGGTAATATTTTATGTATTGTGTTGTACACAATTAGTAAAAAATTGTTGATCAGAAGAGCGCCCAATTCCTCAACGATTGAAGTGCAGGACAATTCTACTTGAATACTACAACGTCCTCTGTTCACACCTACGCTAGTCGCAATGTCTACAATTGGATAGAGACTTATCGTTGTTTACGCCTAGACGCACGTCAATAAATATTATCCAGATGCCTCTTTGTCTGGAAGTTTGACCTTCTCTGGACAACGTGGCGACACTCCACATTCCCAACCGGCCATGCTGAACTCCATGACGTGGGTTGCAATTAACGAGCTACGCTCCGAAACTCTTGGTTCACATCCAGGAAAGACGTAAATATATTATCTTCCCCATTTATTCCCTTTGTCGTAGATAATCTGAACTCATTGGTTTTTTGCTTCCAGTGCTCTAGTCTGTTTCTGAAGTTGCCGTGTTTAACGATTTTTTGCACTGAACTGCCTCTTTTTTTTTGTGACATTGCGTCATATGTATCAAAAGAACGAAAACGTCCATTAATTTTGATTGTCTAAATTTCTGTCGGTTGCTCAGAACTTCAGCAATTGTTGACTCAATTTGATATCCTGCCCTGCCTTAGGTTTCGCTTTTAGAGACATCTTCCATGAATTTGCGACTGTGTTCATCCCACGAAAATGAAGGCAACATAATGGTGATTGTCGATTAACATGGACACGAGGATGGACTAACAATTTTCTGAATAATTTCGTTGGCTTCTTAAATTTGATATTTGCATTGTTGGAAAAATTGCTGTTTGCATACAACAATCTTGTTTATTTCTACTTTACAAATTTGTTACGCGTGCTTTTTAAAAAACAAAAATTAACTCAACTGAACTAAGCAACGACGACAAAGCAACGCAACAACGCAGAATCGCTCCCCGTGACACCTGTCACGCGGATTAAACATTACATGAATTATAATACGGTCAGGATAAGTGCCTACAGTCGGAGTTACCGAGAATAAACCTAGGAGGATTTGATTTTAAGTACCTGAAATGACGTTACATAATACTACGGTGGTTCAGAATATACACATACTATATTAAAGCACAGATAAATAAACAGTACATCTTGCCCTCATTCTCTCTCTCTCTCTCTCATTCATACACACATTCCATGGCATATTGCGACAATATGACAATTACAAAGGTTAGATTAATTAATACTTTGACTATACTCATGCTATTTCTTGGCTACATTGCCCTTTACAATTTACCGTTGATGGTTTTAAGTATAACGTGAATAATTGTTCCTTGTGAGAACCCCCTTTTATCTTTTCTGAAGGTATAAATATATTTCAATGAACTATTGTTTGCTATTAACATAAACTCTGATCTATAACATTGATTAGTCCGCCGGAATAACGATGTCTAGGTATACCATAGCACTGATTTAAGTTAAGTAATGATTTGATTTACGCAGATTCGCCGTAGATTGGCGTCATCTCTCTCACACACGCACATGGTTGGATCTTATCTTCGCTGCATTCCCTCTGACCTGGGTCGGGTGAAAGTGGTCCTACAGTTTTGGAAGACGTCCGCACTCCAGTGTTGTACTTCGCGATTATCCTGGTTGACGAAAGTGGATCAGTCAGCAGCTCCATCTGGCATCATCGGATCCTGGCTTCACTCGTTCACTTCGCAGGGACGTCCATAACGGTACACGTACACTGTCGACTCCATACGACAACTAGCGCAGTAATAGGTCAGTCCTTCGCGGTCACTCGTAAGTAGAGATACGTGGCTTGGGCGATGAGACGAACATACGCAATGAGCCATTCGCGGTTTCACATGGACACACATGGATATTAAATGTTATTAACTTTAGTATTGACTGTTATGCACTTCGGTATTAACTTTTCTATCAATTGTTATTAACTTCTGCTACTTCGGACGATTGATACAGGTGGACGTGTCTGGCGTTATCCTCACATAACCACACGTATGTGCACGGATGCGTTGACGGCGAGGGGGGAAAACGACCCCCTGGTTCTACTCTGTTCTACTCCATGGCTCTAAAACACTCACTCGAGGAAAAACAAATCCAGATCTCGGGTCCGATTGCGACTCGCAGCTAGGTTGCGCGTAGCTCACACTCCGGTGGCGATTCTAGGCAAACTGTTTCTCGCTATTCCAAATCATCCCTTTTATTCAAGATTTGAACGTGGTGACGCTCTAGCCTCTGTGTTTAAGTGTCTATTTATTGTTTCTGGTGCTTTGACCGTTGTCCTCCTATCCTGGTCAACGCTCAGTCCGGTCCTTAACCTCTGGTAGCAGCCCCTCGTGCAGAGATTAGGCTAAATCCTCCGCTATTGTGTCAGGCACGGACAGAGAGCGCTATCTCAGTAGAGTATCGTCTTCATTGTATCCAGCGATGGATCTTTAATAATTCATAACTCCCGTAGTTCTGTTCTGATTAGGCTCAAATCTTGGAATCAGTACTTTCATGATGTGGTCTTCCGCTGGTTAAAATCTCATCCAATTCGGTCCATTGGTTTAGAAGTTGCTGTTTTCCTGCTATTCCCCATATGAATGCATGTAAATCCGGATTCGGGCGAAAAACGGTGGTTGAGCAAGTTAGTGTTGGCTAAGGCAGTCGCTAGACACCTTTATTCGCGACGGAGTTTAATATTACCAATTGTAATTAATTCTTAATAACGGGCAATTAGGTTAATTACCTGTTACTCAATATTTGACCGTTATAAATTGAATTCTCCCTTTGTGGGATATCGATATTGGAAGAAGAATAAATAAAAGAGGAGCAGCTAGAGGTTGATATGTGACCGAGTCAGACCGGGCACCTCAGAGACACACGTTCAAAATCCAGGTACATACTATGTGCTTCTTCACCGTGGCTAGATGCCCCAATCCTCAAAGAAGAAATAACCGTCAATATTCATTTGGATCTCCTGAGATTGTTTGCCTGCTTGGACATACAAATTCCTGCACTTGCCACTTCAGATCCGGCTGTCCAGGCTGGTACCTTTCCACCGGATGTAGTTAAAAACTTTTCAACATTATTTCTCCTTTAATACAATCAGCAGCAAGTTAATGGAATTTGTAAGGTCTGCAATCCAAACCGATGAGAAGATCCTGCCGCTGTAACATACCCCTTTTGCATCTTGTAATTTTTATTAATCATTCAACAATATTAATAAAACACAAACGCAGGTGACAAATATTAAATTACATCATAATCTTCAATTAAAATTCAGCTACAAATCTACAAGAATATTTTGTTCTCGTGAATGAAAGTTATTGCTTCATGTGAACCATGCCTTAGAATGTCTTCCTTATTTCTTCTCCCCCCCCCCCCCCTGGAATAAAAAGTTCTGCAGCTGTCCATCCATAAGTTGAACCTCGTTCCTAATTATTATTATTATTATTATTATTATTATTATTATTATTATTACTGGACTATACTGATATGGAACATGAGCATTAACAAGGGTTTGTTCTCTTCTAGGTGACGACTACATGCTGGTGCCTCCTGATGGTGGCTGGGGCTGGCTGGTGCTGGCGGGCAGCATGCTAGTGAACGTCCTGGTTCCTGGAATGGTGAAGTCCTTTGGGGTGCTCTTCGTCGAGTTCCTGGAAGTGTTCGACGCAACGCTCGTGGAGGCTTCGTGGATTCCTGCCCTCTGCTACTTCCTCTACAGTTCACTAGGTAGCGTCTTTCAGAGTCCACTTGTTCTTAGCTGCACTTAACTTCAATGCGAGAGTGTGAGAATTGTGTCACAATTTCTCTTTAGTCCCAAAATTAACGGCAGAAGCGGGAAGGAGACACGCACTCGATCATTCTGGTCGTTAACGTTTAGTCGAGCTGTTATCTCGCAGATCAATCTCTGTAGTTCATGAGAACGTGTCCTTTTTTTGCAGTCGTTTTAAGAAACCTAGCAAGTTTTAAATTTGCATGTCTGGAGGAACAAGTTATGTTGGCAAATTTGCGATACTTTTTCTCCTGTTTTGCTTTGGGGGTTCTGGGTTGCGGAGAGCAATAACTTCAAAAAAGAAGACATTCGCTGCAGGCACTGCGTCATTTAAACAGTTGACTGGTCGTGGAGAAAAGCTGTGCCCTGAAACTGTAATATATCGCTTGTAACAAAGTGAAACTACCACTTCGCGTCAAATAAATTTTGTTCTTCACGTCCTTTGCAATTTAATCCTATTCAGTCCAAGCGGATTGGATATTTAGCACGTGCAAATTACTAACAAAACTTTAACTGGAAACTGACTGTTCACCACATTGTGACATGTTTTCTTGCACTCAAGTTAAAAATCCGGTAAAACAATTCAATTAGTCATTGACCAACTTATTTTTATCTAGTTTTTTACAGTACTTTGAACTAACATTACAGTAAAATTAGTTATGGGTAACTTGAAAAATGTTTTGTTATGCATTTCAGTCACATAAATGATGTAAGTTTTTTCTTGTGAGTATTTTAGTAATGAACATAATTGAGTCAGTCATTAATACATTGCGCATGCTTGTCTTTGTGTTTATAGTGTATTCTTCTTGATAGATACCAAGCGTTGCAACTTTTACACCCATAATAATAAAGTCTCATATAAAAACCTTTCAGTCGATGACTAACGGCATCAGCAAAGGAAACAACTGTGAGTCAGGTGATTGCAACACGAATCATTTATCAGTGTACAACCACACACAGGAGCAGCTATGAGGTAAGGCGCTTGACTCTGATAAAAATATTTTCTTTTTCTGCATTAGGGGTTCTCTCACTGCCAGAGATAAAATACTCTGTTTCCTCTTGGTGGAAAACGTTTTGGAACATTTCAGTTTCTTGAAGTGTGTACGCCATATCCGCAATCATTGCAAAATTACACTGTATCTTCATCTATTAATATGATGACCATGATGGGGTCATGGATTTTCTTTTAACAAAACAATGTTGATCCAACATAAATTAACCCAACCTAAAAGTAACCTAACCTAAACTATCCTATCCTAACTTAATCATACCTAACCTAATCTAATATGAGGTTATATAGGAAAACGATAACATGCTGTTCAAATTTTATGTACACTCGCCTCAATTAGTACTCCGGTAGTTTGTTTCATTATACAGCATATTTGCAGAAGATACAATTCAACATACAAGGGTATGAATATACGCTGTATAAAATACAACTTATTACTAACTTTATTGACCCTGAACGTACAACAACAATATAAAATAAAAAGTTATATATGGGGCCTCCCCGATGGCGCAGTGGTAGCGTCGTCGCCTTGTAATCAAGGGGTCCGGGTTCGATACCCGGTGGAGGCACATGGCACAGTGGTTCGGATCCCACTTTAAACTGTAGGTCCAGTCCCGATTAGTCTTTCTGTGCATAAAGTGAACTTAAAACAACAATTCAAATCAATAAAAGTTAAATATAAAATTTGGATTAAATTATTTGACAACGACTGGATCTAATAGAATATTTTAGTTTCCTCTGGCTAATATCATTAAATTAATTTAGTAAGTGCTTATTTTCGTTGGCATGTTCCATTTCGGACACCGAAAAATTCAAACTAATCAAAATATTTCCACTTAAAATGTATTTGCTAATGAAAATGGCTGCGCAATCTAAATTAACCACGGTGCCCGTCCGCAAACCTCCAAATTTGGAGGCGGGAAACAAAGGCGCCCTCCCCCCGCCCCCCTGTTATATTGTATAATTTCTCACCAGCACTGGCGAGAAAGAATTTTCTTTTATCGCAGTGGAAACCCGAATAAAAATCCTGCTCGGGTAACAAGTCGCTCCATCCTTCCAATCAGTGCCGGAGCTACAACCCGCAAAACTCCGCAGTGGGTGGGGGGGGGGGGCGGAGACAAGTAAGCCTTTAGGGGGCCCTCAGCCATTGACATAGTAGAGGGTTCGTACATGCGCATATAAAAAATAAACGTAGTTACTCAGAGGTACAGAAACGAGTACAATACCACAGCTAAAGTTAAAGTTCCCTGTGCATGTAGCACCGTGCCATGAAGGCACGTTTAGGATATGTGGGGGCAGGACCCCACATATTTTCGATGCCGGACATCTTGGAGGTGATGTGATCAGCACCACGCTCCGGCCGCATTTACACCCCCCTTACGAAAAATGTCCCTCTTCCCGCAAACAGAAAGAAATCAGTATGTATGCTTTACTTAGCTTTACCCCCCAAATCTCTTAACAAATCGGCGCCTATGCACATCACCCCCTTCCCATTTTAAAAAAAAATTGAGTTGAATTCAATATGGCGGCCACTAATATTGTGGACATCTACTTGGAACACATCAACGTGGTTCCCCCTAAGCCTAACTTGTTTCTATCAATTGTACCCAGCCTAACTCCTTTACCTTTTACACGGGGTGTTAACGGACTTTTGAAACACCCTGTAGACCCTCGTATGTGAGTTTGTCAACATGAGATCAAGAATTACACACAGACATTATATATGTGTAATATATATATATATATATATATATATATATATATATATATATATAAATATATATATATAATGTGTGTGGGTGTGTGTGTGTGTGTGTGTGAAGGTAGGTAGAGGGGGCCTTTGGTAAAATTGGGGGGGGAGCAAGATTTGTAGATCCGGCACTGCTTCCAATCCAAACTCGAGAGCAGCCCCATGTTGTAATTCAAGTTTGGATGCTGCACGGGTGACAGTCATCTCTCAGCTGCTCTCAATTCTCACCAGCAGTGACGAGGAAGAATTCTGTGTTATCTATCAATCACAGTGGAAACCTGAAGAAAAGTCATGTTTCCGGGTAGTTGCCAGCTCGGACCGTATCTTGCAAACTTCAGGGGAACTTCTCGCGGCCCGGCATAATTGACGCCAGGGCACGGCGGTTGAGAAACACTGCTGTAAGTGCCATGGCCTGCCAGAAGGACCTTTCATTGGGTGACGCGTGGTCTGAGCATCGACTCCCATGACTTTCAAGATCGGAGCCCGCTACTTCGTCCTTTCCCAATTGTCCTCAAGACGTTGGGTCAACGCCGATATTTCGGGTGCTCCCACGGGAAATCGAACGCGGGGTCGCTATCACTAAAGGCGAGAGCGTGAACCATTTGGCTACGCAGGAGCTCGAGGAAAGAAACTGTACTTTGACTATGACCGAATTGAATATGTCATCAATCAGTTCCGTTTTTAAATGAAGACACCAGGTTTCAGAAACTAAAAAAAACATTCCCCGCCACCGCCTCCCCACTGACTTCGATGCCTTAGGTCCTGAAAGTAGCAACGGGACATCTGAGGTAACAAACTGGCAATAATAATTGCTGGTGACGTGAATCGGTCGATTTCGTCGCTCGAAGCGGTGGGAAGGCAGCAACATGTCCTCCTGATTCGTGACTTGACAGGAGAGGGTTTCTGTGAAACTGGAATAAGGTCTGCCTTGACACCGTTGAGCCAAGAAACCGTTTTCATCATGGTTGATTGTTTGCAGGCTATTTTCCAGATGTGACACCTGCAACTAAAAGGCCTTAGGTCTTAGCACTTTCGCTCTACTTACGTACACTCAGCTCACTTAGTACTCCGGCAGTTTGTTTCTTTATACAGCATATTTGTAGAAGATACAATTCAATCTACAAGCATATCAATATACGCTGTAAAACACACCTTATTACTGAATGCGTTGACCCTATACATAAGTACTTGCAATTGTACTCTTCCAGTCAATTGGGGATGGCACTGGGACCGAGACTACCTTTTCGATAATCGAGACGAGAACGAGACCAGTCCCTTCGAGACTTGTGGTGACGAGATCGAGAACGAAACAGACTTCCGTAAAGTAGAGACGAAATGGCTCTTAGTGTCTGAGACTCTCTTTCCTTCACGTTGGAGACTTTCGTAAGCTACAGTATGTACCAAAAATACTCTGCTATTTATTCAGACTGTGGACATGCATCTCCGGTGGTGCAGCGGTAACGTCGTCGCCTTGTAATGAAGGAGTCCCGGTTTTGACACCCGATGGAGACACATAGTCGTTCAGATCCCACGTTAAACTGTAGGTCCACTCCCCATTAGCCTTACTGCACATAAACTGACTAAAAACAAAAACGCAGACTGTGAGCCTGGACACCGTGGTTGCATACATTTATGATTCGTATGCTATACCGAGTTTAGAGTCCAGATTTCTATTAGTGGAAATAACAAACAATTTTAACATGAAATTACTAAATAAATTTTCATTTTCACACAATTCTCATAATTTATAATAGTTACAGCACCATTTAATATGCATACATTGTTCTTTAAAGTAGTATTTAAATTCAAATGGAGTGAAATGAAATATTCATTTTTTTTTTTTTACTTGAAACTTGAATATTGCTTGTACAAATTTGTCATAATTATAATGTTATTCTAACATTGCTTTAATTTGTCTGTGATATTCAAATAGGAACTTTTATTAAAATATTTTGTAAACAAAAGTGGATATTCATTCATGAATTTACTTGGATTTGAAAAACATTTTAAAATATGTCTGGACTGTAAATTTTGTTTCGATTACTTTATTTGTTATCGCTTTCCCCCTTGCGATAGTTCACATTGTTCGGCGCGGTTAGTAAATTAGCACGAAAGACGATTACAAAACAAAATACTTCTAATTTAGAAAGTGTTGCTTTGAATATCATACAATGGATCATTTGAGAGCATTTTAAACACCAAGGGAGAACTTAGTTCTTTATCTCAGGCACCTAGAGGCATGTGGAAAATATGTAAAGACATTTATCCTATGTTCAATGACGTTGCGCGTAGTAATCCTAAATTGTAGTAAATGGTTAAGTTTTTGTGGCATTATATCATTTGATTTAAGTTTTTGTACGTTAAAGATCATAAAGGTTTAGAGTTTTAAGGTATGTGCAGCAAATATTATATTATTTAATAAGTGTCATTGTATAACATATATATATTTTACATAAGATTTATGGTCTTTAACGTGCATAATATTATGCAAGATGACGATTTAAATTTCAAATCAGCCAAACACGGCCAAGATGAATATACTTTTTAAACTACGACCCAGAGGAGAATAGCTGATTTTTATTTCTTCCTTTTTAATGTTGTGAGATAACTTTTTGAATTTATAGATAAATTGCTAAAATAGGCGATAAGTATTGATTTGTTGCACATGGGAAAAATGTCAGATTTTGATCTATTTATTCCATTTACTTGCAGGTAAACATGTATTTAATTGATTTTTCTGTTTCATGCGTCAAAGCAATCATGAGGTTGATGTGCCGTGTACCTGCTTGTACTGTACGTATGTTTTGGTAGCTAAGTTCTTCTTTCTCAGGTCCTGTGGCAAGTATTTTGTCAAACAAGTTCTCCTTCCGAACAGTCACCATTTTGGGAGGAGTTTCTGCGTCCGTGGGCATGATGCTTAGTTACTTTGCTGATTCTATTACATATCTGTACATCAGGTAAGCTTCAGATGCAATGTAATGTACTCTCTTACTTATATGTAACATCTAATTGGCATTTATGTATAAGTGAAACTTAGAGATATTATTTTGATTTGTGTCTGAAATAATTCATTTTATATATTCTACTGTTGTTGTGTTTTAATTTGATATTGACGACTTTAAAGTCTGTGTTTTTTATATAAGATTGAATTTACATTAAAACTTATACATCAGTCTAAAGATTAAAGTATTTACAGAGCAAGTTATCATGCAATCAAAATTAACAAAATTGGTTTCTATTCACGTCAAACGAGTAACACTTTTCAACGTGTACAGACCCTAGGTTTTGGTGCTCATTGACATCGACATCTTTATTCAAATACATTTTCCATTTTTTCTAACGTGTTAGTCTCTTCATATTTGCAACCACCTGTATTTCACATCCTCCATCTTGTTTAATTCTTATGCCTTTTATCTTTGCTCAATTCCGAAGTATCCTCTCAATGAACTATCATTTTTTACATGTTCCATTCTTCTTAAATATTACTGTGACGCATTCAAATAATTTTTCTTAATAGTTTTGGGCACTTTTTGAATTTCTATCTCATGTTCATTTTCTCATGACCACATCTCAAAAGCCTATCTTATTTCTATAATGTTTCAATGTCGAAGTTAGTTAACTTTAAAAAAATGCTATAATGGGAAATGTGCCATTATGTAGGAATGCCTAGAACCGACGGGTAAAACATATATTCCTGATGAAAAAACACAACAATCTGTTCTCCTCCGAATACACACTTTATTTTATAAAATACCTACTTTCTGTTTGAATTTCGTATTCTGAAGACAGTTTAAAGCAAAGGTTCGGTCGACAAGCCAAGAATGTAAATGGCGTATTATGCATTATTAAAATTCAAAAGGTATGAAGGAGACCCCAGTTTCTCACTGGACTTAAAAGTTACCAGGCATAATTAAATTACAGCACCTTGTATTGACATAAATTAGCATTAATCTACATAGAGAATTACTCAAGGACTTCACAAAATACTAAATGGTGGATATTTAAATTAACATTATTTCGAATAACATCATGATATATATGAAATGCCGTAATTGGTGTTACAATCGTATTTCATTTACACGGACTTTAATTCAATTATTCATTGTTATTTACACCCTAACAAAATGAAGAGTGTAAATAATAAAAATTATTGTTTATGTATCGTTATTGCACTTTTGTTTTAATTTTAAGCAACATGTATTTTTATTTTTCATTCATTTTATTTCCATTATTACGGCAATTTTATCGCAAACATTTGCTATTTTGTCATGTGTAAATAATTCACTCGCAAATGTTTTTACCCACTTTTTAGTCCATTCCTTGAGTCTTACATCAAAACTTCAATTATTAGAGTATTTAATTGTATACTGGTTATGACAACGAAGTAAATTATACAGTGTGCATTGCTGACGTTCAGACAGTCCCACAAACCGGTTGCTAGGAGACGTCAAAGAGCCACACAGTTGCAAGTGGGAAACATTTTACTGCGTGGCAAAACAACCACAGAAGGCAATAACGTGTTCATATCCTAGCGTAATTTAGTAGTCCATTGCGTCATCATACAGTATGCAAGTGTGGAAACAAATGTCTTAATAAAACGGGATTGAGTGTTGAAAAAAATTGAAAAACATAGGACATCTGGCAGTGATGTCTTCAGCATTATAGAGATTGGAGGAAGGGGGAATATTTTGACGGTTGCATTTATTATATCCTTTACACTTATCATATGAAAAAATATAAAAATATATGTTTAATAGTTACCAGGACTTTCTTGTTTGGAAGTAGGGCGAAGGTCACACAGAGTAACGACGCTTGCAAAATACGTTAAGGGGAGTTAAGAGTTGTAAAACACATATCACAGACACAAGGCAGATGGTAAAAAAAGAAGACGAAAGAAGCCGTAGAGAATGTGCGAAAGGAATAGAAATGAAGAGCAAGGCAAAAAGAGAGAGAAAAGAGAAAGATAATTGAGGAAGAGACAAAGAAGCAACACACTCACACACACACACACACACACACACAGAGAGAGAGAGAGAAAGGAAAAAATAAGGGATACGGCAGAGGCAATGAAAAAATAAGGAAGCCAGAGAGTAGATAGAAATATAAAAGAGAGAGAGAGATAGAAAAGGGAAAGCGAGAGAAAGAAAGAAAGATATAGAAAGCGAGAGAGGTGGAGAGAAAAGAGAAGTATTGAAGAAAGACAGAAAGAGAAAGAATAAAGAAAACAGGAAATGAGAGAGAAAACAGAAAAAAATAGCAGAGAGAGAGAGAGAGAGAGAGAGAGAGAGAGGAGCTTAAACTAAGAAAACAACATTGAAAGCTAGGAGGAAGATATAAGGTAAAAGTAGACAAAAGAGGTACAGACAAGGACCGAGGAAGAAGAAGAAAGCAATTTTTTCAATTTCCAAAGTCAAGGGGTGGGGGCACCACCATCCCTGCGGTCACATATGGCTCAAACCTGCATTGAAAGGGCTGAAATAAATTTTAGTTTATGGGTATGAACATCCCGTTAACATCCTGAGTAGTACTTTTGCTTAGGCACTTTATCGCTTGTCAAACGAACACAACTAGTAGTACATTCCTTGCACTTCGCCGTGGCCTTCAGTTCATTGCGTCACCTTTTGTTTCAGTCAGGAAAACCAGCACCAATTATGTGATAACACAGGAACAAAACGTACACTTTCAGCGATTGACTGGGTTTATCGTATGTTCCACATGTGCCAGCGATTTGTTTTTGTAGCTTCGAGCCAGCGTCAAACAGGAAGAAGGAATAAACACGCGGGCTAAGAAGTGCAATTCTAAATGGTATGATAGTAGGAAAATTGAACATGACTTTTTCGTTTCTGCAGCTTTGTTCCCGAAAAGCGCTTTACAATCACTTCTAATCTTTCTTTTCCTTATAAATGGGTGACCACAAAAGGTCGGTCCATAGGATCAACTTACTTACTCTGATCCTCTTTTACGTTGAGGTTTTGCATGATCTCCATTGGTCACGATTCATTGCCATCTTCCTTGCTTTATCCCATTTAATGCCCTTCTGGTCAGGGTCTTTTCAATGTTCTTGTTCCATGTTTGCCGTGGTCTTTCTTGGGGCCTTTTCTTTCCCATTCCTCTTGCTCCTGCCTCCCATATTTCTTTTGGTATTCTTCCATACTTCATTCTATTTAGATGGCCAAACCATCTCAGTTGTGCATCTATGACATTTTGTTCCACTGGTTTGGAGTTTAGTATTATCTTGATTGTTTGATTCCTAATTTGATCTTTTCCTGGTTTTCCAACTACTCTTAAATATTTCATTTCCGCTCTCTGTATCTGATGTATCTCTCTACTTGCCAGCACCTCTATAGGATCAAACTATTATAAATTCCCAATGTGTTGCACATTAGAATTCAATCATTTCTGGAGTCTCCTGTGAAAGTACATGCGTACTGGCAACCTAAGTAGCATTACCGCCCTATTGTGGAGTATGTGTCTTGCTTGCCTCATCTGTGTCACTTATCCCCAGATGAGGAAGTGCATAGGAGGGCACAAGTCTGGGGAATGTGGGTCCTACTCAAGGGCGCCGACTTTCCAAAATTTCTGTGGGTGCATATCAATGGCGGTTAGATCTGCAATTATCAAGTATTTTATACTTTAAACAACTTACATGCACAATGATTGCAAGATGCAATGATATTATCAACACGTTACTAAAAGAAAATACCACATTCATACAAATTAAAATGAAAAAAAACGTCATAAATGCAAATAATTTTAATTGTATTGCAGAAAGAACTATGCAAGGATTTTGTTGTGAACAGAAACTACAAAATGACTAATTTTATGTACCAAATAATAATAATAATAATAATGACATGTTAACTTTCAATATAAAACACATTCCTTCTTACGTCATTTGCACTTATGAATTTGTTTGCAATTTTGGTAATGAATTTGTTTGCATTTTTGGTAATGTCAATATTTTTAGTCATTTCTTTATGAACATGCAAAATTGCCAAATCATTCAATCTTTTTTGGGTCATTGTTGACCGCAAAAACGTTTTCAATCGTCTAAGTGCTGAAAATGACCGATTAGAAGTACAAGAAGTAACAGGTATAGTTAAAATCACCCGTACAAACTTCACAAATTCTGTGAGCATTTCACGCATTCGACCACTGTTTCAAGGGCGCCGACTTTCCAAAATTTCTGTGGGTGCATATCAATGGCGGTTAGATCTGCAATTATCAAGTATTTTATACTTTAAACAACTTACATGCACAATGATTGCAAGATGCAATGATATTATCAACACGTTACTAAAAGAAAATACCACATTCATACAAATTAAAATGAAAAAAAACTTCATAAATGCAAATAATTTTAATTGTATTGCAGAAAGAACTATGCAAGGATTTTGTTGTGAACAGAAACTACAAAATGACTAATTTTATGTACCAAATAATAATAATAATAATAATAATGACATGTTAACTTTCAATATAAAACACATTCCTTCTTACGTCATTTGCACTTATGAATTTGTTTGCAATTTTGGTAATGAATTTGTTTGCATTTTTGGTAATGTCAATATTTTTAGTCATTTCTTTATGAACATGCAAAATTGCCAAATCATTCAATCTTTTTTGGGTCATTGTTGACCGCAAAAACGTTTTCAATCGTCTAAGTGCTGAAAATGACCGATTAGAAGTACAAGAAGTAACAGGTATAGTTAAAATCACCCGTACAAACTTCACAAATTCTGTGAGCATTTCACGCATACGAGCACTGTTTTCTCTACTTAAAATATTTGTAATGTCTGACAAGTTGGCCACTTTTTCTTTGTTCGTTCTGCACACATCTAGAAACATGTCCCTGTGCAATGTTAGCTTGTCTTTATCAGAGTCTGTCCAATAGAACTGCAGAATTCGATCAGCACCAATTTGACCGATAGCAAAAGCTTCAAGTTGTGAAATAAGTTCCAAAACCTTTGTTTGAAATCTACGATTTTACAAATCCACAGCCAATTATTTAAAAAAATATTTGTCTGTACATTTCCTCCGGCGTTTGATACGTATAAGGATCACTACCTTCGTCGTAGCGTTCTAGCATCTTGCTTTTTCTTGGCAAAACTGGTTTATCAATGTTCAATTCCTTCCCTTTCCTCATGGTTTCATTCCACAACTCAAAAAATATATCCCTTTGTGAAGCTAAACTTGCAGACAAAGTTTCCACCAAAGTTTTGATTTCTCGGTATGACAATGATTTCTTCTGAAAAGAAGAATGAAGTTGTTCAATCCTGCTGAAAACTGAAATTAACATTTTCAGGAAAATAAGAAATCTGAATTGATGTAGGTTTGAAAAATATCCACTAGCCTTCCAAAAATTTCAAGAGAACGTCATAATTACTTTCCAACGATTGTAGTGATTTTACCCTCACACACCACCTTGTGGGACCGAATGGTCGCAAAGTCAGTCTGGGAATGTTTTTTACAACACCATCTTCGTTGTCTTCTTGTAGCGATTGAAACACTGCTAGCCTCTCTGGCGAATGTCTTCCAAATTATATTAATTCACGAAGAATCACCATTCGGTGTATTCTTTATTAGTGCTCAATATCGGCAAGTAGTTATTTTAAAACAATTGTTGACGAATGGAGTGGGCGTATTGTAGTGTGTCACTTGTAAGGAAACATCAAAGCAAGTCGAAAAGACGGGATTCTATTCACAATACAATATACTTCCATTGTTATTGTGGGGACTGCCTTTGACTTGGCCAGAGACAGGCAAGGAAGGGGGGAATGTGTTGCTTGGTTGTCTTTGCACAAACACATTTGAAACAATTATGTTTTAGAGGTTAGAAATTTTAACTTCCATCTCAATGTTTAATTGCTTACTATTTTTTGATAATGGCAAGTGAGAAATATTTATTTTATTTTGTTTATATCAAACTAAAAATCTTGTGGGTGCGGCGCACCCACAAGATTATTTATGTGGGTGCTCGAGCCCCGGAGCACCCACGTAGTCGGCGCGCATGGTCCTACTCCACTTTATCGTGGTCACCTACATATTGTCCAGCGGGACTCTCTCTCAAGCCAGTGGAAATGCAAGCAACAGAAGTTAGACAATCAACAAGAGTATCTTTATGTGCTGCTGCAAAGCAAAGGATCAGACATGGGCTGAAATGGCCATAGTTGCTAATTTTCGCCAGCATAATATTGATTTTTGGGGGTTGAAAAACATGTTCATTAAAAGTTAAATGACTCGCTTAGAAAAGGAAAATTATTATCTGTGTATCACCATGAAGGCGCATAAGGAGTATAGCCGTAGGACTTCACAGTTCCTCGATCCCGGCTTTAGCGGAGTTAACACCGCGTTCCGATCGCAGTTACCCCAGAGGCGCAACCACGAATTTTTGTCGGGGGGGGGGGATTCCAGGATGAATGTACCAATAATAATAATAACATTGTTATTATTATTATTATTATTATTGTAGTAGTAGCAGTAGTAGTATCAAATACGTTATTGTCCTCGTAAATCACGTAAAAAGGGGTAGAAGTCGGTGCTAAAGCATTTCTGTTGGCACAAAGGATATGAATTTTATTTTCAAAACATTCAATTTTACATTAATAATGGAAAACAAGCACACAAACTGTGTTTTTGAAAGACAGAAAATGCATGATAAATGCATTCCGAATAAAATTATTTTTTACACATAACATGTATAACTTGCACGTACAACATGTGCTTTACACATACTCAACATGGAGCGACGTAAAATTAAAAAAAAAATACGTGTGTAATATACCAACACTAATATTGCTAATTGCTAATATGCCCCGTAGAATCGATTTCCGTTCAAGGTTGGGGGAGGGTAATGCCCCCTGTGGTTGCGCCACTGCGTTACCCTCAAGGTACCAATTAAAGAGATGCAGTGTGAACCCCAGAGCCGTTTACGCAAGAGCATCGACAGAGAGCTCATATCTGAGTTCACCCGTCCCAGGATTTAATCCCGGAGCTTTCACAAAACCATTTTTAGAAATATTTTCTGAGAATCTCTATTGTCTTTTTCTTCATGCCACTTTCTCAATTCTTCATTTTATTCTGCACATATATTTACGACAAACACAAACATCCATGCTTTGTCCAAGATTCAAAACCAGAGTCCCCTGGTACCACTGAAGTCAGCAATGAACTGTATAACCACCACGGCTGCGTAAATGAGCTACGCAGTTGCATTACTTTTCAATAGTGTGGATTATAATATACGAATCACTTTTTCAAGTATAAAGTGTTGATCTTTCGTGAAGTGAAGTGAAGTGAACGAAAACGCTATTTTTATTTAGCTTCACCAAAGGCACCAAGTATAGTTAAGAGTTTGAACTATGGGAAATATTTGGCAGCCATAAACTGTTAATGCTATTGGCAATATTTAACGCTGTTGTAATTTATCAAAAAGCAAATTGATAAAATCGTCCCGGCTAGAGTTTGTCCGAAGGACTGGACATGGGTTTTTCAAATTAGAACACTCTCGGAGGAAACGGATCTGTCGACGATCCAATTTAGTAACAAAATAGTACCTGTACCTTCTTCCAAAAAAAATAGGTGGCTACAATGTTCCCCTGCAACCATCCGACAATGCGAATCGTAAGGAGGTAGAAAAGGATACAGGCATTTACAACACAAGAAGATTTGATTTAGTTTATTTATTTTGCTTTTTCCACTTTTGGATAATCGCGATTAACTCGAGAAGAGACGAGATTGTGCCAAGTTTTGTCTTGTCTCGGTACCATCCCTTTTAGACATCAAAATGGGGCGATAACCATTTATTCTTACGCTGGTTTTAGACGTCTAAGATGGCTTAATTTGAAGAGGCGAGGGCAGTCGTAGTTCGTTTCATGTTAATTGGCCACTTTTTGCAAGTTTTACCCTTGTCGCGCGAGGCAATCGCCCCCTCCGGCCATCGTTTCGCGAAAATATTGTGGCTTTGCTTCCGAGGAATGTGGATTCCCAAAACCGCACTTGAAGTACGCGTACCAGTGGCAAAGTATTTGTTTCAAAGTGGAAATGATGACTAAGCATTTCTCAGAGCGGAATATTCCAGTTGCGTGCCTTCGGCTGTGGCGTGTTTTGCAGAGTATCCTGAACTTTATGCTTCTCCCGAGAATGCTTCTTTGTTTATAAACATGAAATTAGAGTCCTGAAAGAAAAAAAAAAGCTGCAATATTAAGGAACAAAGGAATCGAGCTAAGAAATTTTGTTACTCATTTGATAAACAGAACAAACACATTGTGCGTCGTTACGGGTTATTTGATATTACGTCATCAGTAAGGCGATCGTAATATCCTGGCCCGAAAGTGGGACATCACAAGTTTAGTTTACCCCTTCTTAAAATACGGTTAGGTCTGATTGTAACAATACTGTTATAATAATCATCATCATTATTATTAGTATTAATGAATGATGCATTATAAACATAAATTAAATAAGAAGGTAATAATTAATATAATCTCGGCATATCTTACATATTACGTATTTATGTTCTCTCTCTCTTCCGATTAACCTTTGATGTTAGTCCTACACTGAAGTTGAAGAATACCAGATGTATTTGTCAGAACTTGTTCTTGAGAACAGCAACCAACTGTTCATAAAACTTCCCGTAAGATATACCCCACTTTTCTGACATACAACACGAGATTTGTCTTTTGAGTTTGCAAGACGCAGGACTTTGAATTATTTTTACATGTCCGTATTGAATCTACATGTATGCTTCTTCACCATGCTTATTCTACGTACAAACGCACACAAAACAATCCAACCCGCGACGCGAGCCAACAGTAAAGAACTGTCTGCTAGAACGTTCTCGACGATAAAGAAACATTTTGATTGTTATGAAGCGTTTGAAACACAGTTCATCCGTTTTACCCTAGTCATCAGTCCTTTATTTTCCCTTCGCAACGATTTCTGACTGTATCAGATCACATTTTTGGTCTTCACATTCACGAGCAACAAAGAGACAATGAGAGGGAGAAAGAAAGGGAAAAGGGGAGGAATGAAGGAGAGAGAGAGGAAGAAAGGTAAAAGGGGAGGAATAAAGGAGAGAGAGAGAGAGGAAGAAAGGGAAAGAATAAAGGAGAGAGAGAAAGAGAGAGAGAGAAGGGGGAGTCTTTTTTCTCTCTTTTTTATCCATGTATGTTTCTATTCTGTTCTCCATCCATCTCTCTCTCTCTCCCTCTCTCTCTTTCTCATAGAAGGGGAGAGAAGATAATCGTATTAACGGAGATGGGAAGAGGAGATAAGGAGATATGAACAGAGAAAATAAAATGAGAGATAATGAAACACAGAAAAAAAATATGGGGGAATTAGTGAACTTTATACAGAGAGAAAATGAAAGAAGCCGAGAGAGGAAGGGGAAAGAGAGAGAGAGAGAGAGATGAGGTTGAAAGCACAATGAAGAAGAAATAAAAAGAGGAGAGAGATAATGGAATGAGAGAAAGATAAAATGGGAGAGGAGACGGAGAGATGGCGGTGCAGAGAAAATGTGAGAGAGACAGTGGAAAGGAAGATACAGAGAGGGGAGAGAGTCAGAGGGAGAAGAGGAAAGAGAGGAAGAGACCAAGAGATAAAGGAGAGAGAGAAATAGGGACGACAATCTGAATAAAAAATTAGCACCGAATAAAACTGAAAAATTCATTTGAAGGGAAAGGTGAATCATGATCTCACATGCAAGACTGCAATTCCAGACTGTGTATACTGCAAGCCGCCCTCACGCCAATCGTGTTCTTTATGAGGCCATTGATTAGTTCCAGAAACCTCTTTGGCCTAGAAAGCAGGATGCACCAGAAGGGAAGTTCACGCAAAGTCTCTTCTGTATTATGTCAAGGCCTTTGCCAACTGCTTTATAGTTCTCACGTCTCGAAACACTATTTGATAATATCAAAATGATATTTCCATGAACTGTATCTGCCTAAATATAATGACCTGCTTTATGCATTATTTCAAAATTTCCGTTCTGTGGAAAGAATAGAAATAAGATGATGAAATTATCAGACTAATCAAGTTTGGATTTCTAGATTTCTCACAGACCAAAAGTGTATTTCTTCGGAGCAGCAATTTCAAAAATATGTTTTCGAATATTTTAAGAACATTCCTTTATTTGTTGTTATTTTTACGTTGTTCGTTTACGTTGCGTTTACGTAAATTTGAGAACGGGGACGAATTGTTGAAATACGTTATGGAATACACCCAAAGAAATGTGATTGTTTTAACAAGTCTTTGAGCTCATGACTTGGATTGATAACATGTTACGCTAGATTAGAAATAATGTTAGGACTTAGATTCTACCCAGGAATAAGTTGAACATTAAAACACAATGCTTGTACAGTCACGGACACTGTCGGCTTGTAATGAATACAGTGACTTTCAATGGAATCGTTAAAAGCCGGCAGTGTCCGTGACTGTACAAGGGCAAATCATTTATAATTGTATTAATGTGATAACAAGGGGGAACTTTTCGATAACAAGAGGTTAATAATCCAACGTCCCATCTAACCTGGAATTGTGGGTTTTAATTGTAAAAAGAATGGCAAGTAGCTCAGTGACGTGCCCAGGAATTTTGTAAGAGCGATGTGAGGTAATGGGTGCCTTTTTAGGCGAACATTGTTATACCTGTAACATTTTTATGGGCATCCCTAACGGAGGATTTTCTAACTCCTAATCACACTTCCTGGGCATGCCATAGATATTGTGCACAGCTCTATAAATTGATGTCGTTACAAATATCATGCGAAACGTCATTCATTTCGTGTAGTTTATGAACTGTTCCCAATACTTTTCACTTGTTCACGTTTTTTCCCTTCCTGTAACACTTGATTTTGCCATCTTCTCGGATTTCTGAAAGGGGCTTTCATAGTTGTGTGCGACTGAAAGCTCTCTTCCTACCCTTTGTATTTTCCCATTTGATGCGATGCGTACGTTGGCATGGCAACAGAAGGGTCTCCTCAGGGAGAGGAACGACCTTCAGCCAGCCTGTGCGTTCACTTCATTAGCCACGGCGGCGAGAGCCAAAAGCTCTGTGGCGGCTTTGTTTGTTAATCTACGTTCTGCCTGCAGTTCTTATTTTTACCCTTCTGCATATCTGGAATCCCAGTTATGCTTTTCCTGTTCCATCTGGCAGGACTGATATGCTCAACTGTCCGCCTCCAATTTTACGTCGCTCCTAGTGAAGAGTAAGTTACGAGGCAGGAAAGGCCATTGAATAGGGTGACCAGACATACTCTTTTTAAGAGTATTATACTCTTTTAGAGGTTCATATACTCTATACTCTTTTCAATTTGCAAAAATCCCCAAATATACTCTTCTCCTTACTATTTAATTTAATTCATTATTTTACTCTTAAAAATGCGTTAAAATCCACAGAAAGAAAAGAAATAATGATGGGTAAGTGGAGGTCAGTACAGGCTGGGTCAAATTTAAAAGTGGTTGTGCCTCTTATAAAAATCTTGTTTACTCTGCCTGGTACAAATGTTGATTGTGAAAGACTCTTCAGTGTTATAAAAACTTATTGCCGAGAGGAAAAAAGTATACTCCTGGTGTCAACACTCGAACAAGTAATGAAAGTGAAATTCAGTGTGGACATGACCTGTGAAGAGTTTGGACTGGCAATA
This sequence comes from Lepisma saccharinum, assembly GCF_977018435.1. NCBI lineage: Eukaryota > Metazoa > Arthropoda > Insecta > Zygentoma > Lepismatidae > Lepisma > Lepisma saccharinum. Next base: position 101,189,456 of record NC_139231.1, read on the forward strand.
AAGGACGATTTAATCATAATTTAATTACATTAGACCCATAAGTAATTTGAATCTGTAAAGTGTAATCCTTTTTTATAGCGGCTATAATGGAAGCAATAACAAATAGCTACCCTTATTTTAGTTTTATTTTTATGTTTTGTGACTGGGCACCTTCAACGTATAGACTATACTCTTTTTGGTCAACAAATATCTGGTCACCCTACCATTGAAACTCAACATATCACACGCAAAAAAACATTTCTTGTGGAAAAAAATGTGACGCTTATCTGTCAGTAGGCGGTAGCAGACTGCTTTAACTCCCCCAACCCACCGCTTCTCCAAACTAAGCAAATGCGCAATTTATTCCTGTCCAGACAAGTTAACAGACATGTCACAAGTCAAGACTTACACCTGCGTTCACAATGTGGTTCCACTTGCTCTGGTGCTGATGTAAGAGGACGGCCCAGCCGTAACGAAACAGCTGTTCAGATTATACAAACTGAACAAAATTTCGCATACACGAATGCACAGCTGATGGCCTACTAGCATTCAGTTACACAGATTGAAACAAGAATAGTTTGATATTAACCAAACTCAGTGGCGCAACCACAGGGGGGCATTGCCCCCAACCTTGATCGGAAATTAGTTCTAGGGGTGGGGGCAAACATTGACGGCCAAGTGTACCTGCAGGGGACAATTACCGCCCAGAACTTCACATTTTATGCAAATGAAAATACTTTTCGTAAAATTTTCTTGCTCACTTCGCTCGCAGTGTCTCCTTTGCTTAGTCTTATTAAGTTCAGAACCGTCCGCCGAACGATCTAAATGAAAAAAAAAGGTTGTAAAATTGATTGATTGATGTGTTTTTTTTAAACTCTACTTTATGCACAGGAAGGCTAATTTAGATTGGGCCTATAGCTTAAAAGTGGGTTCCGAACCACTATGTGCCTCCACCGGTTATCGAATCCGGGACCCCTTGATCACAAGGCGACGATGTTACCACTACACCATCGGGGAGGCACAAAAGTTGTAAATGATATAATGCCATGGCGTTCCGTGAAATTGTTTGCGCCCTATTAAATTAATGTTGATTTTAGCCTGCAAGGAAATTGGATCCAAAAATTTTCTTGTTCGCTTCGCTTGCAATGCATCATTATTCTCTGTAATGCATTGTAAGTTACCAGACAGATAATATAACCTCTTAATTGATTTGTTTTAAATACATAAACAATGTTTTCAGGAAAGGGAGCATGCACATTTGAGAGACAATTTATATATTTTTTGCTGTTGGTTTATTGTGAGATGGATGAATTGGTTGTGCAATGTATTTAAATAATATATGCTGTAGGCTATATAATATTTATTAAAGAAACTTTGAATACGTACACAATTTAGTGTCCACGTCACTCCGCGTTGCATATATGTGAAACATATATCGTGCATGAAAGTTATGATAATGTAAAAAAGAACTATAGTTGGAATGCATTTATCAAACTTTTTCTGTCTTTCAAAAATAGTTTATGTGCTTGTTTTCCGTTATTAATGTGAAATTGAACGTGTTAAAAATATTCAAATCGTTTGTTCGAACACAAATGCTTTAGCACAAACTTCTACCCCTTTTGCGTAATTTACGAGGATAATAACGTCTTTGATACTACCACTACTAATAGTAATAATAATAATGTTTCTCCTGGGTTCGAATCCAGGCTTGGGCATGGATGTTTGCGAGTATCCATTCATCATTTTCATCATGTCATCACTCATCCCCATCTTCGCAAATTGCCAAAACTGGCACAAGAAGCGAAGTAAAATAAAGCAAGTCAATAATAACAATAACAATAATAACGTTATAATAACATTATTAGTAACGTTATTATTATTAACATTATTTTTATTAACATTATTATTATTAAACTTATTATTATTATTGGTACGTTTATCCTGGTACTTGCCCCCCCGCCAGACAAAAATTCGTGGTTACGCCTCTGACGAACTTCCGGGATCGGTGATCTCTGTGAATTTCTCTCCTGATTTCTCTGCATGAGCATCTCTAAGGGTTCACGCAGCCTATAAATAAATAATGGTGAAAGTAAGCTATTCCTTGAATTACCTGCAAGGATAATAGCTTACATTTACTTTTACCGAGTGAAGTAGCACCCAATTAGACACCATTTGCACCATACACAGCATAGGCTTAACGCACTTGAATGCATCGACGTTGAATGTTTGTCCACTTTGTTTCCTGTTTCAGTAACATTACTGTTCAACGAAATCGCATTCTGAAACTGAAGGTTAGTTTTGAGGCGTCTATTCCAATACGTTCGGCCAAATCAAAAGACATTTCCTGAAAAAACAGAGGAAATTAAGATATCTCTTGAACGGCGTGTCACTCGACTCCTTTCTGCATTCCATTTTTCAACTCAACAAGGAGGGCACCAGAAAATTGAAACATTATACCTTGGATTTCTGCCCTGTATATGTATCGAGTAAATGCACACAGCATTTGCAATATATATGAGATTTAACTACACAGAAATAACTTGCATTCCAGATATTTTTCATATTTCTTGGAAAGAACATTAGATATCTTGAAGCATGCTTCAATTGCAATTTGAAAGAGTTGCAGCAAATCTTTAGAGAAACAGCATCCGTGTGTAGCACAATGGTAAAATCCGTTTCTATTAATACATACATATCACCACTCTTTGAACATTGACGATTACCTAATATACTCATTATATGTTTAATCGATGCTACACAGCCTAATGCATATTTTTCCAATTGTCTGATAGCATTTGGTCCCCAAAATGTACGCATCGATACCAATACAAAGGCCAATAAAAGGGTACATGTTACTTCTAAATCTGTCTCCATAATAATTATAACGACATTACATATTCCCCAAAAGTATTGCTGGATTAGATAATATGGGTAGTTTTTGATAGGTTTTAAACTTATATAACTTATTTACATTTATTTTATTTTGATCTTCAATTATTTTTTTATGTAAAGTAACATACTTGTACTTTAAAAAGCGTTTTCTATTTTACAGTAATAAATTTCGTCATGTAGTATCATTGGATATAAATATAAATATATATATATATATAAAGCTATATGCATACATTTTCTAATCTATTATCCATGTAATTTCCCTACGAATATATAATATTCTAATTTTATTTTGAAGAGTTAGTGATTGAAGTCGTAGACGATAGTCCGTCGTCGCATGCCTCGTCGCAATTAGCCAAAAGTGACGTAAAAATAACAAAAATACAAATACCATCACATGCCATTTTTGTAACATATATATCTTCAAATACGATGGATTCTTGTCATCTTGATAGAAATATTATTCACGTACTGGAAACGTTATGCGTATGCTAGGATGATATAATATCGGAAAAATATATGATAGATACGTCTCAAATCATTCCTAGGGCCCGATGATACAGATTTTCTGGTGGTATCGATAGATGAACGCTGGATAGGTTTTCGTGCATTTGAGAACTAATGTCTCAAACATATTTGTAGATATCCTCAAAGCAGTATCATCTTCATGCTGTAAAAATATCTACTATTTGATCTAAGATTCATTTTCTACATGGTTAATTTCAACGTTCTAGCTTCAGACAAGGAAAGTGTTACAATATGGCAATCACTCTCCTGAAAATTTATAGTATAGTTTATTTCAAATTAGCATGTTCTGACAACGTAAAGAATAAGAAAATATTAATATTATAGCAAATATTTTAGACGATGCTACTCCTCATCATTCCCGCTATAGTGATATTTTGCCTCACGTTTACCAAGACATTTCACGTTGAAATGTGATGTAAGCATTGTGGGCATTCTTCTTCGTAATTTAAGTAGGTGAGAGTTATTTTCATCGTGTGAAAGAAACCGATTACTATGCACATGTCTTCAGTGCATCCAAACAAAAGTTGCAATGGTCTGAGCAGCCCTTTAGACACGTATATGCACGTGATAATATACATGTACATACATCTGGAAAGATATGTAAATTATATTCAGATTGGCCGCTCACGAACATCTGAAGTAGGTACAAAAGTTGCTCGTCGCCTTTTCATGTATTTGGTCACAACAGACATTACAAATCAGCCAAATTTAGAGATTTCTTGGTTAAGTTGGCATCTATGGTTCTTATCTTAAGAAACTGCTGTGCTATAACTTATGGTGGAGCATATCTTTTTAGAAGCGGACTTCTAACCCTGTGATGGAGTTGTATAAAAACTTTACTTCGAGGATTCCTCGAGTGTTCTTGCTCGCTGTTATCTGTAACTCCAGCATCTAAGTATGGATTTCTCTCTCTTTTGCAGTTACGGCCTTCTGTTCGGAATGGGCGCGGGGCTCGCCTTTCCCCCAGGAGTCTTCATAGTGGCCACGTACTTCGATCGACGGAGGGGATTGGCGAACGGGCTCTGCATTTCCGGCAGTGCCATTGGCTCCATCATACTGCCACCTTTCCTGAGATATCTTCTCTCCGAATATGGATACAGGTGAATATTTATAAATCATGTTTTTTTGGTTTTGTTATTTTGCTCTGATCATTCTTAATATGTAGCACATTATACAGTACTAAAGGGGTTCACTGGAGCACACGAACCCCCTACTGAAAAACACAAAAGTCAAATTATGTTTGTTTGTTTTTCAGCACAGTAAAACACTACATTTCAAGATATGTCTTTTAGATAAGTGTTTGTTTTTTTCGATTCCTCGCAAGAACCACTTATTCAGATCACTTTCAGTATATGATTAGGAAAGATCGCCACACTTTTCGTGGTTTATACTGGATCACAATTAGTTTCTCGCATATTTGTTCCTTTGTCATGTTCCTAATATTCCACAAGAATATTCGGGATAACTACTAGTGTGTCGATTACAACAATTTCTATTATCTATTTGTTAGTGTAGGACACTGTAGAACCAGCAGTTCTTGACTAAAATTTCGCATTCTTGTTTGCTGTATTAATTATCAGCTCGCGCCCACGTATATTTGTGTTTGTGGATTTAGGCCGGCCACGAACACCCAAAGATTTTCTCTACATGACGCCAATGATTAGAGGAAGCCTGTTAATTTGGTCCCACTTAATGCTTCCCTTAAATTACTTCTATCAGGATGAAGAATATATTCTTACGAAAGTAATTCTAGGTACAAATTATATCTATGGCGTAGTTGCAACACTCTCGCCTTGTAATCAAGTGGTCTTGAGTTCTATATCTGTGGAGTCACATTGCACAGTCGTGCGCACCCCACTGGACTGTAGGTCCAGTCGCAATTAAATATATATAAAAAGCTTCATAGATACAAAATAGTACTATGATGAATAGCAATTATAAAGTAAAAAAAATATCCTCCTTGTATACTTGTAATAATTATCATAGTTTCTCTGTGTGAATTTTTATAAGTTTTACAAGATTTTTTTACACTGGGAAGAAATTATATGACTCAAGCTCACATCTTTGGTACTAGAAGGAAGTATTGCTTAGTTACTGCAGGTATAACAATTATTAACTTTAGAAACAAGCATGAAAATATTACTGTGAAGTGCAAAACATTAGTTAGTTTGGGAATGTATTCCAAAAGAAAGAAAGATAACTATAATATTATTTTTTATTACTGGACTGTCTTCAAATATGCATGAGAGTAAGCAAACAAGAGTCTCCATCGATTGTCTTGGAAAACCGCAGAATCCTTAGATATAGAGGTCTTCAAAGTTTACCGTTTCTACAGTTACAAAATAACAGAACTATACGAGCAACTATACTATGTTGGAGCAAGGATCAATATATGTTTCAACGTGTATTTTATTAAAATTACGCGTGAATTTTTGCTTAGTGATTAAGCAGTTGCGCAAACTTTGAACATTTTGGAGGTGAGATTGAAATGATATATACAGGGGTAGAAAGACCAGAACTACTCCAGGCGTCAGTCCCAGGAGCCAGCTTCTTTCTTTTGGCAAATATGATCTAAGAAAGCCATGAATCATGAATTTAAAATAAATTTAAGTTATTAATTAATATAATATTGTAATTATTTTGCCAAAGTGGCATTTTTAAAAAGGCCCAACTGGTAACAGCATGAATTGATTGATTTGTTTCATTTTATTTTCTTTTCTGCCAGTTTTGGCTAATCACCAACATGAAGATGAATGGTGATAAGATGAAAGGGATGAAGGGACAATCACAAACACACAAGGACAACACACAACAGAAGACCCACTAAGAATTATACTGGCCGTGAGCCAGAGCCTCGCTAGTCTGCAAAATGCAGTCCAGGGTCAACTCTTTGAACATACAATCATGCGGACTCCGATACATTTAAATTCAAAATGGAATCTTAAATGTGATCGACCACCTATTGGAATGTTTTCTGCGGGTGCACATGCGTTTTAATTCTTTGACTGTGCATTCCATGCACAGTGCACACACAACCTCAAAAAATTGGACTGATAAGCCCCCACGTTACATTGTTGGAGATTAAATCAAAGGAGTCTATCTAGTTGTCTGTGCCAATCCTCTGTTTCGCAACAGCTTGTAGAAGACGCTAATGTTGTACAAGTGTTGTGAATTGTATGCTAATTACAGTACATATTTGTGCAGGTCGTTTGAAGGGTTTATGCCACGTAATTTATTTACACACAAAGCATATTATGCACATTAACTGCTAGGTGTGTCTTGGCTTAAGAGTCTAGAGCAAACTGAATGCTTGGACCATTTTCCACTGAAGGTTATTGACCTTACAAGAACAGACAGACTTTTTCCATTTCTGTTGTGCTTTGTCTTCCTCTCTTTGCACCAAAGCGTCCCATGTGTGAAGCTCAAAATATTGCACAATATGATCTTATTAAATACCATGTGCAGACTGACAGTTAGTATCTTTAGCCCGTATCCCACGGAGCTAGATTTCCTACTAGATCAACTTTCTGGCCACTGGACTAGTTATCTGGCTTGAAATTCTTTCCTTGCGATACGCTGGGACGCTGAGTTTGGCAACTCGATCATGTTCTATTTCGCTACTGGCTTCTTGCCTCAATGCTAGGAGCAGTCAGTCAGAAGTTACTTCAATCATGGTGTAACCTCCACCGATAGCAGAAACAGAATGTATCATTTGACAACTTATATCAGCAACTTTTCAAAATAGGAGAAAATAAGTTTTATTCCTTACTATGTATTTATTAATTTTAAACTTTATTTTTGGCGAAATGTAATAGAGGAAATTACTTGTGTATATTTACAGAGGCGCTGTGCTGCTGATGGGGGGAATAACGTTGCATGTCTGCGTTGGAGCCTTGTTCTACCATCCGGTCCAGCGACACATGAAGAAAGTGCCGAAAGAACCAGAGGAGGAGGCTGAGGAGCAAGACGACAGAATCGCGTCTCCCGCCATGAAGATAATGGAGCACGTTCCGTCCAGAAAATCCTCCATTAACAATTGCCCCAACCAATCACTGCCAATATCGATCCCGAGCGCGGAGAAGAAGGTTCTCTGGTACCTGGGAAAGAGTCCCGAGCAGGACTCCATCGTGGCGTCCATCCCGGAAGACGAAAGATGGTACTTGGCTCAGAGTTCGTCCTTCATGGGGCCGTCCATAGACAAGAGCTCGGTGGAGAACTTGAGTCCCTTGGCCGTCCAGTTCCAGAGAGAGGAGCTGCAGAACGTCGAGGGAAGGGATCGATCGCAGGTCGTGGTGGTCTCCAACGAGGCGGAGGGAACCGAGAGTCTCCTGCAGAGTAGGTTGAATTTGAAGGTTGTCCCTTCTGAAACAAAACTTTCGGGTAAGCCAAAGAAGGTGGACTGGGATTTCTTCAACACACTCCCACCAGCTAAGCAGCGGTTGCTAAGGATGTCACTGCAGCAGCCCAGCAACCAGAAGATCTCGCGCACCTTCAGCTCCGCATCAAACATGTCCAACTCCTCTTTCCGCTACGTGAGCAGCGTTCACCACGGTAACACCTTCACCACCCTGCAGCACACGGCCAGCGTCCCAGAGTTCGCATCGACCCTCACCATCCGGTCCGTGAATCGCACCGTCAGCTGGTTCTCGGCCTGTTGGAGCAAAGTCAAATCTTCTTCCATATTCTGCAAGGAGAAGCAGAAGTCACCGGAGAAGAAGAAGCTGTTCGACCTCTCCCTACTCACCGATTCACTCTACTTGATCATCCTCATCTCCAATTCCACCAACGCCATCGGGTACACGAATTTCGTGATTCTTCTGCCAGCCTATGCCAAATCCATGGGGTTCGACAAGTCCAAGGCGTCCCTCTTGCTGTCTTTCGTCGCCGGAGCCGACCTGGTTGGTAGAATCGGTGGATCTGCTCTGTCGGATTTGCAACTCATGCCCAGGAAGTATTACTACATAGGAGGCCTGGCCGTCTCAGGAGTGACCCTGGCCCTCTTGCCCATCGCACAAACCTACTACGAGCTGATCGTGTGCTGCATCATCTTTGGTTTGTCCTCGGGCACCTACGTCGGAATCACGGCTGTCATCATGGCTGATATGCTGGGAATTGAGAGGCTAGCTTCATCCTTCGGGATTTCACTTTTTGTTAACGGAATTCTTCAGCTATTTGGACCTCCCATATGCGGTCTGTTGCTGCAAGAATTGGAATCTTACGTGCCTATATTTTCCACGCTAGGAGTAACATTATTGTGCGGAGCTGCGATTTGGGTGTTTATTCCAATAATAGAGAGGAAAAGAGAATCTGAAGAACTAATGAAAGCACACCAGAATGGTGCGGAGGAAAACCTATTGTAGCTGTATGAGTAGTAAAACTACATCTTCGAGTACCTTAACAAGAAATAGTTCCTCGGAACTAACATGACATTGCTTTGCATGTAGAAATTGCATCAATTTCTACTTTTAATTCCTCACGAAGGAAATATCAGTATTTTTGACAAAATATACAATTATATAGTATACTTTGTTTGACATAGAATTTGTGCGTCTTCCCTGCAAATGGATGAACTTAATTCACTCCACATAAGAGTGTATCTTCATTATCGACAGGGTAACCAGTATTGGGGCATTTCCCCTATTCGCCACAAGCTCAGGTGCTTTCTTGTCGCCCTGAAGTAGACCCACTGCCAACCGAACACTCATAAGGGTATGCTACGAGAGCAAGGATAGATGATATCTCTAAGTTAGTACATCTGATCCAACGAACAATTCTGACCGGGTCTGTTTTCAGTGCAACGGGGAAAATTAATGCATGTTTTTGTAGTATTATTGACGTGAAAATTTTCTTCTTTCATTTTGAAGTGTACGTATTAATCAGAATTGTAACTGCGCCCTGCTTATTTCAACATTGCATTTTCTTAAGTTTGTAGAATTGTAAATTTACGAGATAGTGAGATTCCAAGGATACTTTCTAAATTTCTGCTTCATTCATGGTCAATAGTTGTGATATTAATAAAAAATAATAATAGTCACATATCAGCCAATTAAGGAACAAATTCGACCACAAAGTAGAATATTTGCTGTAAGAAGATTATAAATTACAAAAACCTGGATGCCTCTATGAACTACAGTACTATAATATATAAACATACAGAAAGCAAGAGAGGCAGGAAGATGCAGTATTCATTCCATCACGTGATTGATTCAGTTTGTATGTATGTGCATGTCTTCAAAACATCCTTTAATTCTCAAAAGCATGGAAAAAAAATATAAGACCTAAGATCACAAAAGGATATACGAGTAAATTGCCATTTTAGAAAGAAAAACTACTTCATTCACAATTTGCTAAAGTTTATTATTAAAAATGTACTATTATGAAAATAAAATTGTAATTCATTTTATATTTTACTACTTTATATCATAAATCGCACTGGATGTCAGAACGTATATTTTTCATTGGTCCACGTAATTCGAATACGAAATACATTCTATGAATGTTGGAAGTTGATACATATTTTTGGAAATGACAAATAAGATAATCGAAATTAAAATGCTTTTGGAAATCAAATATTCTTCTTTGAGACACTGTGGCTAATGGATACCATTCAGCATTGATTAAAATATTTGTACACTTTTAATATTTATCTTTTTTAGTTGAAGTCCGAAACGAAATGAGAATTATCTCGTTCTGCCACAAGCAAGTCTTTTCTAATAATTATTTCTATATTTAATTATTTTTTCTTGGGGGGAGGGGGCTTTGAGGCCTGACCATTTGTTATATCCTATGATCATGATCTTTTATATCCAATGACCATGATGCAAAATCAGTTCAGATTGAACTGCCTGTGTAATGAAATTATGTTTGTTTACGCACAATAAAATTAAAGAAAATATAACAAATAATATTGTGTACTTTCAGTCAATTTGTAATTTACTACACTGGCAATTGTCTGGATTATTTGTACTGGAATCCAATTTTATCTCTGTTTTAGCGCAGCGTCCATGTAAAATTCATACAGCAATTATGAAATTAAATTATGTTGTGTCTACTGATTTAGTATCTAGTTCGTCTGTATTTCTGTATTTGTATATTTATTTGTATGACATTCTGAATGTAAGTTTTTGTTGTTCTGACAGATATATCTTGCCAGTTTTGAAAAAAATAACTATATATCCAAAAACGAAGTTTCATTTTTTCCCTTTTCGTTGTAACCAAGAATGCAAGAACCAGGACCCTAATCATTACCACACCCAGGATTTTTTTAAAGGAGAGTTAAACTATTGGAAAACATTTTGAATGCAACTATGAATAAGTAAATTAAACTAATTATTTTTACTCGGATTTCAGTAAATATTCCCGTTTCCAGATAAAGTTATTAGGTCTATTTTAATTTTAGTCTTATGAGAAGGAAAGATAGCAGTACTATTTGGCGTCGAGCATGATGGGGAGGATGAGGAAATCAACTCCCCCACCCTCCCCAAAAAATCCAAGCAAGTTTCTTTATAGTAGAGCAGTGTCCCGGGTTCGCAAACCGAAAATGGGGCTCGGTGGGGCTCGCAGTGTTGCCAACCTTTTACTCGAAAAAATCACCAAAGTTTTTCTTTTTCGATCTAACCTAACCTCAAACAAGAAGCTGGCAACACTGCTTGAGGCTTTTCTCGCAGTGTTGCCAGCCGAAAATGGGGCTCGGTGAGGCTCGCAGTGTTGCCAACCTCTTACTCGAAAAAAATCACCAAGGTTTTTTTTTTTGGTCTAACCTAACCTCAAGCAAGGAGCTGGCAACACTGCTTGAGGCTTGTTTTAATGGTCTGCTCTTGTAAGGCATAAGCTCTATTTTCTCGCAGTGTGACCAATATCTTACTCGAAAAAATCACCAAGGTTTTTTGGTCTAATCTAACCTAAAGCAAGGAGCTGGCACTTGTGTGCTCGCAGTGTTGCCAACATTTTACTCGAAAAGTCACCAAGGTTTTTTATTTTGGTCTAACCTAACCTAAAGCAAGGAGCTGGCAATACTGCTTGAGGCCTTACAGTGCATAAAGCAATTTGCCAACCTACTGGTTTGCCATAGTTTTTTACAAAAAAAAAAGAGGAGAAAAAGAGAGAGAGGGAATAGTTAAACAACCGACAGTATTACCAACACCTATCTTCAGCTTTTTTTTTCTTATTTGACAAGGGTTATCTTGCTTGAGACTTAACTAATTTATATACTGACGTAACATACATACACTGGGCAATAGAGCCGACAACAAACACACACAACCGTAAAAGAGAGAGAGGGGTGGATGGATGGATGGTAACATAGTATGTGTGTGCGTGTATAATATGTAGCATTATTAACTAGAGTGTGTTGGCAACCCACCTCCAACTAAAAAAATAGAGATACTAATACTGCTGTAAGATGAAGAGAGAGACTAAGCTGGCAACAGTGGTGAGCGAATATGCATTATTTCCAAGTCCCCGGCGCCAATGTATCTAACCTAACCTAACCTAACCTAACCTAACCTAACCTAACCGACAACAAACACACACTGCCGTAAAAGAGAGAGAGGGGTGGATGGATGGATGGTAACATAGTATGTGTGTGCGTGTATAATATGTAGCATTATTAACTAGAGTGTGTTGGCAACCCACCTCCAACTAAAAAAATAGAGATACTAATACTGCTGTAAGATGAAGAGAGAGACTAAGCTGGCAACAGTGGTGAGCGAATATGCATTATTTCCAAGTCCCCGGCACCAATGTATCTAACCTAACCTAACCTAACCTAACCTAACCGACAACAAACACACACTGCCATAAAAGAGAGAGAGGGGTGGATGGATGGATGGTAACATAGTATGTGTGTGCGTGTATAATATGTAGCATTATTAACTAGAGTGTGTTGGCAACCCACCTCCAACTAAAAAAATAGAGATACCAATATTGCTGTAAGATGAAGAGAGAGACTAAGCTGACAATAGTGGTGAGCGAATATGCCTTATTTCCAAGTCCTCGGTGCCAATGTATCTAACCTAACCTAACCTAACCTAACCTAACCGACAACAAACACACACTGCCGTAAAAGAGAGAGAGGGGTGGATGGATGGATGGCAACATAGTATGTGTGTGCATGTATAATATGTAGCATTATTAACTAGAGTGTGTTGGCAACCCACCTGCAACTAAAAAAATAGAGATGCCAATATTGCTGTAAGATAAAGAGATAGACTAAGCTGACAATAGTGGTGAGCAAATATGCCTTATTTCCAAGTCCCCGGCGCCAATGTATCTAACCTAACCTAACCTAACCTAACCTAACCTAACCTAACCTAACCTAACCGACAACAAACACACACTGCCGTAAAAGAGAGAGAGATGGATGGATGGCAACACAGTATGTGTGTGCGTGTGTGTGTATAATATGTAGCATTATTAACTAGAGTGTGTTGGCAACCCACCTGCAACTAAAAAAATAGAGATGTCAATATTGCTGTAAGATAAAGAGAGAGACTAAGCTGACAATAGTGGTGAGCAAATATGTCTTATTTCCAAGTCCCCGGCGCCAATATATCTAACCTAACCTAACCTAACCTAACCTAACCTAACCTAACCGACAACAAACACACACTGCCGTAAAAGAGAGAGATGGATGGATGGCAACACAGTATGTGTGTGCGTGTGTGTGTATAATATGTAGCATTATTAACTAGAGTGTGTTGGCAACCCACCTGCAACTAAAAAAATAGAGATACCAATATTGCTGTAAGATAAAGAGGGAGAGACCTAGGCCACGTCCGAATCGGCAGCAGATGTCACCTAGAGCACTGTTCTATCTGGGGACTTAGCCAACCTCTGTTGTCCGAATTCGCGACAGACGTGGAGTCGGAGGGGAGAGCAGAGAGGCACGACAGATGCACGCTTAAACTCGCTGTGGCCCTGCGCTTGGCAGCCATATTCTAACTTTCACTTTGTACAGACAATATTTACTGATTAGACGATGTAAAACTCAGTGATACTTTAACATTTTATCGATAATACTGAATGTAGAAAAATTGTAAATGATGAAATAGCATGTTATATTTTTAATATGAGTAGTAAATAGGTGGAAATCATTGTGATGTTTGTTTGGCGTTTGCCTTCTGCTTCTGTGCAGTGCGCCTGCGCCCCCAGAGCGCGGTGGGTGAAGTTTGGGCTGACACCTGGCGGGAAAAGTGACAACCGTACTACAAGGGGACATGTAGATTCGGACGACTTGGACGTGACTTCGACGGCACGCGAGAGCAACGGGAGAGAACGGGACGGAGCTCTTGCCAATCCGGACACAACCCTAGAGCTGGCAACAGTAGTGAGCGAATACACATTATTTCCAAGTCCCGGGTGCCAATGTAAACCTCTCTCGGGGGAACACGATGTGCCACACGCGCGCGCGTGCCTCTCATTATTTCCGTATTGTGACGCAAGCAAACAAATAATAATTGTTTTTTTTTTTTAGGATTTCTTAGGTTGTATGCTTTGTTCTGGCGCAGTTTTTTTGACAAACTTTTTATTTTACGACGTTTTACGGAATAAACTAACCTACAATGAGAGAAAAGTGGACAGAAAAAAAAGCTCTGGCATTACTTTTTAAGCTAATTTTTTACCTCCTGCAAAATTTTGCTCTTATGCTAACTTGTTTTTTGACCTACACTTTTGAAATGACTTACGACATTTTTCTATAAGGAGGCTGTCTTCTCTCACTGTAAGGTCTCTTAGTGTAATCTACTACGACCTGCTAATATAGGCTTTTGCTCTCAGTGTAATCTGTTTTACGGACTAAACTAACCTACAATGAGAGAAAAGTGGACAGAAGAAAAGCTTTGGCATCACTTTTTAAGCTATTTTTTACTTCCTGCAAAATTTTGCTCTTATGCTAACTTGTTTTTTTTTTTACCTACACTTTTGAAATGACTTACGATATTTTCTTATAAGGAGGCTGTCTCCTCTTACTGTAAGGTTTCTCAGTGTAATCTACCACGATCTTGTGCTCTCAGCGTAATTTGCCACAACCTAATACGATGTTTTTTAAACTCATGTGTGATCTTCTACAATGTGTGGCCCCTTGCTACGACCTAACGGGACCTCTTCTACGATGTTTTGGGCCCTCTGCTACGATGTTTTTTTTCTTCTTATGATGCAAAAATTGTATTGTAGCGGTATTTGAAATCGACTGTGCTGTGTAATAGACCAATCAACCCGGTTCTATGCCCGAAAGTGGGGCCCAGTGGGGCTCAACCCACCCTAAGAAAATTTTACTATGTGATTTTTTACAGGCGAAGCTAACCTACCAATAGGAGTTGGCAACACTGACTAGTTGCTTCACAAACCTCTTGTTTTTTAAACATATGATATTTTCACAGGCGAGGCTAACCTACAAGTTACAAGTTGACGGCGTAACCTTCTATAAGATGAAGAAGATGCTAACTGGCAATAGCGGTGTTAATGTTTCTAGCTCTCTACCCCTACCCCATATGGTGCAGTGGTATTCAAGGGTTTGATACTTGCACAAGTGGTTCTTGAAACTGTAGGTCTAGCCAATATTTTGAATTTACGGCTTAATTAATCTGCATGAATGCTTAATATTTGATTTTTTTATTATTTTCTAGTTCGACATGAGATACACACAATTTTATTTTTGAAGTACAGTTAATATTACCTAGTTTGGGTTAAGCTGTAACATACAACTAGCGATCGACACGACACACAGACAGAGAGAGTGTGAGCAAATTCAAAGTGTGATCTATTGTGAACTAAACTAACCTCACTCACCCACCGACTTATAGTTTTACAGCTAACTCAAAAAGCAGAAAGTAGTACATAGCATGACAGGTCGATCTATCGTAAACTAAACTAACCTCACTCGCCCACCCATATATAGCCTTACAGGTGACTCAAAGGCAGAAAGGCAGCTATATCACTTGTAAGGGTCAACACACAAGATCTATTGCAAACTAAATTAACCTACGACATAAGCTATGGACACATCTTCTAGATAGGGTATAAGCAACTCACCTCTTGCAATTGTATAACGGGGAAAATTAACCTACAGCTGGCAACACTGTTTGAGTTGCTTTCGACGAGCAAAACTTACACTTACTTTGCAAATAGGCTCTACAGCTAGAAGCTTGAAACATATACCCTCGCAGAGTATGCCAACTTACCTCATGTAAAAATATTACCTAGTACGGTTAAGCTGTGACATACAACTAACGATCGACACGACCACCTGACACACATACGGAGAGAGTGAGACAGCTTATACGTATTATATTCCTACACATGTACTGGGTTTAAAAGGTAACTTGTAACAACTATTTCACTCACTCCCTATCAAAATCTCCTAATCACATGTTTTTGATACTTGTTGCATGATGCTTGCATTTGGAATATTTAATTCTTGGCATACGGTATTTTTGCATGCTCCAGTAACCTTGTGCTCGATTCACGGAAGCTATGACGTGTATTTCCTGTTTCGCGAACATGCGAGAATTTTTCACAATAGATAATATATTGCAAGAGCGAGTTGTTTGTGTATATAAATCTAGTTTTGGAAATAGACATGAATATAATGTCAAAAATTATTGCACAACTTAAAAATATTGATATTTATTGCACTAGCAAAGGTAAATGTGGAATGCCCTGGCCCCTCAGCTGTTAGGTTAAACAGCATAAAAATTTCATTACTGATAGCAAGCATTGTCATATGGACAAAACAGATCTAGTAATGAGCTGTCTTGCAAGTTTCTCGAGTGAAGGAATATGATGCCACTATAAACTGTAAACAAGATATGCAGTCGCTGGCATGAGATGCACGAGGCTAATGAACCTCAACCTATAGAGTTGTACAATGGATGTTTTTTTTTTTTTTTTAAGCATAGCGGTGTGTTTTCGCTTATTTCAATGTCATCGAGTGTGTATGTAAAGAAGGGGAGAGAAAAAAAAGAGGAGGAGGGGTTATAACGGATAATTTATATTTCGATTTCAATACTTTTGCTAGTCACGATTTACCTGCTATCTAGAAGGACACTGGACGATGGCTAAAAGCGGGGGAAGGAGAGAAATGTTATTTTTTATTTTTTTGATTGTGTGTGATGAAATAGTTTTAGATAATAACAGCAGGCTAATAGAATTGTAGAAAACGGTTGTATTGTGATGCGAGGCTGAAAGCAATTTCGAAAGCAGTCTCGGGCATCTTCGCGTTCAGCCAACAAGGAAAATGCACATGGAGGGCGCAACGGTATTGTCTATGGATAGTTTTTCTGAATAAACATACATATAAGTTTTTGCAGTCTCCAGATGGGACCGGAGCTTTTGTTTTGCTTGGACAAGGGGGTTCGGATAAATGCATGGACATCAAAATAAAAGAAAAAAAATTACTCCACTGCTCACATGTATTGAGTCTTTCAATAACACACCTCGCGGGGCGTACCTACATGTATGCAAAATATAGTTAATGTTTTATTTCTCGAACCTGTGGTCTGTAGATTTGCTTTTGTTGGCAACAGAAACAGAAAAATGGCACTATGTTATTGTATACTGATATGGGTGTACTGTAATCATAACAATTTTCTAGTTAAAAATCTATGTCGAAAAGCAAATGTTGGGGTGTCTTGTCTGTGTTGGGTCTTATTAACAACTTCACAGCTGTACCTGCACAACTCATTGACTACAAGGCAACAATGTTAGGAAATGTGTGCATGGCTCCGAGAATACAATTTAAAATCACTAATGTGGCATGAACCCCCTTCACTTGTGTGTATTTGAATATGCGAAAATTAGACACTTTGAATAATCGAGGAGAACAATCACAAAAACAGCTTGCACCGGTATGACGTGTTCAAACTTCAGACAATTTTTGTTAATTTACAAAAGCCAAGTGCGAACGGAGATCACTACGAAAATTGTGAAAAAAAAAAGAAGCTAGGCTATTTTGGCTAATGGCAACGATGAGAATGAATAATAGTTGTTTTGATAAAATTGACGAAGTGGGGCACGTTGAATATGCCTAGCCTAATATAAAATTCAACAATTAATGTTAAACATTTGCCACTCTGAAATGGCGACGGCTATTATCATAACCACTTGTTTCTAACCTGTCCATATTGACCCTCTCTCTACCCCTCCATAAATTTGATTCGAAAGGCACAATTATTCCAATTCTTGAATAAGACTTGCATATGCCCTCAGAAAAAAAAGAGAAAAAATAAATAAATCAAGTCATGTATATTCTTCATCCCCGAACTTTCTTCCACAACATCGCACAAAGCCTCGAGTTTCGGATATGTTGTTGTGCGACAGGATAGGATAGATGAACCGTATGTTTACCGAGGACCAGACGTAATCAAACATTTTTTTGAAAAGATAGTTGAAGAGGTTGAAACCATTGGCAGCCTCTTACGCAAATCGAAACCAAATGCTTCTATTATCCAGCGATGAACTTCAATCTCGCAATAACATTGAAACGTGTCTGGTGTGCGATCAAAAATTTCACTGACGAGAACCGGAAAATTATTTCACTATAATCACTTCACCGGAAACTACATAGGTGGAATCTGTAACATAATGTATTCATGTATGTGTTTGACAATCATATATCACTTATTAGAACAATTTTCATATTGTTTTCACTACGTGAGATGATATTTTATTTACATTTACGATAAAATAGAGGTTTTGGGTGTAATAACAGTTTTTATTAATTAATTTAGAGATGCATTTTTATTTGTTGAGTTAATGATTAGGTTAATTTGTTATTTCTCGCAAAAAGAGAACCACAGCTGAAAGAAAATACACAACTTGTATTATTGAGGTCAAAAGTTTGTTTTAACATTATTTTTTTTGCACACATAGGCTAATCACGACTCGGGATATGTTTAAAAAATGGAATCTGAAACATTATGCGACCTGACTGGAACTCGGAATAGAACACACTGATTACAAGACGTTGATACATTACCACTTGGTTTCATATTTTAATATTTCTCTGTCCATCTTATTATCCTACTTAGGAACTAGTTAGTATTGTAGAAGTCATATTGAAAAGAAATCTCACGTGACAATGACGAGAAATTTTAGATTTTGTGGAATAAATAGTTTTTATATTTTTAAAACCTCGAAGGGTTTATTTTTAACTGGCAACGAGGTGACCTTGGTCAGCACGATGAACCCTCAGCCGTTATAGAAGATATCTGAAACCAGCTTACACCAGTCACTCGTAGCTCCCCCAATTTTCTCACGATGGTGGGTTGCTACCGGCCCTATACGTAGGCCGAATAAATTCCGACCAGAGTCGGATTCGAACCTATGCCGTCTCGCAGCGAACAATCTCAAGACGAGTGAACGCCGTAACTTGTTCAGCTACGAGGAGGACTCTCTCTCTCTCTCTACTTTTTCTCTAATTTTCATCATCATAGTTAAAATTAATCCAAGAGAAAATATATATTTTGTGTTGACATGGGAAATATGCAATAAAAAAATGCATGATCAATAGTTAAGGTCAAAATCTGAATAAACAGTGAGGGTGATACACGCAAGCTTCCAGGCATGTGATTTGCACAGAATTAAATATAGAAATGAGAGATGGAAGGCTTTTGTTACTATTAGAATTTAAGGACGGAAAATATGAACTGCGAATGAATACTACGTTTGACTAATCGTGAAGGTGAGTATCACAGTACGTTTTTTATCGTTTAACGTTTCAACGTTTCGGTAAACGTTCTTATACGTTTAAAAACGTTGAAACGTTCTGGTCCTCGGTAAACATACGGTTCATCTATCCTATCCTGTCGCACAACAACATATCCGAAACTCGAGGCTTTGTGCGATGTTGTGGAAGAAAGTTCGGGGATGAAGAATATACATGACTTGATTTATTTATTTTTTCTCTTTTTTTTTCTGAGGGCATATGCAAGTCTTATTCAAGAATTGGAATAATTGTGCCTTTCGAATCAAATTTATGGAGGGGTAGAGAGAGGGTCAATATGGACAGGTTAGAAACAAGTGATGTTATGATAATAGCCGTCGCCATTTCAGAGTGGCAAATGTTTAACATTAATTGTTGAATTTTATATTAGGCTAGGCATATTCAACGTGCCCCACTTCGTCAATTTTATCAAAACAACTATTATTCATTCTCATCGTTGCCATTAGCCAAAATAGCCTAGCTTCTTTTTTTTTTTCACAATTTTCGTAGTGATCTCCGTTCGCACTTGGCTTTTGTAAATTAACAAAAATTGTCTGAAGTTTGAACACGTCATACCGGTGCAAGCTGTTTTTGTGATTGTTCTCCTCGATTATTCAAAGTGTCTAATTTTCGCATATTCAAATACACACAAGTGAAGGGGGTTCATGCCACATTAGTGATTTTAAATTGTATTCTCGGAGCCATGCACACATTTCCTAACATTGTTGCCTTGTAGTCAATGAGTTGTGCAGGTACAGCTGTGAAGTTGTTAATAAGACCCAACACAGACAAGACACCCCAACATTTGCTTTTCGACATAGATTTTTAACTAGAAAATTGTTATGATTACAGTACACCCATATCAGTATACAATAACATAGTGCCATTTTTCTGTTTCTGTTGCCAACAAAAGCAAATCTACAGACCACAGGTTCGAGAAATAAAACATTAACTATATTTTGCATACATGTAGGTACGCCCCGCGAGGTGTGTTATTGAAAGACTCAATACATGTGAGCAGTGGAGTAATTTTTTTTCTTTTATTTTGATGTCCATGCATTTATCCGAACCCCCTTGTCCAAGCAAAACAAAAGCTCCGGTCCCATCTGGAGACTGCAAAAACTTATATGTATGTTTATTCAGAAAAACTATCCATAGACAATACCGTTGCGCCCTCCATGTGCATTTTCCTTGTTGGCTGAACGCGAAGATGCCCGAGACTGCTTTCGAAATTGCTTTCAGCCTCGCATCACAATACAACCGTTTTCTACAATTCTATTAGCCTGCTGTTATTATCTAAAACTATTTCATCACACACAATCAAAAAAATAAAAAATAACATTTCTCTCCTTCCCCCGCTTTTAGCCATCGTCCAGTGTCCTTCTAGATAGCAGGTAAATCGTGACTAGCAAAAGTATTGAAATCGAAATATAAATTATCCGTTATAACCCCTCCTCCTCTTTTTTTTTCTCTCCCCTTCTTTACATACACACTCGATGACATTGAAATAAGCGAAAACACACCGCTATGCTTAAAAAAAAAAAAAAAAACATCCATTGTACAACTCTATAGGTTGAGGTTCATTAGCCTCGTGCATCTCATGCCAGCGACTGCATATCTTGTTTACAGTTTATAGTGGCATCATATTCCTTCACTCGAGAAACTTGCAAGACAGCTCATTACTAGATCTGTTTTGTCCATATGACAATGCTTGCTATCAGTAATGAAATTTTTATGCTGTTTAACCTAACAGCTGAGGGGCCAGGGCATTCCACATTTACCTTTGCTAGTGCAATAAATATCAATATTTTTAAGTTGTGCAATAATTTTTGACATTATATTCATGTCTATTTCCAAAACTAGATTTATATACACAAACAACTCGCTCTTGCAATATATTATCTATTGTGAAAAATTCTCGCATGTTCGCGAAACAGGAAATACACGTCATAGCTTCCGTGAATCGAGCACAAGGTTACTGGAGCATGCAAAAATACCGTATGCCAAGAATTAAATATTCCAAATGCAAGCATCATGCAACAAGTATCAAAAACATGTGATTAGGAGATTTTGATAGGGAGTGAGTGAAATAGTTGTTACAAGTTACCTTTTAAACCCAGTACATGTGTAGGAATATAATACGTATAAGCTGTCTCACTCTCTCCGTATGTGTGTCAGGTGGTCGTGTCGATCGTTAGTTGTATGTCACAGCTTAACCGTACTAGGTAATATTTTTACATGAGGTAAGTTGGCATACTCTGCGAGGGTATATGTTTCAAGCTTCTAGCTGTAGGGCCTATTTGCAAAGTAAGTGTAAGTTTTGCTCGTCGAAAGCAACTCAAACAGTGTTGCCAGCTGTAGGTTAATTTTCCCCGTTATACAATTGCAAGAGGTGAGTTGCTTATACCCTATCTAGAAGATGTGTCCATAGCTTATGTCGTAGGTTAATTTAGTTTGCAATAGATCTTGTGTGTTGACCCTTACAAGTGATATAGCTGCCTTTCTGCCTTTGAGTCACCTGTAAGGCTATATATGGGTGGGCGAGTGAGGTTAGTTTAGTTTACGATAGATCGACCTGTCATGCTATGTACTACTTTCTGCTTTTTGAGTTAGCTGTAAAACTATAAGTCGGTGGGTGAGTGAGGTTAGTTTAGTTCACAATAGATCACACTTTGAATTTGCTCACACTCTCTCTGTCTGTGTGTCGTGTCGATCGCTAGTTGTATGTTACAGCTTAACCCAAACTAGGTAATATTAACTGTACTTCAAAAATAAAATTGTGTGTATCTCATGTCGAACTAGAAAATAATAAAAAAATCAAATATTAAGCATTCATGCAGATTAATTAAGCCGTAAATTCAAAATATTGGCTAGACCTACAGTTTCAAGAACCACTTGTGCAAGTATCAAACCCTTGAATACCACTGCACCATATGGGGTAGGGGTAGAGAGCTAGAAACATTAACACCGCTATTGCCAGTTAGCATCTTCTTCATCTTATAGAAGGTTACGCCGTCAACTTGTAACTTGTAGGTTAGCCTCGCCTGTGAAAATATCATATGTTTAAAAAACAAGAGGTTTGTGAAGCAACTAGTCAGTGTTGCCAACTCCTATTGGTAGGTTAGCTTCGCCTGTAAAAAATCACATAGTAAAATTTTCTTAGGGTGGGTTGAGCCCCACTGGGCCCCACTTTCGGGCATAGAACCGGGTTGATTGGTCTATTACACAGCACAGTCGATTTCAAATACCGCTACAATACAATTTTTGCATCATAAGAAGAAAAAAAACATCGTAGCAGAGGGCCCAAAACATCGTAGAAGAGGTCCCGTTAGGTCGTAGCAAGGGGCCACACATTGTAGAAGATCACACATGAGTTTAAAAAACATCGTATTAGGTTGTGGCAAATTACGCTGAGAGCACAAGATCGTGGTAGATTACACTGAGAAACCTTACAGTAAGAGGAGACAGCCTCCTTATAAGAAAATATCGTAAGTCATTTCAAAAGTGTAGGTAAAAAAAAAACAAGTTAGCATAAGAGCAAAATTTTGCAGGAAGTAAAAAATAGCTTAAAAAGTGATGCCAAAGCTTTTCTTCTGTCCACTTTTCTCTCATTGTAGGTTAGTTTAGTCCGTAAAACAGATTACACTGAGAGCAAAAGCCTATATTAGCAGGTCGTAGTAGATTACACTAAGAGACCTTACAGTGAGAGAAGACAGCCTCCTTATAGAAAAATGTCGTAAGTCATTTCAAAAGTGTAGGTCAAAAAACAAGTTAGCATAAGAGCAAAATTTTGCAGGAGGTAAAAAATTAGCTTAAAAAGTAATGCCAGAGCTTTTTTTTCTGTCCACTTTTCTCTCATTGTAGGTTAGTTTATTCCGTAAAACGTCGTAAAATAAAAAGTTTGTCAAAAAAACTGCGCCAGAACAAAGCATACAACCTAAGAAATCCTAAAAAAAAAAAACAATTATTATTTGTTTGCTTGCGTCACAATACGGAAATAATGAGAGGCACGCGCGCGCGTGTGGCACATCGTGTTCCCCCGAGAGAGGTTTACATTGGCACCCGGGACTTGGAAATAATGTGTATTCGCTCACTACTGTTGCCAGCTCTAGGGTTGTGTCCGGATTGGCAAGAGCTCCGTCCCGTTCTCTCCCGTTGCTCTCGCGTGCCGTCGAAGTCACGTCCAAGTCGTCCGAATCTACATGTCCCCTTGTAGTACGGTTGTCACTTTTCCCGCCAGGTGTCAGCCCAAACTTCACCCACCGCGCTCTGGGGGCGCAGGCGCACTGCACAGAAGCAGAAGGCAAACGCCAAACAAACATCACAATGATTTCCACCTATTTACTACTCATATTAAAAATATAACATGCTATTTCATCATTTACAATTTTTCTACATTCAGTATTATCGATAAAATGTTAAAGTATCACTGAGTTTTACATCGTCTAATCAGTAAATATTGTCTGTACAAAGTGAAAGTTAGAATATGGCTGCCAAGCGCAGGGCCACAGCGAGTTTAAGCGTGCATCTGTCGTGCCTCTCTGCTCTCCCCTCCGACTCCACGTCTGTCGCGAATTCGGACAACAGAGGTTGGCTAAGTCCCCAGATAGAACAGTGCTCTAGGTGACATCTGCTGCCGATTCGGACGTGGCCTAGGTCTCTCCCTCTTTATCTTACAGCAATATTGGTATCTCTATTTTTTTAGTTGCAGGTGGGTTGCCAACACACTCTAGTTAATAATGCTACATATTATACACACACACGCACACACATACTGTGTTGCCATCCATCCATCTCTCTCTTTTACGGCAGTGTGTGTTTGTTGTCGGTTAGGTTAGGTTAGGTTAGGTTAGGTTAGGTTAGGTTAGATATATTGGCGCCGGGGACTTGGAAATAAGACATATTTGCTCACCACTATTGTCAGCTTAGTCTCTCTCTTTATCTTACAGCAATATTGACATCTCTATTTTTTTAGTTGCAGGTGGGTTGCCAACACACTCTAGTTAATAATGCTACATATTATACACACACACGCACACACATACTGTGTTGCCATCCATCCATCTCTCTCTCTTTTACGGCAGTGTGTGTTTGTTGTCGGTTAGGTTAGGTTAGGTTAGGTTAGGTTAGGTTAGGTTAGGTTAGATACATTGGCGCCGGGGACTTGGAAATAAGGCATATTTGCTCACCACTATTGTCAGCTTAGTCTCTCTCTTTATCTTACAGCAATATTGGCATCTCTATTTTTTTAGTTGCAGGTGGGTTGCCAACACACTCTAGTTAATAATGCTACATATTATACATGCACACACATACTATGTTGCCATCCATCCATCCACCCCTCTCTCTCTTTTACGGCAGTGTGTGTTTGTTGTCGGTTAGGTTAGGTTAGGTTAGGTTAGGTTAGGTTAGGTTAGGTTAGGTTAGATACATTGGCACCGAGGACTTGGAAATAAGGCATATTCGCTCACCACTATTGTCAGCTTAGTCTCTCTCTTCATCTTACAGCAATATTGGTATCTCTATTTTTTTAGTTGGAGGTGGGTTGCCAACACACTCTAGTTAATAATGCTACATATTATACACGCACACACATACTATGTTACCATCCATCCATCCACCCCTCTCTCTCTTTTATGGCAGTGTGTGTTTGTTGTCGGTTAGGTTAGGTTAGGTTAGGTTAGGTTAGATACATTGGTGCCGGGGACTTGGAAATAATGCATATTCGCTCACCACTGTTGCCAGCTTAGTCTCTCTCTTCATCTTACAGCAGTATTAGTATCTCTATTTTTTTAGTTGGAGGTGGGTTGCCAACACACTCTAGTTAATAATGCTACATATTATACACGCACACACATACTATGTTACCATCCATCCATCCACCCCTCTCTCTCTTTTACGGCAGTGTGTGTTTGTTGTCGGTTAGGTTAGGTTAGGTTAGGTTAGGTTAGATACATTGGCGCCGGGGACTTGGAAATAATGCATATTCGCTCACCACTGTTGCCAGCTTAGTCTCTCTCTTCATCTTACAGCAGTATTAGTATCTCTATTTTTTTAGTTGGAGGTGGGTTGCCAACACACTCTAGTTAATAATGCTACATATTATACACGCACACACATACTATGTTACCATCCATCCATCCACCCCTCTCTCTCTTTTACGGTTGTGTGTGTTTGTTGTCGGCTCTATTGCCCAGTGTATGTATGTTACGTCAGTATATAAATTAGTTAAGTCTCAAGCAAGATAACCCTTGTCAAATAAGAAAAAAAAAGCTGAAGATAGGTGTTGGTAATACTGTCGGTTGTTTAACTATTCCCTCTCTCTCTTTTTCTCCTCTTTTTTTTTTTGTAAAAAACTATGGCAAACCAGTAGGTTGGCAAATTGCTTTATGCACTGTAAGGCCTCAAGCAGTATTGCCAGCTCCTTGCTTTAGGTTAGGTTAGACCAAAATAAAAAACCTTGGTGACTTTTCGAGTAAAATGTTGGCAACACTGCGAGCACACAAGTGCCAGCTCCTTGCTTTAGGTTAGATTAGACCAAAAAACCTTGGTGATTTTTTCGAGTAAGATATTGGTCACACTGCGAGAAAATAGAGCTTATGCCTTACAAGAGCAGACCATTAAAACAAGCCTCAAGCAGTGTTGCCAGCTCCTTGCTTGAGGTTAGGTTAGACCCAAAAAAAAACCTTGGTGATATTTTTCGAGTAAGAGGTTGGCAACACTGCGAGCCTCACCGAGCCCCATTTTCGGCTGGCAACACTGCGAGAAAAGCCTCAAGCAGTGTTGCCAGCTTCTTGTTTGAGGTTAGGTTAGATCGAAAAAGAAAAACTTTGGTGATTTTTTCGAGTAAAAGTTTGGCAACACTGCGAGCCCCACCGAGCCCCATTTTCGGTTTGCGAACCCGGGACACTGCTCTACTCTTTATGAAGCGAGTATCGTTTCGTAAGTTCAAATGTCATTAGTGTGATTCGCCTACACCACAACTGACTATTGTGAACCTGACAATGTGTACTCAGATTATAATCAATAAATATCCAATAATATTTCAAGTATTTACTACCGTTGGCTAAAAACATGATAAATAAATGTAATAAGTTTATTTTATAAAAAAAAAACAACTAGAAAATGAACATAATCGCAAAACTTTCCATTTCGTCATTCCCACATTAAATGCTTATGCAAGAAGATGGAGCTTGTGAGCTTGGTAATTCATATATAGAGATACAACAAATGTTAAGTTAATCTAAACGTTGCTTCTACAAAAACAGTAAAGTTATTCTGGAACAAAAATTTCAAGTACAGTAACAGTCCCTAAAAGATAATAAAAAATTAGAACGGTTGAGAAAGATGAGTTACTATTTTAATGTTTTGTTAAATGATCCCATGCTAAATATGTACTACGGGGTATCAAAAAGTAATGCCTGCTGCCATCCCACATCTTTAATAATGCATCAATCAAGATAAACTATACATCATAGTGAAGCCTCAAGCCTCTTCTACGTACATATGCCTACTGTTCCACATAACCACCGTTCAGTTCAATGCATCTACGCCAACGTTAAAACCAGTGAGGTATTCCGGTTTTATCGAGTGGGTAATCTCCGACCCTTGATTCATCCAGCCACTCTTGAAGTCTCCCTGCAAATTTACCTCAGCAGGATTTATGAATATATGTGTGGAAAATTTTACGTTATTGTTGAGATCACTATCAATTAATTGTTGTGATTGCAGTTAATCTATGTTTAGAATTTCAAATAATAAACCTATAAGAAAACAACCTGTAACATGAAATATGAAAGGAATGTGCTAGTGAAATAATCCACGCTGTTGGATTGATTGAGTTAGGTTATTTTACGTCGCTTTTCTGCCACTTTTGGCTAATCGCGATGAGTGATGATATTATGTAATTGATGAAGGGACATTTACAAAGAACGCCCAGGCCGGTATTCGAACCATGGACCTCTGGCGTCGTAGGGAGCTGTGCTAACCACTCCGCCACGGAGGTCGGTGTAATTTCTCGAATTCTTATTTTAAATTTTAATTTCTTTAATTATCTTCATCTTCAATATTTAATCCTTTCGCTTTGACCAATTCTGTTGAAATAGCAGAGTTGAGGAAGACCGAAAGAAGCAAATGTAAAGGAATTGGTTTACAAATGTTATTCAGATTTCCCTGTTTCTCGAGCACTTTCACATATATTTTCCCTATTTCACTTTTCAGCACGTTGTTTGTGAACCCAGAATTCCCGTTCTTGAGAAATATCCTTGTCGTAGACAACACAGCTCCTACGACACAAAGGGCATCGGTGAAGAATGGCACGGATACGGAATAGGAAACGACAAAGGCTCTGGGGTGGAGAGTGCGACCGGTGGACTCTCTCCAGAAGGAGGTTACCCTGGCCACGGATTCACCGCGTTTCAAAAGCAGTGTTTCCTTCCCCTCTCCCCTCCCTCCTCGCCAAGTAATTTAAAGGGAGCCGGTGGAATCTCACCCTGCCGAGATTCCACCAGCTAGAGAAAGCCTGTCGGACATTCAGCGGCAAACGGTTGAAAAGGAAAGAAGCAAATAAATGTATGAATCAAAGATTGGTTCGGAAGAATATTGCGGCGAAGAAATAAAAAAAAAACAACTTTTTTTAAACTTTATAGCCGGGTCATCTCCGATTACCTAGATGACCCAGAGTATACGCCGCTGGCTTGAACCCAAGTGTCAAATCCATGTTGGCAAAACTCTGGAGTTTGTTGTCTGCACCATGTCTTGACAGCTGATTTCACCCCATCCACATCGTCGAACCTTGTTCCACGGAGGTGGTCCTTCAGAGGCCCAAGGAGGTAAAAGTCAGATGGTGGCAAATCGGGACTGTATGGTAGATGTGGAACCACGGACTAGCCCATCTTGTCAATTGCCTGTGTTGTTGCAAATGACGTGTGTGGTCGTGCATTATCGTGATGCAGTTGAATGGAATGAAAGTCTTACTGGGTCGCTTCTTCCTGATTGCCTTCTTCAGTTTCTTTAGTGTTGCGATGTAGGATTCGCTCTTGACTGTGCCACGCCATTCTAAGAAGTCAATAAGAAGAACACCCTGCGTGTCCCAGAAGATTGTTGTCATCACTTTCTGTGTTGATCTTCCAGACTTGAATTTTTTGGGATGTGGAGAACCACTATGGCGCCATTGCATCGATTTCACTTTACTCTCTGGGTCATACATATACGCCCATGTTTCATCTCCAGTTACCCAATCTTTCAAAAAGTCGTTCTGATGTGCTTCAAACGCGGCCAGGAGCTCTTGCGACACTTCCTCACGCCTAGTGCGCATGTCTGCGGTCAGTTCTTTGGGAACCCACTTAGCACACACGTTGTGGTATCCTAAGTCATAGATTAACGCCTCAAGAATCAATTCATCTGACCGGCGTTTCTTGTCCTCCGTCAGTGATGTTGATGGACGTCCGCTGGGCTGTTTATGTGCAATATCGATCTCTCCTTCGTTGAACCTCATCACCCAACGTCTTACATTCCTCACGTCCACTACAATGTCCCCATATACATTTGTTAACCTATGAATTTTTACAGGGGTGCAACCCTCTTTTGCCAAGAACTCAATCAGAGCTCTTTGTTTATGCCTCAAATCCATGGTTTCCTTCAGTCAATCTGAAACATAGAGTACACAAGTGTTAGTCAAGGTCTAATATATAACATAGTAATAACACATAAACAACGTGCTACACATTACAAAAAATTATACAAGGAGGCATTACTTTTTGATTCCTCTACGTACGTCCCTGGCCATCTCAAAATTAGTCACTTTCAAGTGTTATAGTTGCACCTTAAGAAATGGAATTAGAATAGAAATCACAGAACGAAATTTAGTTTTAGAAGGAAAATAGTAGACACAGGACTGTGCGTGACAATTGGCTCGCGAACAAAGTAAATTCACTCTAAACGTTAAAATCTTTCACTGATCTAAGTTGGTTTCCATACTATATTTCAACCCTTTCGTTATCTAAGGATGACGCCAACTAATTATAGCTATCTATTTGTGATGAAATGAAGGAAGGGGCACATCAAAATATCCACGTTTTGCCTGGTATTCTAATACTGGAACAATAATTTCGTGCGTATCTACATGATGTTATTGTACGCAAAAATGTTTCGTTCATTTGTACGATTGTTTATTTTTCTCATACCATGCATGATCTTGACTCAGTACATTGCCTGAAATTGCATTACTTTAATCATGGAAATATTGCAATTCTGATGTTTCTGGTGCTCTGGAGAGCACTTTACCACTTTCCAAGAACACAATAAAGAAAGTGGAAATAGAAGCTTCATTTCATTTGAAGGGTGTTAAAGTGTTACGATTTTTGCTGAATTTTTGTATTCTTGTTCAGTAATTAATTTAGGACCAAGGAACATAGAGAGTAATCTGTGAAAGTCTAGTATCTAAATATCTATTGAAGAAGAAATTAAGAAGAGAATTATTCTGGGTAATAAAGCATATTTCGCCAACTTAGCTCTATTTAAGAGCAAACTAATATCGAAATCTGCGAAACTGAGACTTTAAGACCCGTAACCACATATGCATGCGAAACTTGGACCCTCAAAGACTCCTGTAAACAGAGACTCTCAATATTTGAAAGGAAAATCCTAAGAAGAATGTATGGACCTCTGAAAGAACCTGATGAACTGGAGAATACAAATTAACGAAGAACTCAACAAGTTAATCAGGAATGAAAATACGTATCATAAATTTCATAGAATCACAAAGACTAAGATGGTTTGGGCACGTAAATAGAATGTCTGTGAAAGATTAGTAAGAGAAATATATAAATGGGAACCACTTCGGACACGAGCCTTAGGCAGGCCAAAGAAAGGATGGGAAGATGAAATAATTCAAGATCTGAAAGACATGAAAGTAAAGAATTGGACGAAGAGCATCCAGGATAGGAAAAAGTAGAGAGATGTTGTTGAGAAGGCCAAAACTTTCAATACATGAAGTTGTAGCGCCTCAAGAATAAGAAGAAGTATCTAAATATTCACAATAAAATATGTGGAGAGTCAACACATAATACGATCTACATTTATTTATTTATTAAAGCATTCGTATTTTTCTAAAATGTAAATATTTTTTTCTTGAATCTGATTGAGTCGAGCCATTCCTATTATACCAATAAGATTGGAAATATGGGAATAGATTTGATCAAATTAGAAATAAGTCCAATTTCAGTGCAAAATATAACTACATGTAATATTGCCTATGTTGTAAGAGATATTGTATTTTTTTCTTTTGCATAGAATAAGTGTTAAAACACAAGAAGGTAGAAACACATCAAGGATGGCAATTTATTTATTTATTTCGTCTTCTTTTACATGGCGAAGTTAAGACTGTGGAGTATTTTCTTCCACTTGACCATGTAATATAAGAGTCATTCCATGCCAAATCAACACAGATATATGCAATTTCCAACCTGACCATCTCCGATTTTCATGAAATTTGGGGAGTTGAAACTATGAATGGAACTTAGTAACTATGAAAATTTTTAGTTTCGTGCGTTTTGTAATTGTTAAATTATTCAAGGTCAAAGTTTGCAGAAATTGCCTTTTTTGAGCCCGCTTAGCTATACTAAATCTGCTGTAACTCCGCCCCTATTTCGCCTAGGAAGCTCAAATAAAGCTTATTGTACAGGGAATTGAACAAGCTTTCCAGTGATATATAACAAGTCTACCTTTGGATAAAAATATAATTTTGTCGCTTGACTTGACCTTTGACCTTGAATATCTCAAAAAATGTCATCACCAAAAATCGTGAAAAAAACATATTTGGTCCCTCATGCCATACTATAAAACATATCAAAAAATCATTCTGGGACTGCAATGGGATTAGAAGATACAAAATAATATGTGTAACTATGTGACTGATAAAAGCCTCATTACATGAGCTATGACGAGTCAAAAGTCCTTTAACACCCCCTACAAAATATGAAGGAGTTATCCTGGTCATGAAAGAAATAGGTTGTGCACAGGAAGATCCCTAGCTCTGTGTGTCAAGCGCAGGTCCGGCATATTGTTGACTGCCATATTGAATTCAACGCAAAAATTTCAAAGGAAGGGGAGTGATGTGATATATCAAATCAGGCTAGAATTTCACGAGAAATGAAGCAGCGAAGGTTATTAAATAGACTACGTTTTATTGTTTTATGAAGTCCAAGGAAGTAAATGAGCTAATATTGTTTATTATGCATTGAACACTTATTATTATGCATTTTGGCCTCCCCCATGGAGCAGTGGTAGCGTCATTGCCTTGTAATCAAGGGGTCCCGGGTTCGATACCCGGTGAAGGCACAAGTGGTTCGGAACCCACTTTAAATTGTAGGTCCAGTCCCGATTAGCCTTACTGTGCATAAAGTAGACTTAAAACACCAACTCAATTATTATGCATTGAACACTTAAGTACTAGATGTCGTGTAACATATTATCGTAATATTAAGGATTTTTCCTAATTATTATTATTAATAATAATAGTATTATTATTAATGATTTTTGGTCTTGTAAATTTGAATAGTAGAGATTTCCAATATTTAGGGTTACTTTAAAACACGTTAACTGCCAGGGTGGTTTCACCAACTTTTTCCTCCTGCGCCAAAGTGGTTATTGGACTCTATTTTGGAAATTAAAAAAAATCCACTACAATTGTATACAATGTGCGTCCACCACGGACCCAAGGATAAACAAGGTGACAGCGTTTACACTACGCAATCGACAAGACCCTTAATTTTATATGATTGTAATCCAATATTTAATGTAATTTTTGTTAAGTGACAAGTTTCCCGAAAATATAATATTAAATATACGAGCATTAGAATTAGCAAGTTGCACAACATGCTGGGGAAGCCTCGTTCGATATTCAACAGGTACGTGATCACATACATCACATATATTCCAGAATATTTTTAAATTAATTAACTTCGGCTGTTAAATATTTGCCATCAGATTAAAGGTTTATGCTACTTTGTTCCATACCTTCAATTCTGGAATTAAACTGTTGGAACTTTTCTGTACAATCAGAAATATGCTTATGTATATCAGCATTAACATTGCTTTTACTTTCTAAAATAGTGACTCTAGACATAAGATCAACAATGTTAGAAGAGCAGTCATTATAATTTGATTTGATATTATCTAAACTTTGATCATAATCATTAAACTTGTTATTAACATCCTTTAGACGTTCGTCACAATCAAGAACGTGTTCTTTCAATGATCCTTGCACATTTTCAAATTCAGATAGTTTGTTATCAACATTAAGACATTTATTATCAAATACAGATTCAGTTGTTTGTAAACATGCTGTACTAACCGCGTATATTTTGTCCTTAAATTCAGACATTAAAATATTGAGCCGATTGTTAACATGACTAATATCATTATTAACAGCTTCAAATTTAACATCAAGCTGTGAAGATAACTGTGTATGTGCACTAGATAATTCAGCTTGTTTTAAAGATATAACGTCAAGTTTAACCTGAATATTTTCATTAGACAGATTTAATTCTGATCTAAGTTCCTGATTAGACTGTTCGAGTTCTTGATTAGATTGTTTAAATTCCTGATTAGACTGTTCAAACTGAGTCTTAAGTTCTTGGTTAGTACTTACAACAGCTAATTGTATGCTTCTAATGCTGTTTAGTATGTCATTTAAATTAGGATTTATACTTTCCAAATACACCGGCAATTGGTAAGGATCGTAACTGGAATCACATTTGTTACAACAGTATTTTTCCTTAGTGGTAGAATATATTGTCCAATGTGTGACGGAAAGCTTCAAACATGAAACATGAAACCACGAATGACAATCAAAACATTGCACATACCTCAGGTCATTATCTAGCTTATCACAACACGCCACTCCTTCAATATTACCTGACTGTACATCACAAATTACTACTATTTAAATAGGTTCCTTCATAAGCAACATTAGATTTTAGCCTACGTGAATGTCTAGACTTCGTTTCTTTAGATTTATCTGCCATGATTGCACAGAATAATAATAAACTTAAGAAAAAAAATATTTAGGGTCGCCAATTTTGTCTTCGCAACATGTTCAACAAATTGCAAATCCAAGTCAAAATAAAATTTAAAAGTCTATAACTACCATTGCGCAAACTTCAAACCACGCATCAGAAGATTGTCCTTTCTTTGTTCAATCCTGGCTGTAGGCGCCAAATTATTGAAGCAAACCTTTTACTTGAACTTCAACGAAGCATCCTAGTATTCACTTTACGAAATAGCAATTAGGATTTTTATAACTTCAATGAAACTCGGACGTCAATATTTCAAATCTCCATATATTTTATCACTTATTGATCTACTGTCTTTTTTTCGTAGCTATGCTCAAAATGTGTATAGAAATTTATACATCGCAATTTCACATTATCAATAATTAATTATATGAAACACAAAATGAAACAATAAGTAACACTGGGGGGAAAAAAAAGATTTTGTTTTGTGGCGTAAAGTTTAATAACAGTTTCAGCACACAAAACAGCTGGGATTGCCAATTGTATGATTGGTTCAGTTGAATTGACTCCAGTTATAAAAATAAACACACCATGGAAAATGTAGGAGGTAAAATTACTCCACGCTTTTCTCGGTAATATCAAAATTTGATATGGGCTGAAATTCCCATAGAAACTTATTTATTTATTTGTAAATTATTGCTAGGCAACTTATGAAGCATTGCTAGGCAATATATCTCTTTAATGTTGAATTTTGTAGTACAGATAAACACAGATTAGTATAACTAATCGAAATGCGTTTAATGTGAATACATTGGAAATATGAGTTCCTCACGTAGTAAGTGTTTCAATAACCCAAATGTTTTTTGCTACGTATGTGGAATATATTGTCTACCATCACAGAGAAGAAATATCACGGATGTAGTGAGAGATTTGTAGCAGGCTTATTTTGCCAAAAATCTGGGACAACAGAATAAAAAATGGGTCCCACATATAGTTTGCAAAACTTGTTTGGAATCACTTCGTTATTGGGGCCAAGGCGGAGGAAAGGGACTCAATTTTGGAGTGCCCATGACATGGAGTGAACCAAAAAATCATGTTAATGATTACTATTTTTGTGTTGTGAATGTTAAAGGCATGAATAGATTTAAAAAGCGTAATTGGGTGTACCCTAATGTAGAGTCAGCAAAGCCGCCAATACTGCACAGTGAAAATTTACCTTTACCAGTATGTACCTTTTCGCAAAATATCGACGATGACGTTGAGATATCAGATGACAGTGCTAGTGACAATAAAAACGAAAGTGATTTTGAAGGATGTAGTTCTACACCGCAAGCATTCTCCAAAGCGAACTGAATGATTTGATTCGTGACCTAAATTTATCAAAAAATCATCTCAGATTCTAGCATCGCGACTAAGAGAAAAACACTGTCTTCAGCCTGGTGTTACTGTAACATCATATAGAACAAGAGAACACAATATTCTTCCTTACTTTAGCGAAGACAATGATCTTGTGTATTGTAACAATATTCCTGAGATTTTGCTGCTGTTAGGTCTATCAACATATCGCCCAGAGGATTGGCGTTTATTTCTGGACGGTTTTAAAAGAAGTTTGAAATGTGTTTTACTACACAATGGTAATAAACATCCTTCAGTTCCTATCGGACACTCAACAAAGCTTGAGGAAGAATACCAAAACATAAAAATGGTTTTAGAAAAAAATGAATATGCTGAACATAAGTGGCTCGTGTGCGTGGATTTGAAGATGGTGAATTTTTTACTAGGACAGCAAAGTGGGTACACAAAACATCCCTGTTTCTTATGTTTGTGGGGTAGTCGTGCTAGAGAAAAGCATTGGACGATAAAAGTTTGGCCCCCAAGGAAAAATATTACAGTGGGAAAGCTAATATCATTCATGAACCGCTGATAGATAGGGATAAAATCATCCTTCCGCCACTGCATATTAAACTTGGGTTGATAAAACAGTTTGTCAAGGCCTTAGATACAAGTGGTGATTTTTTCAAATATATATGCCACACTTTTCCAGGACTAAGTATTGAAAAATTGAAGGCAGGAATCTTTGACGGACCACAAATTCGTACACTTATAAATTATGACAATTTTACAACTTACATGTCTTACATCGAATCTGAGGCCTTGCTGAGCTGTGTGTCCGTCGTCAAAAACTTTTTGGGGAATCACAGAGCAGAAAACTACCGCGATATAGTTGGAAATATGTTGAAAATTTTTGAGAAATTGGGAGCTAATATGAGTGTGAAGATACATTTTCTACATAGCCACATTGACACATTCCCTGAGAACTTTGGTGATTTTAGTGAAGAACAGGGAGAAAGGTTCCATCAGGATATAAGGATAATGGATGAAAGGTACCAGGGACGGTGGGATCGCCACATGATGGCCGACTACTGTTGGAGCTTACAGAGGGATTGTCCTAAAAAGTAATACAGCATGAAATCGTATAGAAAACGTTTCACATAGTTTGTTACTTCATTGTGTACATATTTTCTTAATTATTATGATCATAGGCCTATATAAATTTATTTTTATAATAATAATTGTAATCACAAAAATAAATATTAAATTGTTGTTGGAAGTTCATTTATATGTATGTCTTATGTTTCCGCCATTTTGGTTTAGTTGCATTTATTTCATAAATTAGAGCCAATTCAGGAAATATATTATTATATCATTATTCAGCAGCACATTACCCCCACACCCCCTATACGCCTTCATGGCGTGGTGCTATGCACAGGGAAATACTTTACTTTTTACTTTACTTTTTTTATTCAGCAGCATGAAATCGCCCTAAATTAGCTCTCAAACACTGTGCCGCAATTGCACTGTTCCCCAGTGTAATAAATGAAATAAATGAACATGTTTTGGTCAGTCACAAGCAGGGGCAGCGCCAGCGCCAGAAATTTTCGACCGGGTGGGCAGAAGCTCCACATTGATAAATTAGGGTGGGCAGTACAAATGTATGACCATACATAGTATATACGCATGTGTATGTAAGACGTATGTATGTATCTCCTCTCTCTTACACTCCCGATTTTCCTCTTACTTCTTTTTCCTTCCTTTTCTTGTTTTCCTATTTATTATTTTCTAATCTATTCTCTGATCTTGTTCCATTTCCTTTCGCTTTGTCTCTGATGGACACAATTATTTCAAGGACGTGTTTACCCATACATTTTAATCACATTCCTTCATGGATGTTAATACAGTGAAATAAATGTGAATTAGGATTAAGCTTGTGTTGCAAATACAAGGCACATACTTGATTTTATCTATTCGGCGAAAGTGATAGAAAGTGTGATGATAGACAATCGTGAAGTTTCTCGTAATTTAAATGCATGTTCCTGAGCATCGTATGCGTTTTTGACTGAAAGAGTTTTCTTACTCCTTGGAGGTCACTTTTCTTAGCATACAAGGTTTGTACAACTGACAAATCTATCTGAATGTTTGTAGTAGCGGCGATTGGGTGCCAACATTTGAGGGGCAAGGACAATATACGTTTTCTTGGTAGCATAAAGAGGCCATAGTGCTGAGGCAAAAAGTGGCAAAATGTGGCTGGGGAACTACATCCCCCACATCCCGGTCCTCCTAATCGCCGCCACTGAAGGTTTGGATTAAAATGAACGTTTTATTAGGAATGATTTAAAACACACACGGAAAACCAATTCTTTGTTCATTGTCCATGAAGTATTCCTAGGCTAATGAAAGGCTATTTTGACAAAATATCACTCAAGTAATAAACATGTAAGATTGAAAAATCTGTTCAGAATTGAAGAGATTATTAGCTAAGTTGCTATTCGTTTTCTGAACAGTCATGTTACTAATGTGGGAGAAACAATACACGTATGGTTACATGAACATATTTTTTGAGGTAACAAAATGATTTAGGACACAAGGAATTCATCGAAGTTGATCACCGTACCAGTAATAATTCATCTATTTTTCATAGATGTCTTGGGTTGAATGGCATGACCATTTCGAACCCACTAGAATGTCAACCTCTATCCTGTGCAGCATACCCTGGAAACTTTATTCTTTCAGGGCAACGAGTCCCTGGCGCCTGAAACCACTGTCAAAGTAATATATTATGAGGGTTTGTATTTTGGGTGTCAGCGTGTGTTTGTTTTCGCCCCTTCGTTACTTTCATCTAATCACCATTGAACCTTACCGTCGTCATTATCAAAATTAGCAGAAAAATGACTTAAAATAAAACAAATCAACCACAACTTACTATTCAAAAAATTGAGTTTCATTATTCCATAGCTCTTAGAAAGTTGAGGTGGTAGTTTCAATTGCACAGCGTTTCATTAGTGGATCAAGGCAGCTAATTACGTGAACAATTACATTGTTTTCCTAAAGTCTCAAATATTTGTCTCAGGCAATCACCCTCTTAAAATGGACACATCTTCTGTGGTGATAAAATGACACGTTTGGTGCGAATTCTTTCTGTATATATTTTTTCCCAATTGCATAACGCTGTCGTTATAATACAGAGGTCCTGTGTTCGACTCCCCCTCCTCTGGTGGAAGCACAATGCACACTGGTTCGGACTACACGTTAAACTGTAGGCTTAGTCCTGATTAGCCTATCTGAGCATAAAAGTGGGCTTAAAAACAAACTCACAAAAACGTCTTCTGGATACTTCGTGACATAACTTTTTTCTTTACTTCAGCTGCATATACAGATTCTGTCGACATTTTCGGCTCATTCATATGGCAAAATTTATGTGTGGAACGAGGATTTCTAAATAAGATAAACCACTCATTAGCAATTGAATAATTCTATAGCTTTTTCCACACATAATTGGTTTATTAAAATTTATTTACTTAGGTATTGTAGTGATTATTGTGATTCCTACTTATTAGTAGAACGAATATAAAGTTGATGTTTCGCATACCATATTGATATATGAAGATGACAGGTATATAAAAATTGTAATGAAATAAAAAAATGGACACTTCTGGAATTTAAATGCAAAGCTAATTAAAACTATATTATACTCTGATCACATCACCTCCAGATTCGTCCGAGAACAAGAAAGTATGGGCCCTTACTCCACATCCCCTATACGCCTTCATGGTGTGATGCAGAGCACAGGGGAGCACTTTACATTACTTTTTTATTATACTCTCTAGCATACTTAAACCCAAAGGTTTATGGCTGCAGCAACACAAGCCTTCCATCTGTCCCTATCCGAGGCAATATCAATCTAATCTTTCCCATCCTTACCGATTTCTTTCAGGTCCATCTCAACGTTATCCCTCCATCCTCGTCTTGGCCTTCCTGCTGGTCTCTTATCATCAGGTTTCCCAACAAGAATCCTGTAAACTATTCTTTCCTCTGCCATTCACGTCACATGGCCTGCCCATCTAAGCCTTCTTGATTAAATTATTCTAATAATAATTAAAAAGTCGAAATTATTTATTGTGTTGCTGAAGGCAGTAACGCTAAGATGATGTTTTTATTTGTTTATTTGGAGATTTATAAACCTAACCCAGGCCGGGATTTATATACGTATGTGGAGGCCCGGAGCTGCAGTCCTCAAGTTCACCCTAAATTCTGATCTAATTTTGATCATACCCTGCATGATTTTGAGCCTCCTAAGCCTACTAGCGGCTTTTAATCATGGAAGTATTCATTTGATCACAGTTTTTGTTTCAATAGCTCTAGTAATTACTTTCACTTTTTAATGACAAAATTGGCTTTTTATGGGTTGATAACATGTGAACATTTCGGCATAGATAATATTCACAAGTAAAATATACATGTTTTGAACACCAAAATACACTAATTTATTGAATCATTCATATATCCCCAAGTATATGTACTTATTGAATTTGATTGGGTGGGCAATCAGGTGGGCACAGGAATTTTTGGGTGGGCGCTTGCCCACCCCTGCCCACCCCTGTCGCCGTCCCTGGTCACAAGTCCACTCAATAATTTATCGTGTTATTATTATTATTATTATTAAAATATATTTGGTATCGTGATTCATGGATTGCCATTGAAATCAGTAAATAACATTGTTTTTTTAAAAAAGTAAGGATGTATTTTTGGTGTGCACTTGATTCATTGCGTTCGTCGTTTTCGTCGGCCCAGTTGATCTGAGGCGAGACGGCAACAATGAGCAACTGTCGATTTTCTTGTGTGAGGAAGCAGTGGTGGATTTTATCAAACACAACTCACATGGAATGAAATAGTTTTAGAAAGTATTGGTTTGCGTGAACATTGGCAGAGTGTAATAAGGTAATAGTTTCCTTAATGTTTCTTATCACGTATACATTTGTAATCAAACTCCCGCAGGTGGACAATACCCTCGCCTAGTGTTCCGATACTGTAGATCTACATATATTCGGTTCGGAAGTTGCTATTACTGATTTTCAAGTTCGTCTTAAAATAATTCGGGGGATCTGATTCTATAATATGAACAGGAAACAAAGAATCCTGGTGAGAGAACTTCTCAAAATTCATGGAAGTCAGGGCAAACATCTGTAGATTATTTTTTACGATGGAAATAAAAAATGGGGTGTTATGTAAAGTATGCAAGGAAGCTAATGGTAAACAACTATCAAGTTTTTTCTTCACCAAAAAAGGGGACCCTTGTTTAATATCTTATGGCTTTTCCAACTGGAAACATGTTTTTTAAGAAAATTCAGTTCCCCTGAAACCTCCTAGTGTCGGAAATAATACTCTCCTAGTGTTGGGAAGGGAGGGTTGATGATTTATTTTGTGTGTGAATTCGTAACTCAAGTGTTTTGAGCCTACCCAATGTTTTTCAAAAGTTGGTACCCTTGTATCTGTACATACATAAACCTAGGCTTTTAAAAAAATCCGATAACTGACAAGTGAAATCAGGTGGCATTCCATTCACCACGAATCGTGACGTAAGCCGTTTTCTAACGGGTTCTTAACTCGAGTTCATTTCTTCTCTTCCAACAAAATAGCGAGTACGGGAGGGGTCATTTCTCCGAACTCCTCACGAGCGGATTCTGGCAATAAGTCACGCACCTTTGTGATCCTTGTCTCTTCCCACACAAATCAAGACAACTGCACGTAAGTGTGCGTATTTATACACCAGGACCAGATGGTGTATCTTGTTATGATGACAACTACCAGCTGAACGCTGACTTCAAATACTGGCTTCGTTATAAACTTGAATAATATCAGGCTAAATTCGGCTGCATGATAGCGGAAGATATGTAAATTTTAAGCACGCAACGAAGTGCGACCTAGATCTTGACATTATTTCCAAAGTTATATCTCCAGTTTTGTCCAGAGTTGGCAGGCTTACAACAAGCAAAAACCTTTCTTAGAAGCTAGAAGAATTATCATAATATAAGTAAGTGTCAATTCAAATTTCTAAGTAGTCTATAGCCTATTATATTAATACGAGAGCAAACATTAAGTAGGGAATGAATAATTACAGTACTATATTCTGTGAAAGCAAATCTTAACGTTTCATATTACATCCCACTAGTAATGTCACTAATTTTGAGACATGCATTATCATAGTGGTGTTACCTTAATGCTTTTAGTAGAACTGTCCTAGAATATATATTTTAACACAAAATTATATAAAAAATAATTTTAATAACAATGATAATTTTGGGCGGGCCATGTAGCACTAACGGGAGACGAAAGAAGAGTTTAAAAGATTCTTGTTTGGAAACCTGAAGGCAAGGCCAAGACGAAGATGGAGGAATAATGTTCAGATGGACCTAAAAGAAAAGATTGGATTGATCTTACTCTAATAGTTGGATATGAATGGACTCGTGTTCCAGGAATGCAGCATCCCCTGGCTCCTCGAGTCTGCATCCTATGACTAACTAACTAACTAACTCTCTAGCCTTCTTAAACCCGAAGGTTCATGGCTGGAGCAACACAGGCCTTCCATCTGTCCCTATCTTGAGCAAGATCTATATACTCTTTTCCATCCCTACCGATTTCCCTTAGGTCCATCTCAACGTTGTCCCTCCATCTTCGTCTTGGCCTTCCTACTGGTCTCTTACCATCAGGTTTCCCAACAAGAATCCTGTAAACTCCTCTTTCCTCTCCCATTCGTGCCACATGGCCTGCCCACCTAAGTCTTCTTGATTTAATTATTCTAATAATATCTGGACATGAATACAAATTATGTACTTCTAAATTATGTAACCTTCTCCAGAGTAGAGAAATTCCACGGTAATTATTGCAGTTCATTTTATCACCTTTTTTAAACACAGGAACAATTATGGATTCTTTCCATTGTTGAGGGATTTCTTCTTTATTCCATATTAAACAAATTAATTTATGGATTTGACATATTAATGAATTTCCACCATATTTAATTAACTCAGCTGGTATTAAATCAATGCCAGGTGCTTTGTTATTCTTTAGCCTTTTAATAGCATCTTTAACTTCAGTCAAGTTAGGTTCTGGAACTAAAGGTTCTGCTGTGTGTACTTCATTCACTTCTGATTTATCTCCTACATGGACATTTAAAAGGTCATTAAAGTAGTTCTTCCATCTATTTAGAATATCGCTTGGGTCAGCTAGAAAATCACCGTCTTTATCTTTTATCAAGTTTACTTTAGGTTGCCACCCCTTTCTAAACTCATTTACACCTTTATATAAATCTCTGATATTTTTATTTTTGCTGTTTGTTTCAATTTCGTTAATTTTGCTTTTCAAGTAATCTCTTTTTTTACTTCTAAACATGCGGTTAACTTCTCGCTTTATTCTATTATAATTGTTTAGATTTGTATCATCAGAGTTATTTAACCACCTAAGTCTAGCCTGATTTCTTATTTCTATTAGATTATGACATTCATTATCAAACCATGGCTTACTTTTTCTCGGTTTATGGTATCCTATACTTTCTTTAGCTGCTGATTCTATTGCATTACGTATGTGCTCCCAATTCTTATTTACGTCTGTTTCATTTATATTTTCATCATCATTTAAATCCTGCAAAACATCAAATCTATTTGACAGTTTAATTTGGTAATCTTTCTTAATTCTTTCATCAGTAAACTTTCCTGTATCAAATTTTAGAACTTTTAGATTTTGTTGCTTATGATTTATCACTGAGAGTCTTTCTCTTAATTTAGCAATTACTAAATAATGGTCACTGGCACAGTCAGCACCTCTATGTGTACGAACGTCAATTATACTAGTATGCCGTCTCTTATCAATGAGAATATGATCTATCTGATTATGAGTTTTACCATCTGGAAAAGACCAGGTATATTTATGGATATCTTTATGTTTAAAAGTGGTACTTTTCACAATTAAATTCTTTGTGGTTGCAAAAGTAATCAACCTTATACCATTATCATTACTTAATTCATGAAGACTTTCTTTACCAATCGTGGGTTTAAATGTCTCTTCTTTGCCAATCTGTGCATTACAGTCACCTAATAGAATTTTCATATCATACTGAGAAAATTTATCAAAGACCTGTTCTAACTCTGTATAAAAATCATCTTTAGTATTATCATCTTTATTTTCCGTTGGTGCATGTATGTTTATTAAAATAATTTTACACCACCTATCCTGTAAAACTGCATATGATATCCTATCATTAATATATTCTACTTTTTTAAGAGCCGAGATAATTCTATAATTTATGAAAAAGCCTGCATCCTATGATAATATAAAATGATTTAACTATTGCTTTAATAGAAGATAAAATATAATTATTGAGGAGAAATTATATCTTATATGATAAAAATAATCTTTCAACAAAAATATAGTCAGTGATGCAAACTTCAATGCTGAAATGTTAGTTTGCAAGGTGTGAATGCCACAAAGCACCGAAGTGACGCGAAAGTGAACAAGACCATACAGATCAGACAACTTTGGATTGTACAGGTAACAGGTGCTTTGTTTAGAGCTTTGAAAAATCACCATGGACTTGGAGGAAGGGAAATCCACAGAGAGTACGTTTCAAACACGTTCGTCGTTGAATTTTTTCGTGAATAAACAAAGCAAATGGCTCTGTGTAACATAAAAATCCTGTAAAACATTATAAAAACCTAAAAATAAGGCTTTGTTTAGGCGCATAAACCTAAAATTGGTTCTAACAAGCAAAATAGTTTTTTTTGTCACTATTAAACTTCATCAGTTGTTGCGTTTTTTAACGAAACGCTGACATAACTTATTATTTCTTACATACCTATAAAGGAAAAAAATAGGTTAAACACCTAAAATCCGAGGTCTAGTAATCAGACAGGCTAATCAGGACCGACCTTAAAACAATTGTATACAATGTGCTTCCACCACGGACCCAAGAATAAACAATGTGACAGCGTTAACCCTATGCAATCGGCAAGACCCTTAATTTTATATGATTGTAATCCAATATTTAATGTAATTTTTGTTAAATGACAAGTTTCCCGAAAATATAATATTAAAAATTCCAACCTATTAATAGATGTAACACGGACCTACCCGATGGCGCAGTGGTTGCGTCATCGCCTTGTAATCAAGGGGTCCCGGGTTCGATACCCGGTGGAGGCACATAGTGGTTCGGATCCCACTTTAAACTGTAGGTCCAGTCCCGATTAGCCTTACTGTGCATAAAGTGAACTTAAAACACCAAATCAATCCAATCCAATCCAATCCAATAGATGTAACACCATGCAACTAAAGCGACGACCTCCGCGCAACGAATCGCGGTCTGGGCATGGGTGTGCCCCTTTATTTCTTTCTTTATATCATCACTCATCCTCACATTCGCGATTAACCTAAAATTGGCAGAAGACGATCTAAAATAATCAAAATCAATCAACCATGCAACTAAAAGTTCCTAAAACAACATATTTTCTAAAGGGAAAAAGTACCCTACCTACATGAAAAGAAGGAAACACAATGCACTGACAATTAGGTATTAGTGAATGTTCCTTGAAAATTCATTCAGTATTCTCGAACCGGGCGTGTAAATCTATACGGCTCTGCCCCCTCTCCACTAAACGAAATATACCTGCCAAACAAAATTCATTTCCATTGCTTCCGGTGGTGATCCCTCACAACACACTCCGTCAACTTGCCAAAGGACACAACAAACCAAAACTGGAATATGTGATCACGTACCTGTTGAATATCGAACGAGGCTTCCCCAGCATGTTGCACTTCCAAATTCGAACACACGAA
This sequence comes from Lepisma saccharinum, assembly GCF_977018435.1. Lineage (NCBI taxonomy): Eukaryota > Metazoa > Arthropoda > Insecta > Zygentoma > Lepismatidae > Lepisma > Lepisma saccharinum. Next base: position 101,233,733 of record NC_139231.1, read on the forward strand.
ATTACGCCGAGATGGCTGGACCAAGGATTACCTATTATATATTATCCTTGGCTGGTCTTGTTTAGAGAGGGAGAGGGAGGGGAGTAATCTTGAACCGACGAATCATTGCACAAACGAATTGCTTTTGATGAAAAACATTTACGCGTTTTTTTTTTTTTTGCGAATTCAGTAGGATCTCGCTGTAAATAAAATCACTTTGTGTATTATTATATTATAATAATACACTGAATATTAGACTTGCATAACGTACAGTGCACTTTTAATACCGAACACACAAACTCACAGATTACTTCTCTGAATCAGAGTACGAATCGAATACAAATTTCGTACCAATACACAAGCTAGGCGCCATCTGACTTCAACTGCACGGTAATAGTTAACGAAAATCCCTGCAGGGGGCAGACATGACATTCCGCTGTACCTCTGTAGGAAATATGCACAGGTGCAAGGGGAAAATAGATCGAGACGTGAAAAATGATCTACTGTGCGTGAAGTGAAGTTCAAGCTTTGAAAAAAAATTCAGCACAGGATTTAAGCGGTATATAATTTCCGTTTCTGACCTGTATCCAGCGTTTAACTATCCTTTAAGGAAGATATCTTCATCCGGCACCATCTCTCTGGCGTCGTCACTGTTTGTGAAAAGTGAACAAAAGTTCTCCGAAATAAAGCAATCAAAAGAAACAATTTCCTAACATATTTTGTTATTTGGCAGTAGGTTTGAAAATCCAAGACCCATCTTCTTGGCACTTCAATTTTTATTCATTCATTCATGTTTTACCTTAGCTAATAGAGGACAGTCAACAGAAATGTAAGTTTTATACTCGTACACTATCGCACCAGATAGTTTATACTTTTGTTATTTCGCGTCACTTTTGACCATATTTTAAAAATATTTTAAACCAGCGAACGCCAGGCGTACTATAACGTTACGTCGTTCTTTACCACGAACCATTTACCATCCTTTCTTGTTGAAGACCCCAAGGACTTCAGCGAATTTTTTAAAGTTGCTCATCTACGTATATTGTATTGCACTTAATAGAGTACAAATTATTAACTTACAATACTAATATTGTAGCGAAATAATTATAACTTTATATAGGTTTATTGGCGACCTGGAAATGTGGATTTTATATTAAGAAGTTTTGGATTACGAAAAATCTTTAAAAAGAAAAGAAAATGTCATGTTTTTAACTCTAGCAAACCGTGCAACATATTCATTTTCTATATCTGTTTATTTAATAAATTATGTCGAACCTTTGGAACGGAGTATAAAACAATAATTTACAGCAAAATATGTTTAGATTTTTTCTATCCAGCAAGATTAAGGGATACATATATATTCTTTATAAAAATAGCAAATTCTAATCAAATATGTTTATTATTTGAATTCCTACTACACCCAAACGTGGGAAAATATATGCTTCACTCAGAAGGAAAACAACAATGCTCTTTTCAATGTTTTAGCATGCAGCGTACAAATAACAGCAATCATATACAAACAAGACTACTAAAAAAATATGTTACTCTGCAGATATTACAGTATGTAACGGTCCATACATTTTTCAATAAGGATAGCACACACACTGAACAGACACATAAACACATCCTGAATTCACAACAACAACAACTTATCACTCAACGTATTACAAAAACTCCTTATTGTTAGAAGAAAATGAAAAAAAATATCTGCTACAATTTTCTTCTGTCTAATTCTCTTGCTAATGTTACACGAGAATTTACATCTCTTTGCATAATTATTTGTCATTCATGTAATTGACATTTTTTTCTTTTTTACAAAAACAAACAATTAGGCTGGAGTTGACCTCCGAACAATGTCCAGCAAAGAAATGTGAATCCTCATCTACAATTAGCAACAGAGTCAAATACCTCGAGAGTTCCAAGACTTAGGTGCATCACAAAGAATAATTATTACAAATTTCCGTTAAATAATTTTCATGATTTCTTTCGATAACTTATGGCAATGCTGGAAGTTTGTAAAATTACTGTATGACGTAAATAAGATCCTAGAATGTTAAAGAAAAAAGTTCCTTGTAGCATTACTATCACAGGAGGGGAATTTATTAACAAGTATTGCATTGTAAAATCATTAACGATTAACTACGATTGAGAAGATTTCGGAGATAAAAATTTACAATGTTAACATTAAAGATAGAATGTGTAAGTACAAAGAATCAAGAACAAGAACCAGTGGCGTGCCCAGGATTTTCGAAAGGGAGAGGTTATGTGTACTTTCTTTTGTGTAGTCAGTCCTCATTTTGCCATATTTCCTACCTTTGACGTTCTTTTTTAGCAATACTGGACCAAAAGGGGGGTTAACCCCCCCCTTCGGCACGCCACTGACAAGAAAATCTTGAGTGCAAGTTTTCTGTTGAATCTTAGTATTTTTATGTAGCAGAGAGTAACAAAATACATCTTGTTACTGTAACTAAAATAAATATCAAAAGTCATCAGATACTCTACAGTCTTTCAAATGTTATACATTTACTGATGTTTGTATCAAAGTTTACATATATGCATGTGGAAAATGTTGGAAATATACTACAAAAAAGAATAATTCCAGCGTTTGAAACATGAGTGAATTGAACATATCATGTTATTATAATATTTGACAATAACGTAATAGAACTCCTAAAAATAAATATATATGTACCTAGTTAATATAATTTTAAAGAAATGTTCATAATTACACCTTACAGACATATTTTTGCTATTGTACTAAAACAAATCTTACACAGTTTCTTATACACAATGTCTTACGTAGTACTAGAAACACTGCAAGTTTGAGCGAATATGATGCAAAATAATATGTATTATTGAATTCTGTTTCGAATAAAAAATATTCAGCGTTCCTCCATTGTAGACTTTTCAATTCACAATGCACTGAGTTCATAATAGGCACAATTCCTCACATTCTTTCTTAAATCAGATTCCTTTATTTTTATGAATAAACTATAAAATAATACCTGCTTATCATGTATTTTAAAGCTTCATTTTAGATTGCATGAACAATCACTGAGAATGTGATTCAATCTCATTTAAAAAATAATACCTTCAGCACCTATCACTTTCTTATGTGCGAATTAATTTTTTAAAGTGCATTTCTGATACCAACTGCTTAAACAATGATCCCATTAAACAACAGAATCATTTTCCTATATTGTAGTTATCTACGCCATGGGACAGATTGTTTACCTGATCTTAGAAAGCAAGTATGTGTAATAAAAAAAATACGGAGGTTCAGTCAAAGTGTAAATACTAATATGATGAATTGCTATACTTTGTAACTAATTGTGGACGCTTTATCATCAACAGTTAGCCTATGGTTGTTACAAATCCTAAATCAATTATCAATCAATGAACTATTAAGACCACAACAGATCATAGGTATTTATGCAGCACATATGTTCATTGATATGTTAATTGCATATTCACCTTCAGTCGATTCCATAACAACTGCACATATAAGGCACTGGCATGCAAAACGAAATTCAAAAATGTTCTTTCTTCACGTGTATCGTATTATATTGTATATACGCATAAAATATACTTGTGTTGATCCCACATTTAATAGACACACCATTAGAAAGTACATATTTAGTTAATAATTACTAAAAACGCAAACACGTCTGTGCGATTGTAAATTCATTTTGTGGTATTCTGTTTTTGTAAATTCATATTTCCACACCAGCGAAGTAGTGTGAAGCAATAAACATATTTAATACATGCAACTTTCACACTCCACTTTGTAATATATTGACAAATAAATGAGATCAACAAGAGGGCATCAATAAATATTTTATGTAACTGAATACTTCTTTATCAAGTTGAAACTGTACTTAAAACAAATATGATTATAACTGTTGTTTTAGTACTACAATGTCAGTCCCTCCGAATTTAATGCACTCTCTCACTGAATTCTTGTGCAAGCAATGTAAAATAAATACAATTATTAAAGAGTAAGCACAATCAACAAGCAAATTTTCAAATTACGTCTATGAGTCTCGTTCTTCTTAGAATAAATAAATTCAATTTTCTAAGAAAATTATGTTAATGTGTTTGCTTGGAAGCATTGGATCAAATTAACTGAAATATGTTTTTCACATTTCGAGTGTTAAAAATCAAATAATAATATTCACATCAAGGGACAGCAACATCTTTCATAAGTTTATTGCACACATTTGAATATGGAGTTTGAAAACAATATTAAAGCATTTGAATAAATACTAATGTCAGAAATACAAGTATATTTTAAAATCGATGGCATAATGATTGAGATCATATATGTCACATGCAAGTAATATATTTGCTTCTGATCAGGTAAACGTACGTTAATATTAAATTACAATGTGATAGAATTTGCCCCTGATGTCTATAGAAGGCAGACACGATGCCAAATAACAGATTACTTTAAGTGCAAAGTCAAAAGAAATATAAAATCTTGCTAATAGAATAGAAAGTTATTATTATTTAAGTATTGCGCATGCCCATATATTTTTAAAGAATATGGACTAAATGAACCGTAAACTTAAATGCAAAGGAAAGAATGTTAGCAGCTATTTTCTTGTTGGTTTCTATAAGCGTTTCTACGAGCACTGTTGTCTTCTTTTGTTGAAAACTACATTTTCAAGAAATAAATTACTAGGAATAACGCTACATAATGATATAAGGTATACCTTTTTCATTATCTAGAGGACAATGATAACTTCATACGATATTCTGAAGCTAGATACATTACACAACCAGATTATGCCACAACAGTTGAGACAAAAGTATCTTACACTGCCTCTTCAAACTCTAACTTAGAATTTAGGCCACTGATTGTTAAAGCGTCTTGTTATACACGCTATAGAATATAAGCACTGTCATTTCGTTTGGTCTTTTAATGAGAGGTACCTCTTACAACTTAACAAGCCAAGTTACATTGTAGCTCTGGATATAAGCAGAAATTGTCAGTCTTTCAAGTAAATTATGTAAAAAATAACATTTGCGTGAGTGCAAAAATAGAAAAAATACTGTAGATATGTATTTCTGTAACAATGCTGCAAGTTTAGTGTACAACCATAAGTGCCAACTAATGGGTGCTGCTACAAATTTTCACTTTATGGTTAGTAAGATTAAACATAGAAAGATGTAATTATGTAACCTTCAGACTGTAATTTGCTGTGTGGTTATTGGTTCTACTTACATGAAATATTGTTTCTACACGTACACGGGACGTGCACACATTAAACACACATACATGTTGCATTCCTCCTTTCATCCCTTAATACTGTAACTTCACTCAAAGGAGCAGGAACGCACAAATCAGTTTGTGAACGAACTATCACCTGAAGAATCTATTGATTCGACTGGCTCAAAATATGTTCAAGGAACTTCAGACTTGGCTTTTGAATCAGTTTCTGATTGGATTCTTGTGCACCGCGCGACGATTGGCTGAACGAGCATAACAACTCCTCCCATCAACATGCATGTTCCCATGAAGTAGAAGCAGTACTGGTATCCACCAGTTACGTCCTTCAAGAAACCTGCAATAAAAACAGGGAATACGTTATTGCACTATATGTGAGAAACGTGCAAGGCGTTATGTGTGTTGCCTAACTCCGCGGCGGTGGTAGAACTTGCCACTGAGAATTTGCTATTAAAATCCACTCATCGCCGTAAAGTTACGCAACACGCATAACACCTTGCAGGGAAGCGAGAATTTCAGGATCTACGTGTCCCATTTTTATTGCCGGTGACTGTACCTATTTTATTTTTTAAAAAGCATAATTTCAAACATAAGCGTAAGCCCCTCCCATAAACTCGGCTTTAGAGGAAAGCATTTCCTTTAACATTTTTTGCTAGCATAAATGCTACGTAAATTATTCGAAAAATCTTATAACAGATAGTACTCGTACTTTACACGAAAGCATTTTATGGAATATTTCGGTTAACTGTTTCAATTACAATGTACAGTGTCTCTCAAAAGTTTTAGGACAACGACATTTTAAACTAGGCAACCCAATTTACACAAGCCGTTGGTGGGTTGCGTGCAGAGTTAGGCTCAATTTCAGGGTTGCCACATGCACAATAGATATTTATAAAATACGCGAAAGAAATATAAACAATTATTATTGTATAAAATTATTAAAAATATCACTATTATATCGCAAATGACAAAATTCTTTCTGAAAGAAAAAAATAGGTTTTGTAGTATTTCATCGCTGATGAGTCTACAGTAAGGAAAAGAGGTGAGGAAACGAAGGAGAGGAGAAAGAGAAAGCGAAAGGAGAAGAGGAAAAGTAGAGGAGAGAAGAAAGAGAGGATAGACGAGGAGAGGAGATGTAGTGAGGAGAATGGAAAAAGATTCGAGGAGAGATGAGGAAAAAAGAACAAAGAAGAGAAAAGAGGAGGAAAACGAGAGGAGAGGAGAGGTGGAGACGAGAAGAGGGAAGTGGAGAGTAGAGTAAAGGAGAGAAAAAGAGAAGAACGAACAAAGAGAGAATAGTGCAGTGGAGTCGGAAATCTAAGACAGGAAAGGAGATAAGAGGAGTGGAGAAGAGTGGGATGGAGATAAGATGCGAGAAAAGTAGGGAAGGCGATGTGAGATAAAAACAGAACAGAAAGAGGGGAGAGGAGAAGGAGAAGGAACTGGAGAGAAGAGGTAGTTGCAGAAAATATCGTCTGAGCGTCAAGAATGGATGCATTGGTCAAATTATCGACATGAAACATTCAATAACATTTTGAAATGAGTAGACACAAAAAGACAGTTCTGCGCCCTCATTTGGGGCTCGAATCATCATGTGGGGCTCAGTGTTGCCAACTCACCCCACGAAAATTTCACCAACTGATATTTTGAAGCCTTTCACGGTGTATGTTAACCTCACAAGCAGTGTTGCCAACTCGGGCGAGGCGTAGCCTTTTATGGTGTATGTTAACCTCACCAGCAGTGTTTCCAACTCGGCGTAGCCTTTCACGGTGTATATTTTTTTAGTTTTTTTTTTTGTGTGTGAGTGTACATGTGTTCGGGCGAGGCGTAGCCTTTTACGGTGTATGTTAACCCCACTAGCCTCAGCGTACATGAGAGTTCTGAATCTTTTTTTGAGGCTCGAATTATTATTTGAGGCTCGTCGTAGCCTTTTATGATGTATATTTTGAGGGCACAGAGTTGGCAACACTGTGGCCTATTACTGTAGCTTTTTATGAGGGGCCTATGTGCGCCCAGTGTTGCAAGTAGAGTAGTGTCCCCGGTTCTGAGCCCGAAAATGAGGCTCGGTGAGGCTCGCAGTGTTGCCAACCTTGCCAACCTTTTACTCGAAAAAATCACCAAAGTTTTTCTTTTTCGATCTAACCTAACCTCAAACAAGAAGCTGGCAACACTGCTTGAGGCTTTTCTCGCAATGTTGCCAACCGAAAATGAGGCTCGGTGAGGCTCGCAGTGTTGCCAACCTCTTACTCGAAAAAATCACCGAGGTTTTTTGGGTTTAATCTAACCTAAAGCAAGGAGCTGGCAATACTGCTTGAGGCTTGTTTTAATGGTCTGCTCTTGTAAGGCATAAGCTCTATTTTCTTGCAGTATGACCAATATCTTACTCGAAAAAATCACCAAGGTTTTTTGGTCTAATCTAACCTAAAGCAAGGAGCTGGCACTTGTGTGCTCGTAGTGTTGCTAACATTTTACTCGAAAAGTCACCAAGGTTTTTATTTTGGTCTAACCTAACCTAAAGCAAGGAGCTGGCAATACTGCTTGAGGCCTTACAGTGCATAAAGCAATTTGCCAACCTACTGGTTTGCCATAGTTGTTTACAAAAAAAAAAGAGGAGAAAAAGAGAGAGAGGGAATAGTTAAACAACCGACAGTATTACCAACACCTATCTTCAGCTTTTTTTTCTTATTTGACAAGGGCTATCTTGCTTGAGACTTAACTAATTTATATACTGACGTAACATACATACACTGGGCAATAGAGCCGACAACAAACACACACTGCCGTAAAAGAGAGAGAGATGAATGGATGGTAACACAGTATGTGTGTGCGTGTATAATATGTAGCATTATTAACTAGAGTGTGTTGGCAACCTACCTCCAACTAAAAAAAAAGATAGAGATACCAATATTGCTGTAAGATGAAGAGAGAGACTAAGCTGGCAACAGTGGTGAGCGAATATGCCTTATTTCCAAGTCCCCGGCGCCAATGTATCTAACCTAACCTAACCTAACCTAACCTAACCTAACCTAACCGACAACAAACACACACTGCCGTAAAAAAGAGAGAGATGAATGGATGGTAACACAGTATGTGTGTGCGTGTATAATATGTAGCATTATTAACTAGAGTGGGTTGGCAACCCACCTCCAACTAAAAAAGATAGAGATACTAATATTGCTGTAAGATGAAGAGAGAGACTAAGCTGACAATAGTGGTGAGCGAATATGCCTTATTTCCAAGTCCCCGGCGCTAATGTATCTAACCTAACCTAACCTAACCTAACCTAACCTAACCGACAACAAACACACACTGTCGTAAAAGAGAAAGAGATGAATGGATGGTAACACAGTATGTGTGTGCGTGTGTGTGTATAATATGTAGCATTATTAACTAGAGTGTGTTGGCAACCCACCTCCAACTAAAAAAATAGAGATGTCAATATTGCTGTAAGATAAAGAGAGAGACTAAGCTGACAATAGTGGTGAGCGAATATGCATTATTTCCAAGTTCTGGGCGCCAATGTATCTAACCTAACCTAACCTAACCTAACCTAACCTAACCTAACCTAACCTAACCTAACCTAACCGACAACAAACACACACTGCCGTAAAAGAGAGAGAGATGAATGGATGGTAACACAGTATGTGTGTGCGTGTATAATATGTAGCATTATTAACTAGAGTGTGTTGGCAACCCACCTCCAACTAAAAAAATAGAGATACCAATATTGCTGTAAGATGAAGAGAGAGACTAAGCTGACAACAGTGGTGAGCGAATATGCCTTATTTCCAAGTCCCCGGCGCTAATGTATCTAACCTAACCTAACCTAACCTAACCTAACCTAACCTAACCGACAACAAACACACACTGCCGTAAAAGAGAAAGAGGGATGGATGGCAACACAGTATGTGTGTGCGTGTGTGTGTATAATATGTAGCATTATTAACTAGAGTGTGTTGGCAACCCACCTGCAACTAAAAAATAGAGATACCAATATTGCTGTAAGATAAAAAGAGAGACTAAGCTGACAATAGTGGTGAGCGAATATGTCTTATTTCCAAGTCCCCGGCGCCAATGTATCTAACCCAACCTAACCTAACCTAACCTAACCTAACCTAACCTAACCGACAACAAACACACACTGCCGTAAAAGAGAGAGAGATGAATGGATGGCAATATAGTATGTGTGTGCGTGTATAATATGTAGCATTATTAACTAGAGTGTGTTGGCAACCTACCTCCAACTAAAAAAGATAGAGATACCAATATTGCTGTAAGATGAAGAGAGAGACTAAGCTGACAATAGTGGTGAGCGAATATGCCTTATTTCCAAGTCCCCGGCGCCAATGTATCTAACCTAACCTAACCTAACCTAACCTAACCCAACCTAACCTAACCTAACCTAACCTAACCGACAACAAACACACACTGCCGTAAAAGAGAGAGAGATGAATGGATGGTAACACAGTATGTGTGTGCGTGTGTGTGTATAATATGTAGCATTATTAACTAGAGTGTGTTGGCAACCCACCTCCAACTAAAAAAATAGAGATACCAATATTGCTGTAAGATGAAGAGAGAGACTAAGCTGACAATAGTGGTGAGCGAATATGCCTTATTTCCAAGTCCCCGGCGCCAATGTATCTAACCTAACCTAACCTAACCTAACCGACAACAAACACACACTGCCGTAAAAGAGAGAGAGATGAATGGATGGTAACACAGTATGTGTGTGCGTGTGTGTGTATAATATGTAGCATTATTAACTAGAGTGTGTTGGCAACCCACCTGCAACTAAAAAAATAGAGATACCAATATTGCTGTAAGATGAAGAGAGAGACTAAGCTGACAATAGTGGTGAGCGAATATGCCTTATTTCCAAGTCCCCGGCGCCAATGTATCTAACCTAACCTAACCTAACCTAACCTAACCTAACCTAACCTAACCGACAACAAATACACACTGCCGTAAAAGAGAGAGAGATGAATGGATGGCAACATAGTATGTGTGTGCGTGTATAATATGTAGCATTATTAACTAGATTGTGTTGGCAACCCACCTACAACTAAAAAAATAGAGATGCCAATGTTGCTGTAAGATAAAGAGGGAGAGACCTATTGCGACCTTTGTAAACCTCTCTCGGGGAACACGATGTGCCACACACACACACACACACACACACACACACATATGTGCGTGCGTGCTTTTTATTAATTTTTCCGTATTGTGACGCAAGCAAACAAACAAAATAATAATAATAATAATAATAATATAATATTACCTAGTTCGGGTTAAGCTGTAACATACAACTAGCGATCGACACGACACACAGACAGAGAGAGTGTGAGCAAATTCAAAGTGTGATCTATCGTGAACTAAACTAACCTCACTCACCCACCCACATATAGTCTTACAGGTAACTCAAAAAGCAGAAAGTAGTACATAGCATGACAGGTCGATCTATCGTAAACTAAACTAACCTCACTCGCCCACCCACATATAGCCTTACAGGTGACTCAAAGGCAGAAAGGCAGCTATATCACTTGTAAGGGTCAACACACAAGATCTATTGCAAACTAAATTAACCTACGACATAAGCCATGGACATATCTTCCAGATAGGGTATAAGCAACTCACCTCTTGCAATTGTATAACGGGGAAAATTAACCTACAGCTGGCAACACTGTTTGAGTTGCTTTCGACGAGCAAAACTTACACTTTGCAAATAGGCTCTACAGCTAGAAGCTTGAAACATATACCCTCGCAGAGTATGCCAACTTACCTCATGTAAAAATATTACCTAGTACGGTTAAGCTGTGACATACAACTAACTATCGACACGACCACCTGACACACATACGGAGAAAGTGAGACAGCTTATACGCAATATATTTCTACACATGTACTGGGTTTTAAAAGGTAACTTGCAACAACTATTTCACCCACTCCCTATCAAAATCTCCTAATCACATGTTTTTGATACTTGCTGCATGATGCTTGCATTTGGAATATTTAATTTTTGGCATACGGTATTTTTTGCGTGCTCCAGTAACCTTGTGCTCGATTCACGGAAGCTATAACGTGTATTTCCTGTTTCGCGAACATGCGAGAATTTTTCACAATAGATAATATATTGCAAAAGCGAGTTGTTTGTGTATATAAATCTAGTTTTGGAAATGGACATGAATATAATGTTAAAAATTATTGCACAACTTAAAAATATTGATATTTATTGCACTAGCAAAGGTAAATGTGGAATGCCCCGGCCCCTCAGCTGTTAGGTTAAACAGCATAAAAATTTCATTACTGATAGCAAGCATTGTCATATGGACAAAACAGATCTAGTAATGAGTTGTCTTGCAAGTTTCTCGAGTGAAGGAATATGATGCCACTATAAACTGTAAACAAGATATGCAGTCGCTGGCATGAGATGCACGAGGCTAATGAACCTCGACCTATAGAGTTGTACAATGGATGTTTTTTTTTAAGCATAGCGGTGTGTTTTCGCTTATTTCAATGTCATCGAGTGTGTATGTAAAGAAGAGGAGAGAAAAAAAAAAAGAGGAGGAGAGGTTATAACAGATAATTTATATTTCGATTTCAATATTTTTGCTAGTCACGATTTACCTGCTATCTAGAAAGACACTGGACGATGGCTAAAAGCGAGGGAAGGAGAGAAATGTTATTTTTTATTTTTTTGATTGTGTGTGTGATGAAATAGTTTTAGATAATAACAGTAGGCTAATAGAATTGTAGAAAACGGCTGTATTGTGATGCGAGGCTGAAAGCAATTTCGAAAGCAGTCTCGGGCATCTTCGCGTTCAGCTAACAAGAAAAATGCACATGGAGAGCGCAACAGTATTGTCTATGGATAGTTTTTCTGAATAAACATACATATAAGTTTTTGCAGTCTCCAGATGGGACCGGAGCTTTTTGTTTTGCTTGGACAAGGGGGTTCGGATAAATGCATGGACATCAAAATAAAAGAAAAAAAAATTATTCCACTGCTCACATGTATTGAGTCTTCCAATAACACACTTCGCGGGGGCGTACCTACATGTATGCAAAATATAGTTAATGTCTTATTTCTCGAACCTGTGGTCTGTAGATTTGCTTTTGTTGGCAACAGAAACAGAAAAAATGGCACCATGTTATTGTATACTGATATGGGTGTACTGTAATCATAACAATTTTCTAGTTAAAAATCTATGTCGAAAAGCAAATGTTGGGGTGACTTGTCTGTGTTGGGTCTTATTAACAACTTCACAGCTGTACCTGCACAACTCATCGACTACAAGGCAACAATGTTAGGAAATGTGTGCATGGCTCCGAGAATACAATTTAAAATCACTAATGTGGCATGAACCCCCGTCACTTGTGTGTATTTGAATATGCGAAAATTAGACACTTTCAATAATCGAGGAGAACAATCACAAAAACAGCTTGCACCGGTATGACGTGTTCAAACTTCAGACGATTTTTGTTAATCTACAAAGCCAAGTGCGAACGGAGATCACTACGAAAATTGTGAAAAAAAAGCTAGGCTATTTTGGCTAATGGCAACGATGAGGATGAATAATAGTTGTTTTGATAAAATTGACGAAGTGGGGCATGTTGAATAAGCCTAGCCTAAAATAAAATTCAACAATTAATGTTAAACATTTGCCACTCTGAAATGGCGACGGCTATTATCATAACATCACTTGTTTCTAACCTGTCCATATTGGCCCTCTCTCTACCCCTCCATAAATTCGATTCGAAAGGCACAATTATTCCAATTTTTGAATAAGACTCGCATATGCTTTCACTAAAAAAAAAAGAGAAGAAATAAATAAATCAAGTTATGTATATTCTTCATCCCCGAACTTTCTTCCACAACACCGCACGAAGCCTCGAGTTTCGGATATGTTGTTGCGCGACAGGATAGGATAGATGAACCGTATGTTTACCGAGGACCAGACGTAATCAAACATTTTTTTGAAAAGATAGTTGAAGAGGTTGAAACCATTGGCAACCTCTTACGCGAATCGAAACCAAATGCTTCTATTATCCAGCGATAAACTTCAATCTCACAATAACATTGAAACGTGTCCGGTGTGCGATCAAAAATTTCACCGACGAGAACCGGAAAGTTATTTCATCATAATCACTTCACCGGAAACTACATAGGTGGAATCTGTAACATAATGTATTCATGTATGTGTTTGACAATCATATATCACTTATTAGAACAATTTTCATATTGTTTTCACTACGTGAGATGACATTTTATTTACATTTACGATAAAATAGAGGTTTTGGGTGTAATAACAGTTTTTTATTAATTAATTTAGAGATGCATTTTTATTTGTTGAGTTAATGATTAGGTTAATTTGTTATTTCTCGCGAAAAAGAGAACCGCAGCTGAAAGAAAATACACAACTTGTATTATTGAGGTCAAGAGTTTGTTTTAACATTATTTTTTGCACACATAGGCTAATTACGACTCGGGATATGTTTAAAAAAATGGAATCTGAAACATTATGCGACCTGACTGGAACTCGGAATAGAACACACTGATTACAAGACGTCCATACATTACCACTTGGTTTTATATTTTAATATTTCTCCGTCCATCTTATTATCCTACTTAGGAACTAGTTAGTATTGTAGAAGTCATATTGAAAAGAAATCTCACGTGACAATAACGAGAAATTTTAGATTTTGTGGAATAAATAGTTTTCATATTTTTAAAACCTCGAAGGGTTTATTTTTAACTGGCAACGAGGTGACCTTGGTCAGCACGACGAACCCTCAGCTGTTATAGAAGATATCTGAAACCAGCTTACACCAGTCACTCGTAGCTCCCCCAATTTTCTCACGATGGTGGGTTGCTACCGGCCCTATACGTAGGCCGAATAAATTCCGACCAGAGTCGGATTCGAACCTATGCCGTCTCGCAGCGAACAATCTCAAGACGAGTGAACGCCGTAACTCGCTCAGCTACGAGGAGGACTCTCTCTCTCTCTCTCTACTCTTTCTCTAATTTTCATCATCATAGTTAAAATTAATCCAAGAGAAAATATATATTTTGTGTTGACATGGGAAATATGCAATAAAAAAAATGCATGATCAATAGTTAAGGTCAAAATCTGAATAAACAGTGAGGGTGATACACGCAAGCTTCCAGGCATGTGATTTGCACAGAATTAAATATAGAAATGAGAGATGGAAGGCTTTTGTTACTATTAGAATTTAAGGACGGAAAATATGAACTGCGAATGAATACTACGTTTGACTAATCGTGAAGGTGAGTATCACAGTACGTTTTTTTTATCGTTCAACGTTTCAACGTTTCGGTAAACGTTCTTATACGTTTAAAAACGTTTCAACGTTGAAACGTTTCAACGTTGAAACGTTTTTAAACGTATAAGAACGTTTACCGAAACGTTGAAACGTTGAACGATAAAAAAAAACGTACTGTGATACTCACCTTCACGATTAGTCAAACGTAGTATTCATTCGCAGTTCATATTTTCCGTCCTTAAATTCTAATAGTAACAAAAGCCTTCCATCTCTCATTTCTATATTTAATTCTGTGCAAATCACATGCCTGGAAGCTTGCGTGTATCACCCTCACTGTTTATTCAGATTTTGACCTTAACTATTGATCATGCATTTTTTTTATTGCATATTTCCCATGTCAACACAAAATATATATTTTCTCTTGGATTAATTTTAACTATGATGATGAAAATTAGAGAAAGAGTAGAGAGAGAGAGAGAGAGTCCTCCTCGTAGCTGAGCGAGTTACGGCGTTCACTCGTCTTGAGATTGTTCGCTGCGAGACGGCATAGGTTCGAATCCGACTCTGGTCGGAATTTATTCGGCCTACGTATAGGGCCGGTAGCAACCCACCATCGTGAGAAAATTGGGGGAGCTACGAGTGACTGGTGTAAGCTGGTTTCAGATATCTTCTATAACAGCTGAGGGTTCGTCGTGCTGACCAAGGTCACCTCGTTGCCAGTTAAAAATAAACCCTTCGAGGTTTTAAAAATATGAAAACTATTTATTCCACAAAATCTAAAATTTCTCGTTATTGTCACGTGAGATTTCTTTTCAATATGACTTCTACAATACTAACTAGTTCCTAAGTAGGATAATAAGATGGACGGAGAAATATTAAAATATAAAACCAAGTGGTAATGTATGGACGTCTTGTAATCAGTGTGTTCTATTCCGAGTTCCAGTCAGGTCGCATAATGTTTCAGATTCCATTTTTTTAAACATATCCCGAGTCGTAATTAGCCTATGTGTGCAAAAAATAATGTTAAAACAAACTCTTGACCTCAATAATACAAGTTGTGTATTTTCTTTCAGCTGCGGTTCTCTTTTTCGCGAGAAATAACAAATTAACCTAATCATTAACTCAACAAATAAAAATGCATCTCTAAATTAATTAATAAAAAACTGTTATTACACCCAAAACCTCTATTTTATCGTAAATGTAAATAAAATGTCATCTCACGTAGTGAAAACAATATGAAAATTGTTCTAATAAGTGATATATGATTGTCAAACACATACATGAATACATTATGTTACAGATTCCACCTATGTAGTTTCCGGTGAAGTGATTATGATGAAATAACTTTCCGGTTCTCGTCGGTGAAATTTTTGATCGCACACCGGACACGTTTCAATGTTATTGTGAGATTGAAGTTTATCGCTGGATAATAGAAGCATTTGGTTTCGATTCGCGTAAGAGGTTGCCAATGGTTTCAACCTCTTCAACTATCTTTTCAAAAAAATGTTTGATTACGTCTGGTCCTCGGTAAACATACGGTTCATCTATCCTATCCTGTCGCGCAACAACATATCCGAAACTCGAGGCTTCGTGCGGTGTTGTGGAAGAAAGTTCGGGGATGAAGAATATACATAACTTGATTTATTTATTTCTTCTCTTTTTTTTTTAGTGAAAGCATATGCGAGTCTTATTCAAAAATTGGAATAATTGTGCCTTTCGAATCGAATTTATGGAGGGGTAGAGAGAGGGCCAATATGGACAGGTTAGAAACAAGTGATGTTATGATAATAGCCGTCGCCATTTCAGAGTGGCAAATGTTTAACATTAATTGTTGAATTTTATTTTAGGCTAGGCTTATTCAACATGCCCCACTTCGTCAATTTTATCAAAACAACTATTATTCATCCTCATCGTTGCCATTAGCCAAAATAGCCTAGCTTTTTTTTCACAATTTTCGTAGTGATCTCCGTTCGCACTTGGCTTTGTAGATTAACAAAAATCGTCTGAAGTTTGAACACGTCATACCGGTGCAAGCTGTTTTTGTGATTGTTCTCCTCGATTATTGAAAGTGTCTAATTTTCGCATATTCAAATACACACAAGTGACGGGGGTTCATGCCACATTAGTGATTTTAAATTGTATTCTCGGAGCCATGCACACATTTCCTAACATTGTTGCCTTGTAGTCGATGAGTTGTGCAGGTACAGCTGTGAAGTTGTTAATAAGACCCAACACAGACAAGTCACCCCAACATTTGCTTTTCGACATAGATTTTTAACTAGAAAATTGTTATGATTACAGTACACCCATATCAGTATACAATAACATGGTGCCATTTTTTCTGTTTCTGTTGCCAACAAAAGCAAATCTACAGACCACAGGTTCGAGAAATAAGACATTAACTATATTTTGCATACATGTAGGTACGCCCCCGCGAAGTGTGTTATTGGAAGACTCAATACATGTGAGCAGTGGAATAATTTTTTTTTCTTTTATTTTGATGTCCATGCATTTATCCGAACCCCCTTGTCCAAGCAAAACAAAAAGCTCCGGTCCCATCTGGAGACTGCAAAAACTTATATGTATGTTTATTCAGAAAAACTATCCATAGACAATACTGTTGCGCTCTCCATGTGCATTTTTCTTGTTAGCTGAACGCGAAGATGCCCGAGACTGCTTTCGAAATTGCTTTCAGCCTCGCATCACAATACAGCCGTTTTCTACAATTCTATTAGCCTACTGTTATTATCTAAAACTATTTCATCACACACACAATCAAAAAAATAAAAAATAACATTTCTCTCCTTCCCTCGCTTTTAGCCATCGTCCAGTGTCTTTCTAGATAGCAGGTAAATCGTGACTAGCAAAAATATTGAAATCGAAATATAAATTATCTGTTATAACCTCTCCTCCTCTTTTTTTTTTTCTCTCCTCTTCTTTACATACACACTCGATGACATTGAAATAAGCGAAAACACACCGCTATGCTTAAAAAAAAACATCCATTGTACAACTCTATAGGTCGAGGTTCATTAGCCTCGTGCATCTCATGCCAGCGACTGCATATCTTGTTTACAGTTTATAGTGGCATCATATTCCTTCACTCGAGAAACTTGCAAGACAACTCATTACTAGATCTGTTTTGTCCATATGACAATGCTTGCTATCAGTAATGAAATTTTTATGCTGTTTAACCTAACAGCTGAGGGGCCGGGGCATTCCACATTTACCTTTGCTAGTGCAATAAATATCAATATTTTTAAGTTGTGCAATAATTTTTAACATTATATTCATGTCCATTTCCAAAACTAGATTTATATACACAAACAACTCGCTTTTGCAATATATTATCTATTGTGAAAAATTCTCGCATGTTCGCGAAACAGGAAATACACGTTATAGCTTCCGTGAATCGAGCACAAGGTTACTGGAGCACGCAAAAAATACCGTATGCCAAAAATTAAATATTCCAAATGCAAGCATCATGCAGCAAGTATCAAAAACATGTGATTAGGAGATTTTGATAGGGAGTGGGTGAAATAGTTGTTGCAAGTTACCTTTTAAAACCCAGTACATGTGTAGAAATATATTGCGTATAAGCTGTCTCACTTTCTCCGTATGTGTGTCAGGTGGTCGTGTCGATAGTTAGTTGTATGTCACAGCTTAACCGTACTAGGTAATATTTTTACATGAGGTAAGTTGGCATACTCTGCGAGGGTATATGTTTCAAGCTTCTAGCTGTAGAGCCTATTTGCAAAGTGTAAGTTTTGCTCGTCGAAAGCAACTCAAACAGTGTTGCCAGCTGTAGGTTAATTTTCCCCGTTATACAATTGCAAGAGGTGAGTTGCTTATACCCTATCTGGAAGATATGTCCATGGCTTATGTCGTAGGTTAATTTAGTTTGCAATAGATCTTGTGTGTTGACCCTTACAAGTGATATAGCTGCCTTTCTGCCTTTGAGTCACCTGTAAGGCTATATGTGGGTGGGCGAGTGAGGTTAGTTTAGTTTACGATAGATCGACCTGTCATGCTATGTACTACTTTCTGCTTTTTGAGTTACCTGTAAGACTATATGTGGGTGGGTGAGTGAGGTTAGTTTAGTTCACGATAGATCACACTTTGAATTTGCTCACACTCTCTCTGTCTGTGTGTCGTGTCGATCGCTAGTTGTATGTTACAGCTTAACCCGAACTAGGTAATATTATATTATTATTATTATTATTATTATTTTGTTTGTTTGCTTGCGTCACAATACGGAAAAATTAATAAAAAGCACGCACGCACATATGTGTGTGTGTGTGTGTGTGTGTGTGTGTGGCACATCGTGTTCCCCGAGAGAGGTTTACAAAGGTCGCAATAGGTCTCTCCCTCTTTATCTTACAGCAACATTGGCATCTCTATTTTTTTAGTTGTAGGTGGGTTGCCAACACAATCTAGTTAATAATGCTACATATTATACACGCACACACATACTATGTTGCCATCCATTCATCTCTCTCTCTTTTACGGCAGTGTGTATTTGTTGTCGGTTAGGTTAGGTTAGGTTAGGTTAGGTTAGGTTAGGTTAGGTTAGATACATTGGCGCCGGGGACTTGGAAATAAGGCATATTCGCTCACCACTATTGTCAGCTTAGTCTCTCTCTTCATCTTACAGCAATATTGGTATCTCTATTTTTTTAGTTGCAGGTGGGTTGCCAACACACTCTAGTTAATAATGCTACATATTATACACACACACGCACACACATACTGTGTTACCATCCATTCATCTCTCTCTCTTTTACGGCAGTGTGTGTTTGTTGTCGGTTAGGTTAGGTTAGGTTAGGTTAGGTTAGGTTAGATACATTGGCGCCGGGGACTTGGAAATAAGGCATATTCGCTCACCACTATTGTCAGCTTAGTCTCTCTCTTCATCTTACAGCAATATTGGTATCTCTATTTTTTTAGTTGGAGGTGGGTTGCCAACACACTCTAGTTAATAATGCTACATATTATACACACACACGCACACACATACTGTGTTACCATCCATTCATCTCTCTCTCTTTTACGGCAGTGTGTGTTTGTTGTCGGTTAGGTTAGGTTAGGTTAGGTTAGGTTGGGTTAGGTTAGGTTAGGTTAGGTTAGGTTAGATACATTGGCGCCGGGGACTTGGAAATAAGGCATATTCGCTCACCACTATTGTCAGCTTAGTCTCTCTCTTCATCTTACAGCAATATTGGTATCTCTATCTTTTTTAGTTGGAGGTAGGTTGCCAACACACTCTAGTTAATAATGCTACATATTATACACGCACACACATACTATATTGCCATCCATTCATCTCTCTCTCTTTTACGGCAGTGTGTGTTTGTTGTCGGTTAGGTTAGGTTAGGTTAGGTTAGGTTAGGTTGGGTTAGATACATTGGCGCCGGGGACTTGGAAATAAGACATATTCGCTCACCACTATTGTCAGCTTAGTCTCTCTTTTTATCTTACAGCAATATTGGTATCTCTATTTTTTAGTTGCAGGTGGGTTGCCAACACACTCTAGTTAATAATGCTACATATTATACACACACACGCACACACATACTGTGTTGCCATCCATCCCTCTTTCTCTTTTACGGCAGTGTGTGTTTGTTGTCGGTTAGGTTAGGTTAGGTTAGGTTAGGTTAGGTTAGGTTAGGTTAGATACATTAGCGCCGGGGACTTGGAAATAAGGCATATTCGCTCACCACTGTTGTCAGCTTAGTCTCTCTCTTCATCTTACAGCAATATTGGTATCTCTATTTTTTTAGTTGGAGGTGGGTTGCCAACACACTCTAGTTAATAATGCTACATATTATACACGCACACACATACTGTGTTACCATCCATTCATCTCTCTCTCTTTTACGGCAGTGTGTGTTTGTTGTCGGTTAGGTTAGGTTAGGTTAGGTTAGGTTAGGTTAGGTTAGGTTAGGTTAGGTTAGGTTAGATACATTGGCGCCCAGAACTTGGAAATAATGCATATTCGCTCACCACTATTGTCAGCTTAGTCTCTCTCTTTATCTTACAGCAATATTGACATCTCTATTTTTTTAGTTGGAGGTGGGTTGCCAACACACTCTAGTTAATAATGCTACATATTATACACACACACGCACACACATACTGTGTTACCATCCATTCATCTCTCTCTCTTTTACGACAGTGTGTGTTTGTTGTCGGTTAGGTTAGGTTAGGTTAGGTTAGGTTAGGTTAGATACATTAGCGCCGGGGACTTGGAAATAAGGCATATTCGCTCACCACTATTGTCAGCTTAGTCTCTCTCTTCATCTTACAGCAATATTAGTATCTCTATCTTTTTTAGTTGGAGGTGGGTTGCCAACCCACTCTAGTTAATAATGCTACATATTATACACGCACACACATACTGTGTTACCATCCATTCATCTCTCTCTTTTTTACGGCAGTGTGTGTTTGTTGTCGGTTAGGTTAGGTTAGGTTAGGTTAGGTTAGGTTAGGTTAGGTTAGGTTAGGTTAGATACATTGGCGCCGGGGACTTGGAAATAAGGCATATTCGCTCACCACTGTTGCCAGCTTAGTCTCTCTCTTCATCTTACAGCAATATTGGTATCTCTATCTTTTTTTTTAGTTGGAGGTAGGTTGCCAACACACTCTAGTTAATAATGCTACATATTATACACGCACACACATACTGTGTTACCATCCATTCATCTCTCTCTCTTTTACGGCAGTGTGTGTTTGTTGTCGGCTCTATTGCCCAGTGTATGTATGTTACGTCAGTATATAAATTAGTTAAGTCTCAAGCAAGATAGCCCTTGTCAAATAAGAAAAAAAAGCTGAAGATAGGTGTTGGTAATACTGTCGGTTGTTTAACTATTCCCTCTCTCTCTTTTTCTCCTCTTTTTTTTTTGTAAACAACTATGGCAAACCAGTAGGTTGGCAAATTGCTTTATGCACTGTAAGGCCTCAAGCAGTATTGCCAGCTCCTTGCTTTAGGTTAGGTTAGACCAAAATAAAAACCTTGGTGACTTTTCGAGTAAAATGTTAGCAACACTACGAGCACACAAGTGCCAGCTCCTTGCTTTAGGTTAGATTAGACCAAAAAACCTTGGTGATTTTTTCGAGTAAGATATTGGTCATACTGCAAGAAAATAGAGCTTATGCCTTACAAGAGCAGACCATTAAAACAAGCCTCAAGCAGTATTGCCAGCTCCTTGCTTTAGGTTAGATTAAACCCAAAAAACCTCGGTGATTTTTTCGAGTAAGAGGTTGGCAACACTGCGAGCCTCACCGAGCCTCATTTTCGGTTGGCAACATTGCGAGAAAAGCCTCAAGCAGTGTTGCCAGCTTCTTGTTTGAGGTTAGGTTAGATCGAAAAAGAAAAACTTTGGTGATTTTTTCGAGTAAAAGGTTGGCAAGGTTGGCAACACTGCGAGCCTCACCGAGCCTCATTTTCGGGCTCAGAACCGGGGACACTACTCTACTTGCAACACTGGGCGCACATAGGCCCCTCATAAAAAGCTACAGTAATAGGCCACAGTGTTGCCAACTCTGTGCCCTCAAAATATACATCATAAAAGGCTACGACGAGCCTCAAATAATAATTCGAGCCTCAAAAAAAGATTCAGAACTCTCATGTACGCTGAGGCTAGTGGGGTTAACATACACCGTAAAAGGCTACGCCTCGCCCGAACACATGTACACTCACACACAAAAAAAAAAACTAAAAAAATATACACCGTGAAAGGCTACGCCGAGTTGGAAACACTGCTGGTGAGGTTAACATACACCATAAAAGGCTACGCCTCGCCCGAGTTGGCAACACTGCTTGTGAGGTTAACATACACCGTGAAAGGCTTCAAAATATCAGTTGGTGAAATTTTCGTGGGGTGAGTTGGCAACACTGAGCCCCACATGATGATTCGAGCCCCAAATGAGGGCGCAGAACTGTCTTTTTGTGTCTACTGAAATGTATTGGAGAATATATTAGATCGGTGCGAAATGCCTTTTGGCTGAGTTCAGAGCAAATTAAAATCTTCCATGTAAGATCTTTGATTTTACCTGCGATTACACCACTAAAAAAATGAACGTAATTTTTAATATTTATAAGAATTATTCAATTTTTCTCTACTTCTCGGTTCGTTGAAATTGAGATTTTGTAATTCAATATTTCCCCTCCCCCCATCGTTAATTCCAAACTGATTCATTCCGTTTCACACGGCGTGGACAATGAACACAATGGGATATGTCTAAACCTTACGAAAATTTTCTGCCAACGGAAGGGTTCGAACCTACGACCGCCAAACTGACAAACCTGAACGGTAGCCACTACCCTACAAGCTTTCGTTCCTTAACCCAGGTAGAAGAACCGCTACACCACGCCTTTACCTTCGAATGAATCAACATTTTTTTTAAAAGTATTCTGTCCCTTTAATATTGTAAATGTCGTTTGGTATACGTGTAGTTGAACTTTGACTTTAATTTTGATTTCCTTTCTTGTAGTATAACCGATATCTTCGAGAAATAATTTTCGAAGTGATTAAAGCGAGAATATTGGTAGTTGTGAAAATGCCAGTTATTTCTTCTAACTTGTTATTGTGATTAGACATTACTAATGGAAAATAGCTAGAGGCTTGAACATTACGGGACGATGTTCTTTTCCTGTGATACTGTAACAGACAAGATGCTTGTTTACTGATGCAAGTCTTGTGTCCAGAACAGTCTTATGAAATGTATTTGCTTTTGCGTAAGTTAACACGAAATAATTACACCGTGTGCGAACTGCCAAATCTGTGCAACGTTATACGTAAACAGGCGGAAAATTTTATTCATAAAATCATGTCACATTTGACAGTATTAGTCAAAAGAGACTTGTGGGTGTTAAGGTGCTGGACTAAATCCTTCTAATTTTTCTTCCTCGAAGAACAACAATTTCTAAGGAAGAGCAACAGTGATGATCTTTCTCATTTCTTTTAAATGCTTACACTTTCCTTTAATTGGGTTAAAAATAAATAAGAATATTGCTTGTATTTCTGTCATTGACGTAGACCAGAGAGAGAGACAGACAGACAGATATTACAAAATAGTTCAAATAGTGCGAGCGCCATTAAAAAGTCATGATAATTCTATGTTGCGTACTTAAAATTATTCATACAATAAAGACCATGTCTAATTATGAGTTAACAAAAAAACAATAATAAAGAGACATTTTCGCATCACGATTGCAGTTCGAAAAAGACGGGACAGGGATTGAAAGTAACGCACTGTCCTGACTAAATCGGTGAATCGGACGTCTGCTAGCCTTGCATCAATGATTATAAAACTAAAACCACCCAATATTGCAGCTTGAAGACTTTTGCGCAAGAAACAGATTCATTTATGCAAGAGCAAAATTGAAATTTTTACACATTTCAAAAATCGACGATGTTATTTTCGTACTTATTTATTTATAGGTTCACATTTAAATATTTTAGGGTTCGAGGGGGGAGCATGGCCCACATGGCCCCTCCCCTGGGTACTGACCTTACGTAGACAGTGGAAGAGAAATTTTGGAGATTCTTTCTATTAAATTTAGTATTTACATTCACCTTATGCTCAGATAGATTAAACCGTTTATTGACAATCGTGAACTTTTCATTTAATAGATAATATTTGGTTTTAGACGACGGGAGAACATTGGTCGAATTTCCTTTCTTGCTCTTTTGAGAGAATATATACTTCTACAATAGCAATCGCGTTCGGAAACCGTGAAAAAAATGACTTGGTTTTCAAAGACAGACAAGCTTGGTAGTCTAGTTTGCTCGCGATCAAAGTGACTCACTCACGCTATTCAAGGCCGCTTCTTATCGCAAAACACTGTGGTTCGATGCACAGTGTCTGCACCCAGCACGTTACAAGTGACCAGAGTCGAATTTGAAAGAGAATCTGAAGAATGGTAGATTTCATCAGAGGCGGCTAGGTAGGCACCAGCTCAACATGCAATAGTTTAAGTGATAATTCCTGACAAACAAAAAACCGTATTGAATAATTATTGGGATAGTAATACGTGTATCCGCTCCTTTTTAACAATGTAAGCTCGAAGGCAATCTGTATTCCATTTATTTATATTGGCAACTTGGTCAACCGGAGGTTATTTTATCGCCTTCGATGATCGAATTGTCTGATCGATTATTTTTTGTTTACCGAGGAACATGCCCCATACGAGATTTCCGAGACCGGGTTACGCTACTCACTCGTAGCTCCCCAATTTCTTCACGATGGTGGGTTTCTACCGGTCCCATACACAGGCCGATAACCTAGAGAGTGAGCATAGGCGGACTCGAATCCATGCCGTCCTGCAGTCGGAGTCCAAAGCACAGCTCCTTTGACCGCACGGTCACGGAGGAGAACTTTTCTTATCTTACCTTTGGCTAATCGCGACGATGAGGATGAATTATGAACAGAAAAATAAAGAAGGTCACGCACAAAGTAGAGGACGATCTTCAACCTCTTGGGATGACGAGTTCAAGCCCTAAATATGAGGATTTCAACCTTAGACGACCTCAATTTCAAAATTATAAACAAAATTCCTACTTACACTAAACTTCTCATCAAGGCCAAAATAGTTTGTAACTGTGAAACTACCCCTGAATACAAATTGACATTTTTTTTCCATGTGAGTAAGAATTCAATGTGTGGCATACAGACATAGATGATACCTTTTGAGAAACAATTAACTGTACCCTGTCCCAGCATCTCTGGAGCACAGCCACGCATAGCGGAAGAGAAGTGGGGAGAGGGGATCGAGTGGACAGAGCGAATCAGTGCACGCTGCTGGGAAGGCTGGTAACTGCAGTGGTTTCCTCCCTCCACGCAATCCCGTTCCTCTCACGTGTTCATTGCTGCTCAGATACTTTTTTTCGTTCACCTGCTCCAGAGATAAGTGGGACAGAGTGTAGTTCGCATACATGTAGCAAGTAAAGAAACTTATCCCAGAATTAAAATTCCACGTAGTTTTAAAACGTTTGTTTAAGCAATGAATGACTGGAAACGGATCACACATAATTCCCTTGCCCAAATCTAGTGGTCGAAAATTAATTTCAAGACATTTCATATCTATTCACCATATTCCAAGTTATAAGGAACTATTTCGTAGATGTTCATGAAACCGTTATAAAATTACAAATAAAATATATTCACAAGCTTAGATATACTAATACGAAGAAAGAAATTCAGAGTTAAATTTCAAATGCATGTGTATAAAGTAATTCTAGAAGTACAGAGCTATATCTGAGTATTTAACTTCTTTTTTGCAGATAACGTTACAATATTGAGGCGACAGAATAATTAGGAACTGTAGCTCCAAGAAAACAAAGGGCGTAGTGTATTGGTTAGAGTTCTTGAAAGCATTGCGGTCCCACGTTCGATCCTCCATACTAGATGTTCCTTAAAAAAGAATCCCTTCCATTAAACAAGAGCATGGTAACATTATTTGTAATAGCAGTATATAGTCACTACATTGTTCGGCATATGAAATTTATATAAAAAAATAAACAAATAAATGAATTGACACACGTTCAACGGGATATTTTTATATATAAGATCGTGAATTATGATACTCTAACGATAATTGTGTACTGCTTCAAAGACATTGACAAATATTAATGAAATAACTATTTATATGTGTGGCAATTCAGGACATGCTAATTTTACCCCTTTTCCCAGTTGAGTTCAATGCAAGGATACCTCCGCAAATATCGAATGAAAAGTTCTCACCATGTGCAATTCTCCATTAAATGTTTTCGCCGAGTCTTACTACTTTCGTTTTCTTTGTTACAAACAATACTTGTTTGCACGTTACATGCAGGAGAGTTACATCTACATTTCACATTGGTCAGCTCCTTTTACCTTGCTTATAGAGCGAAAGCTTGTAGGGTAGTGGCTACCGTTCAGGTTTGTCAGTTTGATGGTCGTAGGTTCAAACCCTTCCGGTGGCAGAAAATTTTCGTAAGTTTTAGACATATCCCATTGTGTTCATTGTCCACGCCGTGTGAAACGGAATGAATCAGTTTGGAATTAACGATGGGGGGAGGGGAAATATTGAATTACAAAATCTCAATTTCAACGAACCGAGAAGTAGAGAAAAATTGAATAATTCTTATAAATATTAAAAATTACGTTCATTTTTTTAGTGGTGTAATCGCAGGTAAAATCAAAGATCTTACATGGAAGATTTTAATTTGCTCTGAACTCAGCCAAAAGGCATTTCGCACCGATCTAATATATTCTCCAATACATTTCAAAATGTTATTGAATGTTTCATGTCGATAATTTGACCAATGCATCCATTCTTGACGCTCAGACGATATTTTCTGCAACTACCTCTTCTCTCCAGTTCCTTCTCCTTCTCCTCTCCCCTCTTTCTGTTCTGTTTTTATCTCACATCGCCTTCCCTACTTTTCTCGCATCTTATCTCCATCCCACTCTTCTCCACTCCTCTTATCTCCTTTCCTGTCTTAGATTTCCGACTCCACTGCACTATTCTCTCTTTGTTCGTTCTTCTCTTTTTCTCTCCTTTACTCTACTCTCCACTTCCCTCTTCTCGTCTCCACCTCTCCTCTCCTCTCGTTTTCCTCCTCTTTTCTCTTCTTTGTTCTTTTTTCCTCATCTCTCCTCGAATCTTTTTCCATTCTCCTCACTACATCTCCTCTCCTCGTCTATCCTCTCTTTCTTCTCTCCTCTACTTTTCCTCTTCTCCTTTCGCTTTCTCTTTCTCCTCTCCTTCGTTTCCTCTCACCTCTTTTCCTTACTGTAGACTCATCAGCGATGAAATACTACAAAACCTATTTTTTTCTTTCAGAAAGAATTTTGTCATTTGCGATATAATAGTGATATTTTTAATAATTTTATACAATAATAATTGTTTATATTTCTTTCGCGTATTTTATAAATATCTATTGTGCATGTGGCAACCCTGAAATTGAGCCTAACTCTGCACGCAACCCACCAACGGCTTGTGTAAATTGGGTTGCCTAGTTTAAAATGTCGTTGTCCTAAAACTTTTGAGAGACACTGTACAATACATACAGCACAAAAGGCACGCCGAGTTACACCGTCAATGCTGTGTGCACGGTGTTTACAATTGAGAAAGCTAAAATATTCTTCCATACGTGTACAGTAAACGTTGTAAAGTATGTATTTAATCAGCGCCATTCTTCTCTACCTAAAACCATTTAATACGCAGCGATATTTCTCTCGGTTGAATAGCTATCGTCATTTAAAAGTGTGAAGTGATACGTTGTTTATATCTCATGCGACCGCCATTACACTTGCACTCGTGACCATGAGGTCACTTCTGATTGGTTATGCTACGAAAAATGTTACGGAAATAGAGCCGGTTATATTCTTGAGAAATGCCATGAAATATGCCATGGCATCTAAAATGCCATAACATTTCTCATTTTACACGGTAGCTTTTTGGTCATGGCATAAATGTAAAGAAGAATGCTAAGGAAAATGTATTCGTCTAAAGCGGACCTAACTCTGGAATACCACTTTATCAGAACAAGAATATTGAAATAAATCTAAACCCATTACATAAGCTCGGAGATTATATACTCGGATGAGGAGGATATGAGAAGCAGTAAATAGGAAAACCAAAAGCATTATTAGAAAGCTGTTTGAGGAGCAGCTGGACAGAAGGCATTGAGGTTGAATGTTTAAATATTAATGAAACCTTTCCTGAATTTAATTGCACAAATGAAATGGAAGATTTTGAGCGTGATTTTAGTTTTCAGAAATACAAACGTAAATGCAAATGTAACAATATAAAAGATTTTGAAGTTTTATGTAACTACTAGTAGGCCTATTTAATTGTTTACTCATTTATTACTAATTATTCCCTGTAACCGACAATGCATTTCCTTCCTTATGCAGTAACTCTTGAAAAATATACATGTGAGACTGTGTCGCAATGTTGAATAATAACAATTATAGTCACTGGCTCACTACAAAGACACAATTTCATATAAAATGGCATAAAAAGGCATTTATACCAGAGTCGTGGTTTCCAGGGTGCACTCTCCCATTTAACATAATCTGTTGTGTCACTGAGGTAAGTAGGCGACGTGATTGGTTACTTGCGAAGTTGCCTTTCCTACGCATCACAGCAGACGCTCGAAACAGCCAATCAGTCGAGAACGTTCTTAAAGTCTGCTCGCGCTCTTATGCTATTGCAGGCCGGGAATAACGCCGACTGTACTTTAACTTTAAAATGGACATTGGGAGTCAAAATACGCGAAATTTAGAAACTTGTAAGAAACTGGCAACTACATAAATAGAGTTACATTAAAATCTGACTTACCTTGGAGGCAGAAGGTTAAAAAATAAAAAAATAAAAAATGAAATCTCAATTCCTAACTTCTCAGGGTCCTCACTACGGAGGACATACAGGTTGAAAGAAGACGGAAAAGGAAGATTTTTTTAAAAAAAAATTAACATAAATAAAGAATTTCCATTGGCAAGCCGTCAATATAGGTTATGTAGGCTAGTAAATTTTTCACAAATGAAATTTTGGAAAACTTTCAAGCATTGATTACGACATATATTCTTACAAATATGATTTGATTTTTGTTATTTAGCGTCGCTTTTCTACCCCTTTTGGCTAATCGCGAGTGATGAAATTATTACATTAATGAAAGGACACTCACCATGCCCAGGACAGAATTCAAACCCGGGACCCCTGACGTCGTAGCGCGTGATGCTAACCACTCCGCCACGGGATTGGCGGTGCATTTTTACATAAAAGGAAAGTCTACTAACGCTTATTTCTTTAGAATTTTAGTTTACTGCATGAATTTGCATTTATTAAGTCGAAGTTCAATTATGTACATATGAAAAAATCGACATCATTACCTGAGAAGGGAGGCACTGTAATGGCTCCAAAACTTTGGAAGAGTCTAACGAGACCGTAAGAGGAGCTGATCTTCTCCGTACCATGCTGATCGGCCAGGAGAACAGGAACCAGCAGGAACCAGGACCCTAAGCACAGACCATAAATCCCAACGAGCACCGCCAGCACGTAGAAGGAGTCAGCCAAAGGCAGAAAGAGCACCGACACAGCAGCTCCAAGAATACTGGAACGGCAGCATAACAGGTGAGAGAGTTTCCAAGTAATGTAAATATGTGCAGCATATAATTTTTAAATTGATGAAAAGCACTATAATTAAATCGGTCACACGAACAACGCTGTAACTAACAGTTTTGTCGACAGGAATGTAAAGTTGGAGAAAATTGTTTTGGGACTCGAGAATATACATCTTTATGAGCAGATGGAATATTATTCTGCACCGTGGAACTTTATATTTTGGGAATAATGTAAACAACATGATAGATTTCTGTGATGTTCCTGTAGCATTGGTTTTTGTTGGATACAACGCTGCTCGTATAACCGATTGATTTAAATAAATAAAACTGAAAGAAATTAAGTGCAACAAATATAAGAACAGTAGATGCAGGAATGAGGGGGGTACAATGTTAGACAAAGGGATTTAGAAAAACTATTACAACATTGAAAAGCATTGGATAGTTTTCTTAAATTACAGCGAAGAGTTTAATATTACGATTTTCAATATATCAAAGTTCTTTTTGGAACTAAGCGTCTTGAATTCTGCAAACATGCATACTTGAACTTACCCATGGTAGCATACAGGGTACTTACTCCACCAGTATAAAAGAGTTTAATTACAAATTATAATTATATTCATTTATGAAATTCTTAGAGTATAATTAAGTTTAATATTGTAAAAAGAAATCAATTTTCCATCAGAACGTCTGTAGAAGAATTAATCAATGTTCTAAGATTTTGTATAATTTTCAGGATAGTTCAGACTGTGGAAAGTGTTCTATTGATAAATAAACTCTAATCCTCATATTTGAGACTTGATTTTACATTTTGAACTTAATTTTTCAACATTTCGTGATAACTTATGGTAGGAAAATGTACCTCACATCTTTCGAAACAACAAAAATTAACATTAAAAATGAAATATGTACGTATGTCCGGGTAATGTCTAGAGAAAGGATTACTATTAGGAGATAGATATGGCCACTGTGCGAATTAAACTTTTTTCTGGGGGGGTGCTAACTCAGTGATTTCATATCGGGAGGTAGATATTTTTGGGTATGCAAATTTATACATTGTACAGTCACGGACACTTCTGGGTTGTAACAACCTCATTGACTTTCAATGAGATCATTACAACCCAGAGCTGTCCGTGACTTACCTTATATCTAACCTGTATAGTAGTATATTTACATTGTAAGAAAATCCAAACTTAAAAGCAAACAAAGCTATCGAAGTATTATCACCGAAAATTTGACCAAAATTCTATTGCCAAATTCAAGCTCAATGTCCACATAACCCACAAGTTTCTTGTGAACAATTTAATACACGTAAACTGTCAGCACTGTGCCAAGTGGAAAACAGGTTGCTATTGGAATCGGTGACGCTGATCAGTTGAAGCATTGTGCCCTTATTTAATCCACAAGGCTGCATACTTTTCGGCAGGGAAATCTTTGATGACTGGACACGATTGATTTTTCAATTGTATTTGTTACATAGTTAAGAAATGGTATATTATGCTTTCAATTCCATTGTCTTTGAGGGGATAAAAAACATTCCTGACAGAGATAAAAAAAATGTTATTTATCAGGGATAAAATTTTTTGTGAGGGAAGAAATTCCAGGATTCCTCCCCCCCCCCTTCCGTTAATTCGCACACTGGATGTGGTAATGTATAGACGATTATAAAGATATATTGTTTTTGCAGTCCAAGAAGTCTATAAAGAGTTAACAGGCAACATGGTAAGAGACAAAATTGCACTTATAAGCATTACGATGAAAAGTTTTTTGTGTGAGAATTAGCTTTTAACTTACAGCTTATATTATATGAAATTATATTAACATTTAATAGTTGTAACCTAATTTGGTTCCAATAGCTTCTGTACAAAAACATTTTAAATATCTTATAGACTTTAATATATGATAATGTGTGGATATGGCCTGAGAGTGCGACGAATAGTTCTACGCTATATAGTTTTCATCTGAAGTGAATGCTATTTGAAACATAATAAATTTTACAAGCAATGGTCAGTACAGAGCTTTGTCATCATGATCTCTGGCTTTTGGAAATGCACAAATGTGACAGTTGTGCATGAAAATGCGCTGAATCTAAGGTGATACACTATTTTACAGATACATTTATTTATTTATTTAAACAAGAAAAGCATGACGTCACTTACCTTCCAATGTAACCCTTTCGTCGCTCAAAAAGTTTAAGATCAGAAAGCCAACCCAGACCTAACCGCCCCACAAGGTCCAACACAGCACTAATTGACACTAAATATCCGGCCTCAGTCTTTGTGTAGCCTGTAGAGGTTGCATACGCCGGAACGTAGTAAAGTACATAGGGACATCCTGCTGACATCAGCATGACGGACACACTCATGAAGAGGAAGTGCACGTCCTTCAACAAAGACAAGTCTAAGTACTTCTTAATCTTCTCCGACATGGTCTTCTTCTTCTCACAATTGAGTTCTGGAATGGCCGTTTGCAGGCTCTGAAGAATTGCTTCTTCCATCTTCTTGTCTTTATACACACACGTGGAATCCGTGCTGAGATCTTCCACACTGTGAAGAATACTGGAACTCCTGAAGATGATCGGCTTGATCTGCTGTATCATGTCTCCAATCTTGTCCTTCTCTTCTTCACTGTCAGTCAGCTCGTGCGAAGCGTCACTGATGGAAGATCTCTTTTCGAAAATGGCGGTTAGATTGTTAGCGTTCGAACCGTCGGCGTTAGGAGTTGTTTTGATTGGTTCGTTAATGAACAAAAATTGAAGTTTACTCGCTCCTCCAGCCATTTTCATATCTTCCGGAGAACATGAAATTTTCACTCCCACAAGCCCATCCACATCTTTCAGCACATTGTTCTCATGCCTGAAGTCTGAGTCATTTTTACCCTCTTTGAGTTCCACGAGCCTTTGGTGCACAACAAGCGGCCTGTAGAGCGCAGCACTAACACACACGTGAAGCATGCACCCACCGAGGATAAGTATGGTTCCATGGAAGCCGTAGGTTTCGACTAGGAAATCTATAAGCATTGGGAAAACAAAGCTACCAGCTGCGGTGCCTGAAACGCATATCCCGTTGGCGAATGCACGATGTTTGTCAAAGTACCTTGACACGATGATGATGCCTGGAGTAGTTGACAGTCCTCCTCCGATTCCTACAAATGAAAAACAAATATAATGCTTTAGAATAACGGAACATGTAACCTCTTTCCTACTGCTGTATATTTTTAATTCATTTATAGTAACGCTTTGTGATACTATCCAATACATTATTTTCAACAGTTTTCCAAAGTTTCCTTGAACGTACAAACCTGGCAACATGACTCCGTATTTTATCCTGAAACAAATATTCAGAAGAAACCAAGTATATTTTCAAAATTTATCATATTTGCGTATGCAGGTTACAAATCTAAATATCCATAATTCAACCTAGATTGGAATCTACAAGAACTATGAGCTAGTTATTTTTGTTAACTAAAACCCATAAAGATTTTTTACAGTAATAAACGTTCGAAATATGGAATATAAATAACGCACAAGTTATTCTGAGAAACCCTGATTTAGTACATTGGACATTGTACTTACTGGTACATACTAATTTTTATGACAGCTGTCTGCAAGAACGGGAGAGACAAACAGTAAAGGTCTTATAGATATAAGATTCTCTACACCACTACATTTAACAGAACACTACTTACCGATTTCCAATTAAGCAAAGTTTTGGAAAATAGCGAACATTAGAACGCAACAATTAAACTTGAAATAATTAGTTTCCTCATCCCCTCACCTCACACAAAATGCTCACCAAGATTTTTTAAAAATATTTTCGGGTATTCTAAAACTTTTTAAAAAGTATTTTTTCTTGAAATGGCAAAATAATTTACAAAAAATGTGTTTGCATGCTTATTTTGACTTCCCACAATATGCATGTGACAATTTAATGAAACTAAAAATGTTCGTATTGAATAAAAGTGTATTGTAGTCAAAAAACGAAGTACGAGGTAATGTCAACGAGGATGATCTTGACTGGGATTCATTGATTGAAGATGTAAGCATTCAGAAGTTGAATGGGTCAAATGTCTTCACTGTGTAAGTTACAAAGTATTTAAATTCTTTAATTTGTTGTGAACGTAAAAATATGTGTGTGCCTTTTCTAATTTGGGTTTTTTCATTAGCAAGTCTCAACGAAATATCTAATCGATCCCCATGTCTCGAATTATTAATACTATAACTTGTTTTGAATTATTGTTTTAAGTCCACTTTATGCACAGGTAGGCTAAGTGGGACGGGACACTAAAGTGGGATCCGAACCACTGTGCAATGTGCCTCCGCTGGTTATCAAATCCGGGACCCCTTGATTACAAGGTGACTACTTTATCACTACGCCATCGGGGAGGCCCCACAATAACTTGTTGAATTTAATAATTGGTTTATTGTCATTCTATCATAAATAAATAAACACTTTGACTTGAAAATAAATATATAACGATTTTTAGAAAGAAGAGAAGCATCACACACTGAAGACATTGAGATCAATTTAAAAAAAACAAATAAAATAAATGGTATTAATGAGGAAGACTTTACCTCGTACGTTGATAAAAACCTATTGTATCAATGCCGTGAAAACACGGGAAAATATATGATAAGTTATGATAAATAAATGTTCGAGTTTATTCTACTTTCCAATAATTATAGAAACATGTGAGTACTGAGAAAATGGCTCTCATTACATAATTTTGTCACATACATACAAATATGAGCTTACCCATTCTGCTGTGTTCAGTGCTGACACACCAAGGAAAGAAGGGAAAACACATGTTATTAATTTGGTGATTAAGTTTCTATCTATAAGTCTATGTTAGAATGTATCTAAAAAGATATTGCTTCTCAAGATGATACTATCTTATAGTGTTGCCAATTCATTGACTAGAGCAACAGATAAATGAATAAGCCAAATGCATGCAGTAATTTGCTTTAACTGGATTCAATAGTTATTGCAAAACTTGCAAACTCAACTATAACAAATTTAGGCAAATAAAGAATTAAATTTGAACTATCGATTTTAAATCAGAAACATAACACTCTCCATCATGTCACCTGCTTCACACTTACTGTATGTCCTATAACGGAAATGATATGAAGGTGGTATACAATGAACAATGCCATTGGTGATAGTAAAGAATTACCTACAGTAGAAAAAACACAGATAATCTTGTGAGGTGCAAATTTCAACCATCATGTAACCTTGGAAATACATGTAATCAACATATCGAATTCAAAACTGAGTCTTTCTTTCTATGACCAGCATGAATTTGCAAATTATATGTCTTTCTCATAATGTTTATAATGTTTGCTTCATCATTGGATTTCTTACTAGTGTTAACTTATGCTTTGAAAGACAAATCTATACTAAAAGGTATTTTCGCAATGTTAATACAACATTTCATACAACTCAGGTAGAAGTACAAGTGAGGGTACCAAATATTTTATATTCAAAATTTGTTCTTCAGAAACAGGACGTTTCAAGGGTAAATGTGTGAAAGTAAAACACTGGCTTTGTACATGGAAGACCAGCAAAACTTTGAAGAATAAGTTCCAGGTTATATAAAATTGCTGTTAATACTAACACAACGGACCTTAGTTTTCACACATGGTATGCACTGCAGTTGGAATTTTCTTTTGATGTTTGAGTTTACTTCGGTCTCAAACTGAGGAACTTACCTGTGAGCACTCCGAAGGTGACAAAAAGGTGGAGCAGGCTCGTCGCAAAATAGCTGAGAATGAGGCCCACGGCACAAAACACTCCTCCTACGAACACAACTGTCCTGCAGGTGAATTTCTGACATAACGCACTGGTCAATGGAGCTGGAAGTAGACAATGAGAATAAAAGTTTGTGAAACCATATCAATCTGCACATAAAATGCTCTTTATTCCTAACGTGCATAATTACAAGCCTGCTTTTACAGTACTTAGTGAAATACAGTTATAATAATCTAATACTACACGATTGAAATAAAATAAACTCTGTGGTGTAACATCCCATTGATGAGTGACTCGTGGTGAGCATTGATACAAATATTAATTGATGAATTGCACTGGTTACAAAGATGGAGAAGGAGCAAGCTGTAATATATATGAACATGGACGAATCCAAAGTCGAGTTACTCGACTTTCTCCTTTCTCCCCCTCCTTTTCCAGCTGATAATTCTCTCATCTCAGCTATATAGAGGTATATATGTATGTATTTGTGTGTGTGTGTGTGTGGGGGGGTGGGTCCTGGCCCCCCTTGATAAATTTTGGGAGGACAGAAAAAGCCTTCAGCCTAAGGCGTCTGTGCTTATCGCTACTAGGATAGAGTTAGATTGGGCGAGAGTTGTTTAGGGGATTAGGGGATATGACTTTTGTGGACCACCCATGGAACTCGTATGGTGAGATAAATTACTAACACAAGATGGTGAAAGGGTCGTGTTTGATAAATATACACAAATGTTTGGAAATCTAATAACTATTATAAGTCATAATTTGGGCAAACCGACAGAGTACTCAGTAACCATGACTGATTCCATTTAACTAAAAGCAGTTTGTGTTGAAATTTGACAACACTCGACACAGAAATACTGTATAAATGGGAAAAACACTTTTTAGACTATGGATAACGATTTCAGTTACTGGCGCACTAATCGTAGATTTGTGGTGTCAACCACGCCCAGCATTTGCAGAAAAGAGTGGAAACAATTCCATTTGAATTTCGGACGAACTTGGAAGTACGTAACGCCCTTCTCTTGACGTAGATTGCATTTTACACTAATTAATCTCTCGCACGGCGGAGCCAAGTTCATTCTTGCACCGGTCACGTGACAGAGCAAATAGAAATCAATAC
The DNA here is from genome assembly GCF_977018435.1 of Lepisma saccharinum. Classification (NCBI taxonomy): domain Eukaryota; kingdom Metazoa; phylum Arthropoda; class Insecta; order Zygentoma; family Lepismatidae; genus Lepisma; species Lepisma saccharinum. The sequence continues at coordinate 101,270,208 of NC_139231.1, forward strand.
CCCCCGTTCTGTGTACACAACCGCTCCACTTGAGGCGTTCTTCACACACATCATCGGGTAGGTAAGATACACGAGTCGAGAAAACATTTGGCTATGGTAGAATATCCGTGCAGATAAATTAGGGTGGTACCCACACTAAACCAGGCCCTTTTAAGCTTTTCGAAACAAGAACGAGACGAAAGTCTGTTGAATCGAGACGAGACTGAGGCTTGATCTTAGAATGCCTCTTCCATCTCCAAGCATGGATTGTACTGAGACTACAGAGTCTCGAACTGTTTAAAAAACCGAGACCAAGAGCGAGACAAGAGCTAATACTGAAAACCAAGCAGAAGTCGGTGTAATCGAGACAAGATTTAAACTTGCTGACCAATTCTTGTTTGAGTTAGAGTTTCGTGTTTTGGTTTTAACTCCACTTTATGCACATGAAGGCTAAATGGGACTGGACCGGATACTGATGCCTCCACCGGGTGTCGAACCCGGAACCCCTTCATTACAAAGCGACGACGACGATAATAAATTCCAAGGAAATGTATGAGAATATAACCTACATCAAAATTGCTTTACTATGCAGTGAATTCCAACATTAGATGTTCACTTTATTTCTCTCACGATCACCACTGTTAAGGAAATAATATCCTAACATTTTAGCCAGTTCGGATAGTGGAAAAAACTTTTAACATTGAATCAATGCATAAACAAATCGAATCGTTTCCATAGACGATCTTTCATGTAGAAACTGATATAGAAAATGTATTTGAAGATAAAGGAGTTTAGGAAGAAGTGGCTGCAAGATAATGCGAAGTTCTTACGTTGGAAGCTCAATTTGACGCCTTCTACGAGAAAAGCTACAGTAGCTGACGTCATGGGAGCCCCAAGTTCACGTCGGTGCTACACACGCCCTATCTGCTATATTTCAACTATCGCAGACCTTTCGGTGTTTCTCATGTTGCTCAACGTTGAAATGAAAATTAATAGGCTGGCAGTTCTAATTAAAAATGTACTATTTATTTATTATTTTAGACTGTATGTGCAACATTCAATGTGCGCATTTAAAAATAAGTACTCGCACAATAAATTTAATTCTTCTTATTTCTTTTATCCCTCTTTTTTGCTGGTGTCCCCTCTCTTTTTCCCTCTCTCTCTCTCTCCCCTTCCTCAATATGTTATATCCTTCAGCTATACTACTAGATCTTGTGAAAAGCCGCATTCTTTCCGTCTTTTGTAGAGTCACGGGCACTTCTAGGTTGTAACAACCCTATTGGATGAGATTGCTACAACACAGAAGTGTCTGTGACTGTCCGAGAAAATGGTCTTTGATTTATCTGCACTTATTGAAGGAAAACAATGGAACATATTATTTAAAATCAAAATTTAAATCTAAAATCACCTCTATTCTGTCGAACATTGTCTAATTGTTGCTCCAATACTAATTAACCTACCTGTATGTAAAGCAGACATAGTACATTCATTTGTTATTAACATATTGAGAAAAATACTACTTTATAATACATTTTGAGTGGGACTGTTCTGTGTCCACCCGCTAAAACCGCCACGGAGACTAATGCGTTTGAAATACTTTCAGTTTTATTTTGGGTACGAATCGAATTGAGAACAAAGGGTTAGAACTGATGAACTGTTCCTCTTTCCTTTGTCTTATTCTGAGTTTACCCTCTCGGCGCGACTCGTGGTGGTATTGATTTTCCGCGAACACGTGCAGGTGTGTTCCCGTTTTGATTCCAAATATGAGCGTTATATAACCGCTACAAATCTATCGAAAATAGTACTGTAATAAGGGTTAACATATGCCAGTCATCCGTTCCAATAGACTCTTTCCTACTTAGTAACATTTCTACTTGGGTCATTCTTCCGTTGTATAATCGCTAGGAATGCTGTCGAGTTAGGTATATATTCTGCCCATTACTTCACTTCAGCTTGCCTCAAGGTAAAAGTTCCTTACCGTTAAATTGGACACCAGGTATCTCAAAAGCAAGAAAAGAAATAAATGCTTAGCTTCTATGGTAGAGTGCATTCACTTCTCTACTCACGATTCCAAAGGTTCTGCGTTAGAGTCTTGGTCCAGGGTGTGGGCTTTACTTTGTCATTATGCTTAATCTAATCATCCTTCATTCAACCTCCTCGCCACGATTAACAAAAATATGTGAAAAGCGGCGTTAAACAACCAAAAACAAACGGATTTTGGTTTGATCTTTTTTGTTATTTCGGATTTTAAGCAGCAGTGACTTCATTTTGGTAGCGAATGAACACATGTTGGATCTTTATATATAAACTTCTGAAAACAGTTCATCCACCACGTGATATCGAGAAAGGATTCAAAGTAAGAATATCGATACGAGAACGCTTGCTATGGTGTAAAGTTTTCCGTCCAACGAATTTCTCGCACTAAATTTACTATCAGTGCAATCGTTGAATGGTACGGATAGCCTATTATTATCAATATATGTTTCATATTGACATTTGTTAATTAGAGCCCCTTTTCTTACACTTTTGGCTAATCGCGACGATGAGGATGAGTGATGGTATGCTGAAATTGAGTAAGGGACACACAAGAACACTCATACTCATGGCAGGACTCCTGGCGTCGTAACACGCTGTTCTAGCCACACCGCCACGGAGGTCGGCTATCCATATATATGTATCTTGTAATCCCCACATTAATACGCACCCTAGTTGTGGTGGAATAAGGAAAGAAAATGACCACTACTTTTCACTTTTTCGCATTCTTGGTTTATGAAAATGTGTGACAAATTTTAGGTAAAGGGGCCGTTACCAGGGGCGTAACTAAGCAGGGGCAGCCGGGGCCCCCAAGGTAAAGGGGTCCCGAAAGGCCCGAAGACTAATTGATTTTTCTGACTTGTTTTTGTTAGACTTTCCCACTTCAGGCAGCAGATTATAATAGTGTGTGAGACCCAAAGCTGATGGTTTCGTATAGTTGCACGTCTGCAGTAATTATGCCACGATTTTATTCTATGCTAAGCTAAGAATGTTATCAAGGTAAAATTATGGAGGTTTTAAAACAATTAAGTAAGGATTGCAACACTGGCTAGAAAATCGGTTACATCTATGCAGAAATCCTTAATCCTCATTTTCTGTCGAGTACCGATATTCGCTACGTGGTTACATACAAAAAAAGAACCCAACAACTTGCACCTCAGAATTGCGTCAGTCATAATTTAAGTTTGGTTCTTAATGCTGTAGAAGGTAACTGGGAAAGAGCCCCGTTTTTTGGTAACAGTTTAGAATATATATATATATATATATATATATTTAGTAACACTATTCTGCCATGGCAAGAGTTAAAATCTTGAACCAGAAATAAGCCAAAGCCAACTCTCAAAACAGTTAATCCAACACGATAGGCAGGAACATAAGAAGTTGTGTCTGTTCTTAAAGAGAGGCTTTTTGATGTTTTGAAAGTTTATTTCTTACATAATATTAACAAGCAGGGTGCCAAATGAAAGAAGTGGGGATTTTGGCCTTAAGAGGAAAATTGAATTTTTCAGTTTCATTTTATTATTGACTGTTCAATGTGAATTATTGGAGCAGATGAATATCACTTGTAAGTCATTACAACCAGAGTTTCTTGATATTTGTTTCAATGTAAAATGACCAAATAAGACTGTATCTGAAACTCTGAGTAAATAAACATGCCTGCACATGATCTCTTACAGAACGTCTCTTAGAAATGACTGAGCGTCAGGGATCATTTGAATCACTTGTTGGAATGATAAGTATAGCTATGTGCCAAGTAGGAGGATTTCAAGTGAATTCTCTGACAAAAGAATCAAAAGATAAAGAAGCACTTTGACGAACTCTGTCCAAAGATTTACCAACCGAGAGAGCTGGTAAAACATGTCAATATTTTACCCGATGATAGACACAATTTGCTCACAACTGGACAATCGTTTTAAACGCATGAAAGTAGTTATAGACACACAGCACATAGAAAGTGATACAACCTTCCAGTGGTGTGGTCACGTATACTTTTTTTCAGTATTCAGTCATAATTTTTTTCAGTATTCAGCCATGATTTTGCCATCCTTTCCTGAGTTTGACATTTTTTTTTTAGGAATACTGGGTCAAAGGGGGGGAGGGTATGGCCCCATCAATCTCCCCATGGTCATGCCACTGCAACCTTATTTTTGTCAAGATCTACAGGCGCATGAGCTTCGCGAACAACCTGAAAAATTTGCAAAAATATTTCCAAACCTTCATTTCACTTACAAATATTATCAGTTCTTTCAAGCATAAGATAAAGAACATGAATGATGTGAAAGGACTAGCTCATATTCTTGTGATACAACAGAGTTTATTGACTTCCAGTCATCCGTGTGAACGGCTTGTGTCATGTACAGTCACCGGCAATAAAAGTGGGACAACTAGATCCTGAAACACTGGCTTCCCTGCAATGCGTATTGCCTAATTCTACGGCGATTAGCTGACCCTCCTTCAATAGCAACTTTTTAATTTCTTATATTGCCATAGAGATTGGCAACACACACCTTACTGTTCCTCTCACAGTAGCAAAGCAGAGAGATCGTTTTCTAAATTTAAAATTATAAAAAATGTATTTACGGTTTCGACTGAAAATGATAGAACCATCGATGGATTTAATATAAGCACCGCCACAATAAATCATACATTTGGTTTAATTAAACAAAAAAATCAAGTTTAAAAAAGTAATCGATGCTTTTGTGTAAGTGATAAAAAATTAATCTATATTGTAAGCATTGTAATTAATAATTAATCTTAATTTGTTAGTGAGTATAGTGCTTACAGCCCATATGCTAAAATTACCCATTTTTGTATTCGTAGACCCAGTCACTGTAGTAGCAGTAATTGGGGGCCCCATTAGAGTAATCTGCCCATGAGTCTCGTTACGCCTCTGGTCATTACCATTACCAATCATTGTAGGGCATGATTGGGAGGGACGCGTCCCCCTTTAGACCCCCGGTAACAACGCCCGTGATTGAAAGCTTTATTTTGAATATACGGGTTAGAAGTGGTTCACTTTATTTCTCTCACGATAACCGCTGTGAAGGCAATCACATCCTCGCATTTTAGACAGTTCGGATAGTCAAAAGAAACTTTTAACATTAAATCAATACATAATCTAATCGAATCGTTCCCATAGAAGTTCTTTCATGCAGAAAATGACACAAAAAATGTCTTTTCTTTGAAGATAAAGGAGTTTAAAAAGAAGTGGCTGCAAGATAATGCGAACCTCTTACGGTGGAAGCTCAATTTGACGCCTTCTACGGAAAACCTACAGTAGCTGACGTCATGAAAGCCCCAAGTTCACGTCACATACCGCCCACGCTGCCATCCCCAGCATCGACCGGCTGCGAGAGCAATTCTATGAAGCCCTCTTGAAGAGAATCAAGAAAAAAATCCATGAAACTGTCACGGAAAGAACAGGAAATCCGTTTTCTACTTGGATGATGGATGACTCAGAACTTGTGGATGAAGTCACGATTCCCTGCATTGTTCTTCGCAAATATTTTGGCAGAGAACACATGATTATCGATTTCAGATGTTCGAAATCAGCTTCGGCAAAAGGCAGTCTATTTTCGTAGGTGGTGGGTGAATCGAATGGTTTTGCAACGTTTTCACGGTTCAAGCGATGCACGACGATGCAAAATGTGAAGAGTTACTTTTATGTAGCGAATAGGGAGAAGAAATACAGATGTGAGCAAATCAAGGAAGTAAGCCAAAATATTTACTGACAATAACAACATTTCAAAAAAAGGTATAAAATAATTTCTATAGGATTGGCTTCTGAAATATGAAGAATCTCTCATGAATGGAAATATATTGCCGTATTTTATCACATATTTTTCTCATGTAACCTATCTTTAAAAGAAATAGAAGATACATAATCGTCGTGTGACAACCAGAGGGATGTAACTCCAATTTACCTGATTTGCAGGAGGGAGGAAATAATATATTCTTAGGAATATATCTGACTCTTAAAATTGGAGGTACGTGACTCCACCTTACTGCTAATGATTTGAAGTGGAGATATGTCGATTTGAATAGAGCTCTTCAGAGGAGTATGTTAAAACAAAACTGAAAACCACATTTTTGGAGTTCAGTTCCTCTGATTCTCATACGACAACATGCAATTGTTATAGATGCTGTGATAAATCATTTAGGTAACGGTGAGTCATATTCAGAATGGTAATTTGCAAATGTCTTTGAAATTTGACACTCAAATCTTCAAAACTGCCTTGCACACTTTATCTTCCGTCCCTTAAATGTAGTCGGAGAGGATTGTGCAGCCTATTCCCAAAGTTTACCTAACATAAGTATCATGACAATTGCCGTTACGCATACCAGCTATTGTATGAAGTTGTGAAGATCTCTTACACCCCCCCCCCCCACACATCTATTGTTTCTGGAATATATGTGTTCCTATACGTTTGATATTTTTCTTCTGTTTTTCAAAAGTATGCACAAACACATTTACTTTGCCTATTTTAAGTGCACTCTGACTCAGAGTAGCTCTTATAGCGTGTGGACAATCGTTGAAAAGCACGGGCAGATTTAATGGAAACCAATGTCGGGTTTTATTTACTGACCAATGACGTTACCCACAGCCTTATAAATGATTAGTTGAGTGCACTATCAGCTGGAAAAGGATGGAACAAACCGAAAATTACAGTAACTCGACTTTATATTTGCCCACTGCAACTTATTACGTCTCCATCTTTACAACAAGTGCAACTAATCAATTAACCAATTGTCCACTCTGTAGAGATGTAAAAAATGCCAACGAGGATAATATGATAACATCTACTTATCTAAGCGTCAGCACAATTCCATTTGTTAAAATAACATAGGCTGCAGAATAGTAAAGAACGAAAATAACAATGGACAATTTGTCTATACAACATTAATGTTGTCAACTGTTATTTTAAAGTTACCACCAAAAGTGCCTGTACAGTGGGATCCATGAGTATTGCCGTGCAAATTGTCCATGACTATTTTCATTAATTTTTCTCTTACATCCTATATGTTTTTAAGCGATGGATTTTTATGCATGCTGGTGCAGAAGTTGTCAACAGCTCGTTTTGAGTTTTCTTTTAATTCTTGAAGCTCTTATTCGGTAAAATAAAGTGCACGAACATGGTGATGGGCAATTTGCACGGTAATACTCATGGATCTCACTGTACAGAGGAATCCATGAGTATTGCCGTGCAAATTGTCCATCACCATGTTCGTGCACTATATTTTACCGAATAAGAGATTCAACAATTCAAAGAAAACTGTAAAGAAGCTTGACAACTTCTGCACCAGCATGCATACAAATCCATCGCTTAAAAAAACATAGGATGTGAGAGAAAAATTAATGACAATAGTCATGGGCAATTTGCACGGTAATACTCATGGATCCCACTGTACTACTGTCTTAATCAAGACACACTGCAAACAGTAGTGAATATTATTGAAGAGAATACACACAGGAAAGAATAAACTAATTTTATATTTAGGAAATATGAGTACGAAACTTTTATTGTAATAACAATTTATAATTTCAAGATGTTTATCAGTTACCCAATAATTCCCTCCTTCCTTGAAAAGTCTACGAAGTGCATTAAATTATTGACGCAAGTTTCTTGCAAAAAATTACAGTTTTTAATCTAACCAATTAAAGTATACCCTTTTGTATGTAGGTCAGTGCAAAGTAGCAAACGTCATTCTCAACGTAGACCAGCATTTTCGATGTTGGCCGAAGGCTGCAAGAGCCACTGACCCGATTCTGAAAGTAGGTTGAGCCATTGATTGTTCTGGCATAAGGCGCCCCCTGCAGTGCTCTTTCTCCACTGCAGGCCTACTAGGGAACGAAACTTGTCCAAATAGGTGTATAGGGCAAGGAGTGTGTTTTAGGCAGACTACTCCCAAGTCATCGTAGACGGAAATCCTTGGATTTAAGTGTAACAAACAGTTACTTGGAACAGTGCCATCTGTCCGTCCCAAAAAACAAAATGGGTCAATGCATTTCAACAATCCTTAAAAGCATTATAACTTGCGTTGATGATTCTGTCATAACTACACGTTTCATGTTAAAAATAATGGGGTCGCTTGTCTAGAGCAATGGAGATGGAAGAAAAAATAAAAATAGAGTTCGGTGGGAATGGATGTAAATGTTTTACGTCTGGTCATAGCGACCAAATTAGATATTTAGCTTATATACGTTAAAGGGTATATTGGTGATATTAAAACAAATGTTCATGTTCTAAGCGAAGGACAAATTTTACGTGATGATGAATTTCAATTAAGAAACTTTCGTAATTTAATGTTTTTGCATATAGGTATGTTTAATAATTAGCTAAGTTCTATTTCGGATGGTGTATTCTCAGGTTTATAATATTTTCACAAAATATAATAGCTATATCTCAGAACCTGAAAATATATATTTCTACAGTATGTTGTCTCATTGTTCAAATTAAATTACTAACAAAAATAAGGTATGAAAGAATCAGGGACGGCGACAGGGGTGGGCACGGGTGGGCAAGCGCCCACCCAAAAAATCCTGTGCCCACCCGATTGCCCACCCAATCAAATCAAATAAATATATACAATTAGGGAAATGTAAACGGTTCTGTAAGTATAGGCTGGTCCTCACTCAATGTATATGTATTTTACTTGTGAATATTGTAGATACTAGAAAGTTCACAAGTTTCATCCCTTAACTAGCTTTGCTGTCATTTGGCGAATTGTCTAATAAGTAAGTTTACAAAGATTAGAGTAAATATCTTGTTGAATGAAATTAATTTAAGCTTTTTCTCTGCTTCCTTAATTTTGTCGTTGAAAGCTAAAGGCACTATCAGAATTCTTTTATTTTAAATGTAATATAATGAACACTGCTATGATTATAAGCAATCAACAGGCTTAGTAAGTTTTATTGGATATTCACAATTATGAGGTACGTGTATATGATCAAGAGTTCATCAGGATTTAGGAGGATTTGGAGAGTTGCATCACCCAGCCTTCAATGGAGAAAAATTGTTTTGAAATCAGCCATACATTGAAGATAAAATATATTAGGAATGTGGAAGTATAAAAAGTATAACTAACCATCTGTCATGACTTGGGCTAGGGCTAAAGGTTATAGACTAACTGAAACTGTGCATAGATGGGAGTGAGTTCTTGATGTTGTCAGCACCAGCCCTCCACATAAATCTCCGCCTGGGTATGATCAAAGTGATAAACAATAAACAAATAAAATCATCTTCTTTGCCTTAATCGCAATGATGACTATGAATGATGATGATGAAAGTGATGAAGGGACACTCACAAAAACACCCATGCTCAGACTGGGATTCGAACCCGGGACCCCTGGCGTTAAACGCACTGCGAAAACCACTCCGCGGGTAATTTGATGTCACTTTCTTTATTCTATCACAGATTTTGTTTTTATTATTTTTGTTATTTATTAAAGAATAAATAAATAACCAGGACAATAATCCAGGAGTGATATTTTTTAAAAGTCCACATGCTCAAATTGGCTAATTGTCACTTTATCTTCATTTTAATCTGTAGTCCTAACGATCGTGTATTGGGCTTCCACTGAGAATTGAACCCAGGACCCCTTGATTATAAGACGAGAGCGTTATGCGATCGGAGAGACGATATACAGAAATAACTCCGTCAAACATACCATTTTATCATAACATAAGATGCGTCCATTTAAGAGGTGGATTACACTATTATTATTATGATTGACCATGGACGTCCGCATCTTTTTTTTACAGGGAGGGACAAGCATGGTAACTTGTTGCAGGGGAGGCATATTCCCCTCGATAATAGTGCTGCCCCCTAAAGAAATGACACTTATTAAAATGGAAGCTATCTGTTCCTGAAGTACCCTTTCAATAATAAACAAAATGACTGTGAATGAAATGAAATATATGTGTGCAATGTACAAGGCAGGCGTGCCCCCTTGCACCCCCTCCTTCAGGACACCCATGGATTGGCCTGAGATTTATACTATTTCTTTCACGTACGGACAAAAATATTTGAGACTGAGATAAAACCACGTCGTTGTTCGCGGAGTTATCTGTTTTGATAAAAAATGAAGCATTGTGGAGTTGAAATTACTACCTCAACTTTCGAAGTGCTATGAACTGTTGTTACTGTATTTGTGGAAAGTAATCAAGATTGATTTGACTCTTTTTGTTATATTTCAAGTCGATTTTCTGCTAGTTTTGACCAATGGTGACGGTGAGGGTGAATGGGAATTAGATGAACGTCATGATGGAACGAACACAAACACGCAAGGAGACACAAAGCACCAGGAGGATTACCTTGACTGCGGTTACAGGCGCCAGAGATTCATTTGCCTACAAGAATACAGTTTCCAGGGTATACTATTCAGGTTGACATTTGAGTATGTTCGGAAAGGTCACACTTACAGTCCAAATGATTTGTAAAAAAGATAAGATGATTAGGTTTGACGAATTCCTTGTGTCTAAATCGCTTTCTACACAAGGTGAGAGGGAAATTTCGAGCGAGAGATAATAGAGGGGCGTGGGGAGAGATCCGTGTTAGTCAAACTCACCAAATGCCTTACGTTTGTACTGCCCACCCTAATTTATCAATATAGAGCTTCTGCCCACCCGGTCGAAAAATTCTGGCGCCGTCCCTGGAAAGAATTCATATGTTTTTCGTTTTACTGGAAATTTATGATAATACCTTATAACTTTAAAGCCAATAGGTTTATGATGCCATTTGTTGTGGGTTTTTATCATATCTGAAATTATTAACGACATATGAATTAAAATTCTTGAGGCGGGCGGGTGTAATATTCAAGTGTCGTGGTCAAAGAAGAGACCCAATTTTATGAGCTTTCATAAACCCCCTACGTTTACATGAAGGAGAAATATTTTACAGACAAATTTCTTTCCTGTGCTTTTTATGTTCCATAAAGTTTAACCTAATAGCAAGTATACTATCTGCACTTTTTGTGCCTGTTAAAATCTTATGGATCAACATTTCCTTTTAACAGTAATAAATTAAAATTGCTTTGCTGTCGCAATTATTGACTAATTTAGAAATTATATCTCTCCGATTCAATCATAGAGAAGTATAAATTCCCTTATAATTTAAAGCACGACGCCAGGGGTCCCGGATTCGAATCCCGGCCTGCGCGTGGGTGCTCTTTGTGAGTGTCCGTCATTAATTTCGCCATATCATCACTCATTCTCATCTTCACGATTAGTCAAAAGTGGCAGAAAAGCGGAATAAAATAAACCAAATCAATCAATCAATCAAATCGAAATTGGACGAAAAAATATTGATGGGCAATATCCTTTCCCTACAGTGCTTCATCATATTGTTTGAGTTTGTTTTTAAGTCCACGTTATTCACAGAAAGGCTAGTCGGGACTGGGTCTATAGTTTAAAGTGACATCCGAACCCTCCACGGGGTACTAAAATCTAGGACCCCTTGATCCTAAATCCAAAATTTTGAATTCCTTTGATAAGCTACTAAATGTCAAATTCGAAAGTTATATTGCTTTTAAAATATACACATGGCAAATTTCCTTGAAATTTAAAGGAATACCGAAGGCTGTGTCTAATATGGAATACTGCGCACTAGGAATTTCCAAGTGCATGGACTTTGAGAATGAGAGCTATTATAGATGTGATGAAAGTCAATGAGAAAAACGGTGCTTTTTTGTAATTTCTCATTTTATCAAGTATTTATGACGCTAATAGCAGCATAATGTAACGAATGCCTTACAAAAACAATAAAACAATTTAGCTAATTAAGCTAGCTTATTTTCAGTATTATGGTGATTTTATTATCATGATTATGTTGCTAATGTTTAACGAAATGTTTTATAATCATTTGTTTAATGACAAAAGAAAGTATTTAGATTTTTATAAAGTGATTTATCTTTGTGCAAGGGCAATAATTCAACCTGTGTAAAGACGTGACTACGTAGTACGAAAATGCATCGACCCTTGAACACGAATACCGTCCTGTACAGCCGTGCGCAATGCTAAAATCGTCGCAATGTGACAAATGGAATATTCCATTCCACTGTTTCCCCGTAAAGAATGATCCAGAAATGACACAATGGAAATCTCAATCAGCGACGTGCACAGAGCATGTGCATGTTGACTATCATGTCTACATGGTTAGCGATTACATCGTGGTAAAATGTATACTGCATTTTCGTGACGTCCAGCCCCCACGTGACTTAACTAATTATAATAATTGAACGTATATCTCTGGATGCAGCGGCCCCTTTGTACCTGGCAGCGCTATCGATTCAGCTTGGCGAGATCTCGAGCATAGCTATTGATCCTGACAGTAGCCATGCTTTGCAGCCCAGGCAGAATTAACTGTGGCGTGCGCAAGATGATAACTTGTTTAATAGCACCTTAAACTTTATTCAAAACTTTTTCGAAAAGTGTTGGGTAAAAAAAGGTAACAAAATTATGTCAGTACGTACTTTAACGTCGCGTTTTATTCAAAAGGTTAACCACAACGGTTACCCCTTTCCTCAAAGACCTCATACCCACTTCAATGGATTTATAGACAACTATATTGTAATGTTATAAAAGGACAACATACATTTAATTAACATCAATTTCACATAATAGAAAAGATCGTGGAAGTTCAAATGTTAATAATACATAAACTAATGAAATGTACCATAACAAATAAAATAAAATATATAGTCGGAATAAAATCAGTTAGAATATAAGCTTATATTACAACAGAAACAGAATATATTGGATTTAGAATGCTTAAAAGATACCAGCGAAAGTGTAATAAAGAAAAAATACATGGTAAAAATCTATAGAACTTCCGACAACGATCATTTGGTGCATTATTAGATAAGTTGATATCATAAGTTTTAATTAGCATAAACATAATGCTTTTAAATAAGCATCGGGTTGAGTTAACCTATTCCATACGGGCAGTAAAGGCTTGTGCAAATTGACGAGGAACTAAATTCTGGTAAAAATCTATCAGTTGGTTGTTGAATTAGAAATATGCACGAACTATATTTTTATATATTAATAGTTTTATTTTGCTAACTTGCCCTTGTAAGGAGGCATATAATTCCTTCCTCTAAACTCGATAGTAGTGTATTTTTCCTATTTATTCATGTGCCCAGTGTTATTTCTTTTGGAACATCTGAAGCAATGAGAATAACGAACGAACGAACAATGGGTGATTCACTTTAAGCTGGTTTAAAATAACTAGTTGCATTATATGATGCAACGCTCGCTGCATGTTGCATAACTTCAAGAGGGATCCACGTGGGCACGGTTGGACGTCAGATACTTGTAAAGACAGTAAACTACATTGATTACAAATAAAATAATCCACAAACCGCTTTACTAAATGCCACACCACTGCCTACATATTCGTTCTACACATGCTCGAAGATTGAGGCCAGATGTTACTTTAAATATCTAAATTAAGTTAAATAGGGAACTATATCTTCTTTCTTTAGCAAAATGCATTTATTTCTTGAAAATACACAGATGTTTGTAGTCGAATCCCTTTTTGTTTTCGCTGCAGCGGCATATTGGGCATATTGTTGTTCTCCTGGGTCTCAGCCCGTATTTGCGCCTTCGTATTCGATACCATTCAAGATATAAGCAAAAGAACAAACACGGAATCATTTATTGTATTTAGTAAAAGTATAATACAACAACTATTGACAGGAATTTGTGTCCGAAACTGTAGTCAACTTTTCATCTTGTCACCATCTTGGCCTTGACACCCCTGCGTATTCTGTGACCTCTCAGAAATAAAATTTTGGAATTTTGAAAACATTGGAACTATTTATTCTTTGAATTTATTGGTAGCAGTGGCGTACGCAAGGGGGGGGTTACGGGGTTTAAACCCCCCCCTTGAGCTTGTGAAATATTATGAAAAATGCTGTGGAAAAAATTTAAATGGCCAATTTTTCTCAGTCAAAGATCTGGGACAATAATATTACTATTGCTACTTCTACTTCTATTACTACTACTAATAATAATAATAATAATAATAATAATTTGAATTATTATTTCCATGCAGCATGGAGAAAAGCACAGCATTCCAAACACACGCGTCTTTTAGAGTGATGCCTTGAAAATAAACGCGAGTTTATGCGGTTAGGTTAGGGTGACTATGATTTAAAAGAGAAAAAAAGTTGTTTTGTATCTCAGTTGCAACAATGTTCAATACACTGCCGTACGCAGGATTTTTTTTTCGGGAGGGGCTGGAATAGTAAATGTGGATATCACATGGCTTCGTTTTGGAGGGCAGGATGCATAATAAAATATTTCGTATTTTTGGAGCTTTTCAGTCTATTAAAATTGTATTCAAAGACATAAATGGTAATCGGGATTTACTTTAAAAGAGGTTTCGCATTTACACATTTTGATTTTTTAAAGTTCTTAACGGATTTTTATTTGAAAATTCTGATTTTCTCAAAATTTCGGTAGGGGCTGGAACACCATCGGCCACCCCTCTACGGACGCCAGTGTTCAACGAACATGTTTTTTTTTGTGTGTGTGAACAATGAGAATTAACTAAATAAAGTTGTTGGTACGTTGTAAGAGGCTAATGTATAGACAAAGGCTAGGCGGACAAGAATACAGTCACGAATTCGCCTTCCCATTGTATTATTTACCGCAGCACGTTTGAATGTATCTCTTTAAAATGTGTCACCTTGTTGACTAGACAATTATTCAAACTACAATAAGCTTAACTATTGTAAAATGTTTTATTGGTAAGAACAGGGAGACAATCCAGATGTGAATTATCGGGGACATTTATGCGGGGAAGAAGCCGGAAAAATTCCAACCAATTTCGGGAATCGAATCCGGATTTCCCGCGTGATTGCCACTTGTCAGACGCTCTACCGACCAGATCACCGCAGCTTCTTGGATGAGTTCCATACTTTGATTACTTCAATTTATTTTAATATATTTTCTTGTATTTATGAATCTTCTTCACCCTTGAAATTTCTCACCTCGTTGACCAGACAATTATTTCGTAACAAAGAAACAAAAAAAATGCTCCCAGGATTTGATAAAAATCGAATGACTAGAAAGTAATTTCGTTCTAATGTTTTCATAAATACTATATTTATGTAGATCTCTACTACTTAATACTAGTAATAGTGTTATTAGTAGTATTATTAGTATTAATTTAGATAATTAATTAATTATAAGTACTAATTAATTGTGATTATTATTATTTAATTAAAGTATAATAAAACAATGGTAATGTGAATTTGGAAAAAAGTTTTAGAAATAACACCCCCCTTGATGAAATCCTGCGTACGCTACTGATTGGTAGAATATGAAAACAAACTGGTTCCTGTATTTTGTACTCATTTTTTTCCCTCGATGTAACGCATTTTTACTTTGGTTATTCTTTAGAATATTAACTAACTGAACTTTATTTCTGTTATTAATCACAAAAATAACCAGCTTCCTGCTTTCCTTCTAACTTGAACTTAGCAATGTCAATTTACGGGGGCGACAAACCGGTTCGACAACTCCCCTACTGTTACTTAATGATAGTCTTCAACGTACTGCGCGTACAAACCATGTGTCTGAAAAGGCTTTAAGGAAAAGAGCTGTTAAATCTTCTTGATAGTGTACTTGTTTAGAGGCCTTCTAAATCAGGGGTTTCCAACTAGCGGCCCGCGGGCCTCATGCGGCCCCCGTTGCCTTTTTCTGCGGCCCGCGAATCCAGTTTGCAAAATACATTAATTTTATTTATTTTTATTAAAATACGTTATTTTTTTACTGAAGGAACGGATGCTGTGTGAAGAAAGACAATATCACAGGTAGAATTGATTTTGCAGTCAATGATAATCAGAAGAATCTAAAGTGACGTAACTTTCTCTTCACACCATGCATTCCATCCCTTCGCTATATGGAATGAACTCACCTGCTTCCGCGAAGGCTTCACTCTTTGTGTTCAGAAACAAACTGCAGAGAGGCGCTATAGAGATCTGTTTTACTACGCACGAAGTACGAAGATATTTCCAGTGTTCCAACTCTGATTGTACTGTGACTGATTGTTAAAGTTTGTGCGAATATCGAAGCAGACTGGCAGATTCTTCACTGCTTCACCTTCCGAGACACTCAAATACAGAAATTCAAATACAACTTTAATAAAAGAAGCAGATCGGGCTCAATTTTCACATTGAACACTTACTATGAAGGATTCTTATTTGTATGGTGTGTCTTTAATTTCTTTCAATTCATCAATAAGTATTGGGTTTTTGTGAAATAAATTGTAATTATACAATTTTGATTTGTAACTCCATTTTTTTATTGCCTCATTTTAGAAATTTAGGTCATGCGAAAGTACTACATTTTCAGTTCAGTACTTACAATTTTTGTAATTTTTAATCCCCCCCCCCCCAAAAAAAAAAATGCGGCCCGGCTATCAACTGCTGGATATAATTTTGGCCCTCGGACCTTTTGAAGTTGGAAACCACTGTTCTAAATTGTATGTCCTCTACAACGCTCTATTTCTGGATAAATGCCTAAATTTAAGTAAACAGGACTGAATTTTCTTCCAGCAGGATTTTGCAAGCGTGTGTCGTGAACACTACTTTTAAAAAAGTCATTTAAATTAATTGAAGCGAAGAGGAAATTCTAATGCCAACAGATTTCTTTTTTTTTTAACTGTAAACATGAAATTGAAATCAGAAATGCTATTTATTACATCATAAGATTCTATCTCAACAGAAGTTTTCCGCATTGTGCCAAAACAGGGTTGTTGCCCTAGCTTTGGCATAGAAAATATAACTTCGCATGCTCGTTGTTTACAATTCCGCAAAAGAAAAGTAGTGAACTACGTAGGGAATGCGTTTTGATTCCACGGCCTAAGTGCGCATTTACCGCAATAAATCAATCTTCTGGCGGACGTTGACCTGACGCCGGTTCTTCTTCAAAGGAACAGCGCATGCTCCGTATTAGCAGTCGCATGTGATTGGAAAAGACACGAATCTTGATTGACCCTTTATGGTGTGAAATCAGTTATTATCGCACGAATCGTACAATAGAGTTGCAAATGTTCATGAAATGAAAGAGTACACTTATACAATGCATGGACATCCGCAGGATTTTTACCACGGCTATTTCTCCAGGCGGAAGGAGCAAAACATTTTGCTACCAAAATAGTGCTGTTCTTCGGAAACCAGTACTGTATCAGTCTTCTTCTTAATTATCAGTCCGCTATAATAATTAATGTAAATTGCTGCGACTGAAATTATTTATTTATACATTTGCTATATTTAACATCGCTTTCCTGCCACCTTTGTCTAATTGCGAAAATGGGATGAGTGCTGATATGATGAAAAAAAGATGGGTGAAGGGAAGAATACGAAGAACACTCTAGCACAGGCATAGATTCGAACTCGGGAGTCTTGGCGTCGTAGCACGCTGTGTTAACGATTCCGCCACGGAGCCAGGCTGAAATAAAATTATATGTGTTAAATACATAATTTTAGGCTGACATTAATCTGCCCGCTTGCCCCATTCCTTCTTTTCGAACTAGTGACATGAAAAGCACCATTTAAAATGGTTCTCAGCGTTTGTGACCTGAAAAACTGCCCTTTATAATTTTTAAAATGTTGGTGACATGAGAAAACACCCTTATCGATAGTTGTCAATGTTA